>NC_053427.1:86128347-86728347 GCF_007990345.1 Gossypium hirsutum
AACTCAACGCGTGGCCAAGGCTCAACTCACCTCTCGCAATATGAGTTGATT
This sequence comes from Gossypium hirsutum, assembly GCF_007990345.1. Classification (NCBI taxonomy): domain Eukaryota; kingdom Viridiplantae; phylum Streptophyta; class Magnoliopsida; order Malvales; family Malvaceae; genus Gossypium; species Gossypium hirsutum. The sequence continues at coordinate 86,128,399 of NC_053427.1, forward strand.
TTAAACTTAACTTGAAAAGCAGATTTGAAATACCTCGATATGTGACTCAAGGCTCAACTCACCTCTCACAATATGAGTTGATTTTGAAAAATAAATTGAAAAAAATACCTCAGTGTGTGATCTGAAGCTCACTCACCTCTCGCAATATGAGTTGATTTTTTTGAAAGACAGAAATTGAAAATAGCTTAGGCGTGAGCCAGGCTCAACTCACCTCTCGCAATATGAGTCGATTTTTTTGAAAGGCAGAATTGAAAAACGGAAATTGAAAATACCTCGGCGTGTGATCTGAGGCTCAACTCACCTCTCGCAATATGAGTTGATTTTTTGAAAGACAGAAATTGAAAAACGGAATTGAAAATACCTCGGCGTGTGACCTGAGGTTCAACTCGCCGTTCGCAATACGAGTTGATTTTTTGACAACAGAAATTGTAATTACCTCAGCGTGTCCTGAGGCTCAACTCACTCTCGCAATATTAGTTGATTTTTTTTAAAATACCTCAGCGCGTCCTGAGGCTCAACTCACCTCTCGCAATATGAGTGATTTTGAAACATACGAAAATTGACAATACCTCAGCGTGTCCCGAGGCTCAACTAACCTCTCGCAATATGAATGAATTTGAAATAAACATCAGAATACCAGAACATGTCATTGTCTCTGGTGAACTCATGTGTCTTTTCAGCTATCATCACTCTTCTTACTCTACTGAGTACCTGTATATGTCATGCATGATGTTATCATGATATGCACATGTTTTTCGTAAATTATTTTATGCCTACATGATTATGCTATGTGTCTTAGGCATGTTTGTCGTATGCCCTTTTTCATCATGATTTTCGTGATGATCTGTATTCATTACTTCGGCTCCTGACTTTCTCTTTAGGCCCTGTACCCGTCCTCAAGTTTCACGAGTAATCAATGTTTCTCAAATATCACTCTTTTGCCCCTGGTTGAGCTTTGTCCTTGCGTTGAGGCTCTTGTACTTATCAAATTCTTACCCAGGTAATGCTTAACATTTCTTTCGTTTAGAGTATGTCATTTCACTATTTATCATGTAAATGAATCACATAATGGGATGCATGAAAATGGTCAGGTAGGGACAAAAGGATACCTCACATTTATTCATTTCAAATGCAGCAAACAAAGAAAGTTAACCAATGATAGTAAAAGAGTGTCATAAAGAGAAAAGGGATTGCATTTAACGAATACAAATGCTCTAGATATTCAATGCATGAACTCTTCCACGTTCCTCAATCAAGAATCTTTTCGAGCATGGCTTCTTGCATAAAAGATTTCGAGCTTTCAGGAATGCTTCAAATACGGTAGTCTCACTATTTGACCCACCGTTCAAAACGCCTTGTTCTTTAAGCCCGGGTTTGCTTCATTAGAATGCCCTTTCGGGTTTTCATCCTAATCTTTTGTGTTTAATCAAGACGCCCTTTTCGGGTTTTCACCTTGATCACCCTTTTTTCTTTTTTTTTATATGCCATTTTCGGGTTTTCATCTTGGTTTCCTTTTTCAAGCATAATATTTCTTTACAGCATCTGAATTCACTGGACTCGGTAACTCTTTCCCATCCATCTCGGTGAGGATCAAAGCTCCGCCCGAAAATACCTTCTTTACGACGTATGGACCTTCCTAATTTGGCGCCCATTTTCCTCGGAAATCTTTTTGTATTGGGAGAATCTTCCTTAGCACGAGTTCTCCTTCGTGGAATTCTCTTGGTCGTACCTTCTTGTCATGGGCTGCGATCATTCTCTTCTGGTACATCTGTCCATGGCAGACTGCCTGCAGACGTTTTTCTTCAATAAGGTTTAACTGGTCATATCGAGCTCGAACCCATTCTGCTTCTTCTAGTTTTGATTCCATTAAGACTCGTAGAGAGGGGATCTCAACTTCGATGGGTAGCACAGCTTCCATTCCATAGACCAGAGAGAAAGGAGTTGCTCCCGTAGATGTCCGCACAGATGTACGATATGCATACAAATCAAATGGTAGCTTCTCGTGCCAGTCTTTATATGTCTCGGTCATTTTCCCAATAATCTTTTTAATATTCTTATTGGCTGCTTCAACAGCTCCGTTCATCTTTGGGCGATAGGGTGAGGAGTTATGATGTTTTATTTGGAATTGCTCACACACTTCTTTCATCATCTTGTTGTTCAAATTCAAGACGTGATCTGAGATGATTCTTTCAGGCAAACCATATCGACAAATGATTTCTTTTTTTAAAAATCTGCAAACTGCAGTCTTCGTCACATTGGCAAACGATGCGGCTTCTATCCATTTTTTGAAGTAATCAATGACCACAAAAATGAACCGGTGTCCATTGGAAGCTTTTGGAAAGATTGGCTCTATAACATCCATGCCCCACATAGAAAAAGGCCACGGAGAAGTCATGACGTGAAGGGGCAAAGGGGCTACATGAATTTTATCACCATAAATTTGACATTTGTGGCATTTTCGTGCGAAATTAATGCAGTCGCTTTCCATCGACAGCCAATAATATCCAAGTCTTATAATATTCCTGGCCATAGTGAAACCATTGGCATGTGCCCCACAAATTCCTTCATGGACATCTTTATGTATTTTTCTGGCTTCAACTGTATCCATGCATTTCAAGAGCACCTGATCTTTTCCTCTTTTGTATAGGATGTCCCCAACAAGAATCAATTCTGCTGCCATTCTTCTGATTGTTCTTCTGTCGTTCACATTTGCTTGCTCGGGATACCTTTGATTCTTGATGTATTCTAAGATATCATGGAACCATGGCTGCCCATCTTGCTCTTTCTCAATGCTAAAACAATGTGCAGGGACTTCATATATGCTCATTTGAAGAGGAATTATTTCTGTTTCTTTGTTTGCTTTAAACATTGAAGCCAAAGTGGCCAGGGCATCAGCTAACTGGTTTTCTTCTTGTGGAAAGTAATTAAAAGTTATTTCTTTGAATTCTTTAATCAACCCTGCCACGAGATCACTATATTTGACTAATTTTGAATCCCTCACTTCCTAATCTCCACAGATCTGATAAATCACTAATGCTGAGTCTCCGTATACCTCTAAAGTTTGGATGTTTTGTTCAATTGCTGCACGAAGTCCCATGATACAAGCTTCATATTCCGCTATGTTATTGGTATAGAAGAAATTCAGCCTGGCAGTGAACGGATAATAGTTCCCTTCTAGTGATACTAAGACTGCTCCAATCCCATGCCCCAATGCATTCGATGCACCATCAAAGCTCATCCTCCATGACTTTTCTTTTGATGACTCACATTCTTTTTCTGTAATGCACATTAAGTCTTCATCTGGGAAATCAAATTTCAATGGCTCGTATTCCTCCGTTGTTCGAGTTGCTAAGAAGTCAGCTATTGCACTCCCTTTTATCGACTTTTGGCTCACATAGACGATGTCATATTCTGATAGTAAGATCTGCCATCGTGCCATTCTTCCTGAGAGTGCGGGTGATTCCATCATGTACTTTATTGGGTCTAACTTTGAAATTAGCCATGTCGTATGATACAACATATATTGCCTGAGTCTTCGAGCTAACCAAACCAGAGTGCAGCAGTATTTTTCTATGGACGAATACTTTGCCTCATATTCAGTAAACTTTTTGCTGAGGTAATAGATCGCCTTTTCTTTCTTTCCTGACTCGTCGTGTTGCCCCAGTACGCAACCCATTGAATTCTTGAACACAGTCAAATACAACATCAATGGTCTTCCTAGCATTGGCGGTACTAGCACTGGAGGATTAGACAAATACTGTTTTATCTTGTCAAAAGCCACTTGGCACTCCTCATTCCATTCTCCGAGATTATGTTTTCGAAAGAGTCGAAAGATTGGGTCGCATTGGTTGGTAAGTTGAGTGATAAATCGGGCGATGTAGTTTAATCTCTCTAAAAATCCTCTGACTTCCTTTTGCGTGCGCGGAGGTGGTAACTCTTGAATGGCTTTTATTTTATCTGGATCAATTTCAATGCCTCTCTCGCTGACAATGAAGCCAAGCAATTTTCCTGAGGTAGCCCCAAACGTACATTTGGACAGATTGAGCTTTAGCTAGAACTTTCTCAGTCTGTCGAACAACTTCTTCAGGTTCGCTAATGCTCTTCTTCCCCTCGGAACTTAGCAATCATATCATCGACGTAGACCTCTATTTCTTTATGCATCATGTCATAGAATAACGTCACCATAGCCCTCTGATATGTTGCCCCAGCATTCTTTAACCCAAATGGCATCACCTTGTAGCAGAATGTTCCCCACATTGTTACGAAGGTAGTTTTCTCCATATCCTCAAGGGCTATCTTGATTTGATTATACCTCGAGAATCCGTCCATGAAAGAAAACAATTAATATTTTGCTGTGTTATCCACCAACGTATCAATGTGTGGTAAGGGAAAATTATTTTTAGGACTTGCTCGATTCAGGTCACGATAATCCACGCACATTTGTACTTTACCGTCTTTCTTTGGTACCGGGACTATGTTAGCCACCCATTCTGGATATTTGGAGGCTTGTAGGAAGCCAGCATCAAATTGCTTCTTGACTTCCTCTTTTATCTTTAACAACATTTCGGGTCTCATCCGTCTTAACTTTTGTTGAACGGGTCTGTATTCTGGCTTTAATGGGAGCTTATGGACCACTACATCTTCATCCAATCCTGGCATGTCTTGATATGACCAGGCGAATACATCTTTGTACTCGCGGAGCAAAGCAATCAAATTATGCTTGGTGTCCTCTGAAATAGAAGTCCCAATTTTCACTTCTTGCTTCTTTTCATCAGTTCCCAAATTTATTGTTTCAACAGATTCTTGATGAGGCAAAATCTGTTTATCCTCTTGTTCCACCATTCTTAGCAAGTTAGGAGACGAGACATAGTCTTCTGCATTTTCTTCGACTTTAAATTCTCCTAAACAAACAGCCTTCTTAAAATCGATTTCAGGACTCGTAACGGGTTTGTTCATGCTGTTGATATCCGAGCACCTAAAAGTTGAATGGAAAAGGAAACTATAAAGGGGCATCCAAGTATTGGAACCAACAAACGAAATATTATGGCATGGTATGAGGCAAATGTACAGATAGGCTATGAAATGAGGAGATGATTATGAAATTAGTGATAATGCGAAAGATCATGATAAAATGCATCTTCATTGATATTCATTTAAATGATAAATAGCAAATGCAAGTTCTTACAAAAGAATTCTATTATATTTAAGGACACAATAGAGGGTTAATGTTTGAGCATTACTCTGAAGGCTTATAAACTACAAGAAGGTCATCGGCAGTCTAATTGTTCAACATGAAACCAGGAGGACAATGGCGTATCGTTGAAACATCTTTAATAGCCTCACTTCCTTTGTCAATGACATTTATGCTGACATTCTGAAGACCCCTTTCAATTAATAACAGCGTGCTTTGTATATTATTCTGTCCGGGTATATCATTTCCGCAGATGTAAATGTTTTTGACAAAGGAGGGTATGTTATGGGCTCCCATTCTACTTCTCGGCCCAAAGTTCTCGAAATCATTCTCTCCTGATCTTTTTTCCACTGTTTTCTTCTTTGACGCATGTCCGGCTGGAACCCCAAACAGTATCGAGCCTTGTGGTGCACTGGCTTTAGAGCCCTGACTATTCCTTGCAAATATCTCCCTAAACCTTTTCTCGCTCGAGCTCTCCTTCCTACAGTCAGTTTGACACCCATCCTGGTATTTCTTGACAATTTTGGCGCGGGAATTCTGTTTCCCTCAACGACGAATGTGGCATTGACGAATTCAAGGGATTGGAAGGAACATTCTACTGCGTCTTTGCTTACTTCAAGGTATGACGCATCAGCAGAGATAGATGCGACAATGTCTTCTTCTCCCTCAACAGTGACGAAACAACCATCCATAATAAATTTCACCTTTTGATGGAGGGATGATGGGACTGCTCCAGCAGAATGGATCCAAGGTCTTCCCAAGAGACAATTATATGATGGTGTGATGTTCATGACTTGAAACTCAACATCGTATATGTAGGGACCCACTTCTAGAGGGATTTTGATTTTTCCCATAACTTCTCGTCTTGTTCCATCGAATGCCCTTACTGTAGAATGGTAGGGCCTTAGATAGGACAAATCTATCGGAATCCTGAAAAGTGTGGCCAAAGGCGTGAAATTGAGTGCCGATCCATTGTCGATGAGCACGTTCGGTATTATATAGCCCTTACAACGGGTTGTGATATGCAATGCTTTCACTGAGCCTCTACCACTTTCAGTAGAGCGTTCCGGTGTGGTTCTGAATTCAACAGCAGAGATAATACCGAGATTCGCGCTGGCTGCTTACTCAATTGTTCTACCACGTTGTACTCACTGTGCTTGATAAATTTTAAGAATTCCTGTGCTTCCTCCTCGTCCATAGGATTTTTAGCTTCTTGTTCAGGTGCAGTTTCATGCTCATCATCGGTCACGTGCATCGGTGCTTTTCATTTTTGTTTCAAGTCACTGTTCTTCTTCACCTCCTTCGAATAACATCTTCCACTACGAGTGAAATGACCTACTTCCCCGACGCTTCCAGTCATGGCTTTGGGTTTTTCATCTTCAGGTGTGACAATATTAACGTCATATTTCCATGGTACTGTTTTATTGTCCTTGTAAGGGAAAGGAGACGGTACTTCAATTATCATTTTTAGTTTCACGGTTCCTTCCTTGCATCATAATAAATTACGAATGGTCGATTGGCGCTATACGGACAACCTGACGATTGATTGTCGGAGGCACATACTTCTTTCTCATTGGCCTCTCATTCATTAATGATCTCTATCTCCTTATTATCTATCCGGTCTTGCAGTAACCTTTTAAATTCCTCACATGATTGAATATCGTGCCCTACAATTTCATGAAAATCACAAAAAACCTGACATTCTTTTCTGAGATTATCGTCGGGGCGGCAGAGCAATCCATTCTTAACTAGTGCCTCCCAAATTTTCAACAAAGGCGTCCTTATTTCTGAAACCCATCTTCTACTTTGTCGTTTGTCCTCCTCTCCCACTACGCTCACATTCTCTTCAGTGTGGTTTAGGAATGGATTCCCGGATGTACCGCCAATGCCATCAAATCGCAGAATACCCGCATCGATGAGCCCTTGAACTCTCCTTTTGAAGGCCAGGCAGTTTTCCGTAGAGTGCCCCTGGTTCCCGGCATGGTATGCACAACTAGCATTTGGGTCGTACCATTTCGGGTATGGAGGTTTAAGGGGTGCCATGTAATGGGGAGATATTAACTGCTTCTCCAAGAGTTTTGGATACAGCTCCCCATATGACACAGGAATAGGGGTGAATTGTTGTTTCTCGGGATTGGGCCTTGTTGGTCGTGGTTCATTTTTGGGTTGGCTTTGAGCGGGTAGAGTGTTTTGTGGGAATGTAGTGACGGGCCTTTGGTTGTTCATGGCGTATACGGGGTAGGAAGGAGGTGGTGCTTGGTAGTAAGGGGTCTGAAGAGGATAATAGAAATTCGGAGGAGGATAATTTTGAGGTCGGGGTTGGTTTGGATATGGGTTAGGGGCATAACGGCTTCCCATTCTCACCATGTGGGCTTCTGGTTCTTTCTTCTTCATGGGCGCTGCCCTTCTTGAACTTTCTTGACCTTCCATTCTACCGCTCTTGATGGCATTCTCTATAAGCTCACCGGATATTACAATATCCGCAAAGTCTTTCGTGGCACTTCCCACTAGTTTGTCATAAAACGGTGCTTTCAAAGTGTTGATGAAAAGAACGGTTATCTCCGTTTTCGTTAGTGAGGGTTCCACTTGGGCTAAGACATCCCTCCATCTCTGCGCATACTGTCTAAAAGTTTCTGACGGCTTTTTCTCCATCATTTGCAAAGTCATCTGGTCTGGCACCATATCCGATACGTGCTTGTACTACTCACAGAATGCTGATGCCAAGTCCTTCCAAGATCGGATCTTTTTCCTACTAAGCTGGTTTTACCACCGAAGAGCCGATCCTACTAGACTATCCTGAAAACAATGTATGAGTAGCTGGTCTTCATTCACGTAACTAGTCATTTTTCGGTAAAACATGACAAGATGCGCCTTTGGACATCTCGTGCCATCGTATTTTTCGAAATCAGGCACCTTGAACTTCGGAGGCAGAACTAGATCAGGCACCAAACTGAGCTCTTTGGCACTTAGTGCAGAGAAGGCTTCAGTACCCTCTATTGCTTTGAGTCTTTCCTCTAAGCTCCTATACTTCTCTTGAGCCTCGTGATCGTCCGTTCTCAACCTAGCTATTTCCGCTGGATCGTCCAAATCTGGAACAATTGGATTGGCAGGATTAGCCCCAGGATTTGATATGAATATTCCTTGCCCTAAATGAGTATGTGGCACCGGCCGTTGCTCTAGGTCTGTGGGTTCTCCTTGGGTGTACCCTCTTTGTGCTGCGCGGGCGTGTGGTGGAGTGAATCCGGGGGGATAGAGCGGGTCTTGATTATGATTAAATCTTGACCGAGATTCCTCGATGTCAGGGCTCTGCATGGGTCCCTTTCCTTTAACTAAAGCTAACATCATCTCCATCATCTTGGCCATTTGATCCTTCTGTTCGAGCGATTCTTCTTGTGATCTCACCATTAAGTCTCTCGTCTCTTGCTGTGACCTAGCCAACTGCTCTTGTAATTCCTTTTGGATTCTTTCCATTCTTTCAATCCTTTCATTGAATTCAGCCTCCATTGTTCTAGTTTGCCGACGCGTTCTATACGAGTGGCGTGGTTCCAGATTTGAAGTATTGCAACTACGAATTGTACGTTTTAACCTCAGCAAATGAGTACGGGATATGCCATGAATGAATGAATAAATGCATGAATGCTTGAATGTCAAATGAATGTTAGTCATGAATGACATGTAAGGAATTGGTGTTGATTTCAAGATAGCCCCTATTTAGGCATTTCATTCATCAAAAGAGTTCAGAATATTTTTCCATTTTTGATTCAACTATTACACAAACTTTCTAGCTATATCGTCATATTTCTTTATTCGCTCTAATAATTTTGATATGCTCGATCGTTGGCTTGGTGGGAATTGGAAACCGAGATTTTCAGCTTCTTCCGATAATTGTACCACGTGCATGGCTACTCCACGAACTTCATTGATCAAATACCTAAGTTGCCTTTCTTTTTCCTAGAGGCCCTCTTCGTAAGCACGAACGTCTCTATCATACTGACTATCCTTTTCTTCCAAAGCCTTCAAGAGAGTATCTAACTGTTGTTGACGATCTTGCAGCATATCTTCTAACTCTCGTATCTTTTCTTTTAGTTCTTGAAGTTTAGATCGACTAGTCATCACCTCGGCAGACACAACTTCATATTCGGCGTTCTTCTTCCTCAATTCTATCATAGCCCGCGCAGCCTTTTCTTCCTCTTTCTTTGCTTTTCCTTTCCAAAATTCCATCCCTCCTTTAATGTTGCTTATCTCCTCTTTCCATTCTACCGACGACTTGCCCAGCCCACTATTTTTTATTGTGCCTCTTAACTTTTTATTTTCCAGATAGAGGTCTCTTAAGTCATTTCTTACGACTTCAACTTCTTTTTGCACTTTCTCAGTTTTGGATCTTTCAATCTGAACGTCGATCTTCAATTGGTAGTTTTCCTCTTGAAGAGCACTAAGGTCCTGAGACATCTTGGCCTTTTCTCGTTCAAACTCTTGTCTTGCCATTTCTAGCTCAGACGACATTTCCTCCGAGAAAGGATTCTGGACGGTGTAGTTTGTTGACGAGATTTGCTGACTGTTCGCTCGTTGTTTTCTCCATATGTCGTAATCTTGGGTGAGGGTATCAGCGTATAGAGCCAATTCCATGATATGAACTTTCTTCCAAGACTTTGCAGTGTCTTGGACCCTCTTCATATACCCTTCGCCTGCGAAAGCGAATTCAGATTGTGCCAATCCTCCAGTGGCGGGTATGAATTGTCGCGAAGAAAATTACCTTTGGACTAATAGTGAGGCATATCCCACTCCTCCCCATAATCCGAGTAGTGGTACCCAATCTTGATCTCCGATCTTGTATAGCAGAAACGAAGGGCGTATCCACGGTGCTCGCCACATTATATCCTCAGCTCGAAGGTTCTGAAAAACTGAGACCCAATGTTGTTCAGTGACTTCCTTTGGCCATTCTTTCTTGAGATAAGCTTCCAACGGGGCAAATGTTTTTGAAAACATATGGAATGGGGTACGCTCTACTTTCCAAAAGTGACTCAAAATCCAGACATTTAGTAACTGCGCGCATCCGATAAAGCGTCATTTCCCCATTTTCCTACAACTATTCAGGGATTTGAAGGTCTCGGCTAGGATATTCGGGACAGGGTTGATTCCTTGTTTTAACCTTTCAAAGAAATCGACTATTGCAACTTCAAGAAGTCCGAGAACTTTCGGGAAAATGATCAAACTGTAAATGGCCAAAGCGAATAGATTTATCCTTTTCAACATGTCGGGATGGTTCAGAACCAAATCTCGTAAGGCAGACCATGGAATACAAATGGTTTCATTCTTCTTCTTTATCTGTTTTTCGGCCCATGCGTCAGTCATGTCTGTCAATCTCACCAACTTTTTCTTGAAGGTCATCGGCTTAGGTTCTTTCACATATATCTTATAGGGTTGTACATTATCGATACGAAGCAGAACAGCGTACTCTTCTATAGTCGGGGTCATGTCTTCCTGGTTGAAAGTAAAACATTGGTAAGCCGGATCCCAAAATCTGACCATGGCTTGGATCAATCGTTCGTCTATGTTAACAGCAATCAAGTTGGCTATGTCCCCATACCTCTCAGTGAAGATACCCCTAGTGTCCGAGTCCCACTAATTCCAAACTCGAACCAAATCTTCAAGGTTATTCTGGTGAACATTCACAGTTACGTGCTCGGGCAGATTGGCAATACATTCCTCCCGTAGACTATCCCCTTTTTCTTTCTGAGTTTTTAGAGACCAATCTCGGACTACGGCATTTTTCTCGGTTGTTTGTATAATTGACTCTTCTATTAGAAACTCGTTTTTTGGCAACTGATCTTTAGTCAACACCTTTCTAATATGATGCCTATAATGCATGATGAAAAACAATACGGCAAAGACAAATAACCTTGATTAGTAATTAAATACAAACAGAAAAATATGGAAAATTTAACGAATCAAACTACCCAAATCTAGTTTATTGAATAGACCCAGTCCCTTTTGTATAGAAAGTGAAAATGAAAGAGGTAAGATGCGTTCCTCCCGTGCACTTATTTTGGTGACTACTAAACGGACGGAGGTTCGGCATGGCTCTAGTTATGTGGCTCGTATGGTTTATTATATGCGGTTTTGGTTCTAGATAGGTACTCGAATTGTCCGTACTGTCATCTGCTAAGATTAGTACGAAGCCTCGGTCATAGCCCATCACAGACTCACGAGTTCAATTCGAGGGATTACATTTACTTATGCCTATGCGGAGGGACAAGTTAACTCACGAAAGCATAAGTCATATGTAACCCGAAAGTATTCACTAGCCTGTGCGGAGGGACGAGTTAACTCACGAAGGCGTAGCGTTTACTTTCACTTAAACGGACGGGGCCCGGGTTGAGAGCTCATGTTATGCGAAATGCAAGTGCACGGTGCATGGGGAGAAACTTGCAAACCTTTCATTTATTTTAAAACTACAAAACTAAAACCGTAAAACTTAAAGCTGAAAAACAAAAGATAAAACAAATTAGGAGATATGTATGTATGATTTTTTCGAAAACAAAACTTAAGGATCATGATTAAATATTAATTTGAACACGAAAATTTGAAAATTTTGACAACACGCGTTTAATTCAACTCGACTCTCAAAAATGGAAGTCCCCAGTGGAGTCGCCAGCTGTAGCGACGTAAAAATTTTGCTTTGGTCGCTAATTGAGGTGATTTATTGGAAATTTGAAAAACTGACTTTCGATTTTATTAAAAAAGGGAGTCGCCACCGATCTTTTTTCTAGGTGTGACCAGACACCTAATAAATCATCCTTTTTTAGAAAAGAAAACTTATTCTTGCACAAAAATGAAGGCCGAATTTAGGTCTACGTCAAAAGCCAGAGTAAAGTTGGGTTCGGGAGTCGGTTACGCGCGAGGAAGGTATTAGCACCCTCGCGACGCCCAAAATTGGTATCTTATTAAACTCGTGTTGTCTTGATTTTCAAAGGTACGAATTCAATTTGACATTTACTCGTGATCCAATTGAAAAATGAGAATTTTTAGTTTTCGATTTCTTTTTTTAGAAAGGGTGTCCCGTTTTTTAACACAAGCCGATGAATTTCACCCAACATAGCGATGAAATCGATGGTTTAATATTAAATCGGTACATTGCCTTATTTTTGAAATTAATTAAAACATGAGAAAAAATATTCCTAAAGTGAGAAATTAGAAATAGATAAAGGACGTAAAAAAATAATATCATTAATGAAAAATATTAACATGGAATACTAGAATATTAGAATAACAATAATAATGATATTTACAAAAAAAATAAAAATAAAAACAAATCATGTACTAATAATAAAATAGGAAAATGATATATTTGGTAATAATAATATAAAATAATAATATGTACAAAAAAATACATATATATATGCATATAATAAAAGTATGTAATAATAATAATAATATCTACAATAAAAGAAAATATTAGGAAACATACATAAAAATATATACATAAAAAATTTACAACAATAATATAAAATAATGATATGTACAAAAAATATATATATATACATATGTACATAAAATATACACTAATATAATAATAGTTATAATAATACTAGCAATAGTAATAATTTGTAATAATAATATATACACAATATGGTATTTTAAATATATATATATGTATATATAATAGTATTTAAGAATATTTACATAAGATGATATAAAATACATACATGGAATAGTATAAGAAATATATAATTAATGGTATTAAAAAATATATAAATAATATATATAAAATACATATAATATATATACGTATTAGAAATGATAAAAAATTATTAACACACTACATAAGTAAATGAAATATGATAATAATACTAAAATAATTAATTTAAATAGTAAAGTAACTAAAAAGAATTAAATTGAACTAAAAACAAAATATTTGGGGCAAAATTGAAATAAGAATAAAAGGAAAGGACTATATTGAACATGCGCGAAAATAGTGGGGGGCCAAAACAACAAATATTCCTTCCCATCAAAACTCAGCACATCAGCGGGGACTAAATTGAAAATCGCGATAAATTTCGGGGCCAAATTAAAAAAATCGAATAATGACTTAATTGCAAAACAATAAAAAGCGGAAGGGCTAAAAGCGCAATTAGCCCTTCCTTAAAAAAACACGCGGATCCTAGGCGGGTCGGGTCGGGTCGAACCGGTCCAAGTCAAAACGACGTCGTTTTGGGATTTAATGGCCAACCCCAAAACGACGTCGTTTTGGGGGGCTATAAAAGGCCCTTTTTTCTTAAAAAAAAATCATTATTGCACTTGAAAAGCAAAAAAAAGAGAGAGAATGAGAGGGGTGAGGTGATTTCCGGCCACAAGGCCGGTCACCGTCCGACCGTCGGCCGCTATCCGTCGCCGGTGCCGGCCACCGCACGCGGTGGCAGGGAAAGGTAATTTTTTTTAATATTTGTTTTGTATATATATTTTTATTATATTTTTTTATTATGATGTATATATATAGATTAATAGATTCGAAAAAGGGGGAAAATAAAATAAAAATAAAAATAAGAGTAAAATAATAAAGAAGATAAAATCACCTTTAGGTATTTTTTAGCTTTCGATTTCTGAGATTTTTGGTTTGTATTCGACGCTATCCACTTTCTTTCTTGGTTTTAATCTGCTAATATTGATGCAAAAATGAAGATAAATTCTTTGTATTGATCAAAATTCCCCCTTTACATGATTTTTGAATGGCTTTTTATAGCCATCTTTTACATGATTTTCCATTATTTCTTTTTCTATTTCTTTTGTAGGTGATGGTGGCAGACAATGGATATAAAAAATGGGAGGAAAATGGGGCAAGTGGGAAAGTGGCTAGGTGGCTAGGGTTTCTTGGTTTTTTTTTGGGGGGGGGTTAGGTTTTTTTGGGTTTAATGGGCTTTTGAATTGGGTTTAATATTTGGGTTTTGTAATGGGTTTGGATAGATGTAAATGGGTCATGGGTTAAGGGTTTTAGTGGGTTTAGAGGTTTGGTTGGGTTTTGATCAAATCGAGCCCGGGCAATTTGGGCTTCTACAAAATAAAGAGAAATATAAAATAAATAAGGGAAAAGAACACAAAAAATAAAAGGATGATTCAACTTTTATTTGAGATATCTAAAAAACCTGTACATGCCTTCTATTTATAAGGTCTCAACTATCATAGGTTACAAAACTCTAATAAATATAATTTAAGGTACCTTATAAATTATTAGGGGTTACATTATTGGGGGTTATGGGAGATATATAGATATTCGTTTTACAACACTCCCCCTTGAATGTCCATCAATGAAAAATGTGTCTCGTTAAAACCTTATTAGGGATAACCTTGTGGGATAAAAAACTTAATGAAAGAAAAAGAGTACACAATCTCCAATTACAAGTTGCCTCGTTAAAAAAACCTTTACCAGGAAAACTCAATGGGACAAAACATTGGTTAAAGGAAAAGAGTGCAACGTGTTTTTGACTTCCCCTAAATACAATATCACATTACATCTTTAAGTCAGACGTATTCCAATCTTATGTGGTAGTATTTGAAACGTTGAATTTGACAATGCCTTGATAATAAAATCTGCTAAATTATCACTAGAACGAATTTGTTAAACTTCTTTATCACATTCCTTTTCAAGATCATGGTTGAAGAATAATTTTTGTGAAATATGTTCGTTCTGTCACCTTTGATGTAACCACCCTTCAATTGAGCTATATGTTGCATTATCTTTGTATAAGATAGTTGATATTGGTGGATATGGTGCCTTAAGTGTAGTATATTCGTTTGTAAACTTGTAATTTTTTTGAACAAATTGATTAAAAAAAATTCATTGATTACATTAATATACTTTGTATAATTGTTCTCACATGGTTTTTGCACGCAAAGCAAAATGGAAGCAAATGTTGTTCATTAGTTGTCTAAATATTTAACTAATATTAAGTGGTATTACATGATCGAATTGCAGTACGAAAAGACAATTTGTATTAGTAAACGAACTTAAACATGTCCTTAGTTTAATCGAAAATGAGCAGATCGATTGAAAGGCTAATATGTTTTCTATCAACTCCAATTTGGGAGATGTCTTGTCTTGGACATCGGAGCAGATGACTCTTAGAAGATAGAGACATAAATGTGATTGACTAGACTGACAGTATATTTGACAAGACTCAAGCAGAATAGATCTTGAATCCATTTATAGATTCATTCACTTGAGACTTTCATAGTGTAGCATATCTAAATTCTGAATATTTCTACTCTTGTGTGCGAAGCTTCATATTTTATATTTGTGAAAAATATATTGGGTTATTATGAATATATGATTTGGTGATCATTATTATTACAATAGAAAGGCAAAGGAACTGTTGTTCATAATAATTTTTGTGTCTCATCTCTCAAAGGAATCTGATAATGACAAGTAGGAGAAGGAGGAGGAGATGAAGGTTGAAAGAAACAGATTTGATGCTCATTCTTGTCTACAAATTTCTTCCACTTTAAGCTAATTCTTTCTCCTCTTGCAAAGACAACATAGAGATGGACATATAAAAATTCAGACCATATGGTTGGTAACTAGTGATCAACCCAATGCCAGAGAAAATATGTTAACCAGTAATACCTATTAAAGTTGTATTAACTTAGATTAAAAAAATAATAAATTCACTTAAAAAGAATCATCTCCATGCAAACTAAATTTATTTCGGTAGCTATTGCTTGGTATTTGATGTTATCAGATTCATCAAAATAGTGGCAAATTGAGTACAAGGAAGTTGATATTTAGCCATTAAAGTTTATGCTATGCTGTAAATAAACGTGTTATAGAAGTATTTGCAATAATTTATGTCAACGTATATTTGCAAATTGTTGATAAATCAACCAATTTAGTGACACTAGATCAAAGGCGTGTTTAGTTGAGTAGAAAAGTGAAAAGAGAATAAATAATTATTTTTCATCGTAATGCATAAAACTCGTTTCTTCTAAATTAGAACTATAAAAGAAGAGAAAATGAGATTGGCGTGTAAAATAATTCAACCAAAATTATTTTTTATTTTAATTTAAGGGATTAGACTCAATTGGCATAAATATTAATACTGATATAAGAGGATGTATATTCGAATGTATTAGAGTGTATTATCCTAATCTTTATTGATGAATTTAATATTCATTTCTTCATATAAATGATAAAATGGACCAAATCTTTTAAAGTAATCGATATATGGTTGCATGTCTTCATCCAAATTAATAATGCCACAATCAGTTACTGTCTGATGTAGATTGCCTTTCTATTTGAAGACTTAATAATCCTCTATGATAACAATTATTGCATAGAATGCGACAAAATTTGTCCTTTGCTCCAAATTTAAAATTTAACCAAATACGTAGATAGCAGCCGAGGTGTGATCACTCGATTTGGCATACAAAATCGTGTATCATATGCCCATTAATTTTGATTACGACTCAAATATACTATTAGTATAATATTATTTTAGTATTTAAATATCAAAATCAACAATGATTGAGAATAATGGTAAGACACATTATAATTTTAAGAAGAAAACACGAGTTTTAATCTTAAAAATTTCATTATTAAAAGGAATAATTATAGATTTCCAAAAAGATTAATCTTCGTGGACCGTATTGCAGCATATAGAATGTATAATTAACACTAACAATTTCCTCCTTTGATAATTTTGATCAATAACTCAGCAACAATCTCAAGCGTTCGGATACCTTTAAAGCATGGTGGTGAAAGTGTTGAAGAGAATGGGAGTTTTGGTCTTTGTTTGATTGATTATTTTATTTCTGCTGCTATGTATTTAGTTAATGGGATTTTTCAGAGTTGATTTTATTGGTTTTGGTAGTACTATAAATTTTTTAGACTGGAATGGCTTGGATTCTCCATAACCTTTTTTCCTGTAATTATTAATGATTAAAAAAATGCAATCCAGAACACAACACCCTAATTTAGTTTAATCTAATTAGTTATATAACATAACTATGAAATTAACCATTAATGCAAAGAGACAGATGGCATTAATAACTAAAATTTAAATCCTACTATTAAATTTTTTTAAAAAATTTAGTTAATTACAACGTTAATTTTTTTAATTATATAACTATTAAGTGAGTTTTTTTAAAAAAAATTTAAATTTTTACATCAATAAATTTAATAATATTAACAATTAAACTTTAAAAAAAATAATTTTTAAAAAGCATATTTTATGTATATGTTTATCATATGCGAAATTAGTTGTTTTTATAGTAGCATGTCAAATCAAACATGGGCAAGAACATGAATAATTAAAGTTGAATGAATCCAAAATGCATAATCTGATTGAGACTGGTATGTTATCTTTCCACCAATGCATTGTCACACATTTATAATTATAAATTCAACAATGATTTTAGGAGGGGGGATAAGATCTACCCTAAAAAAGAAAACAAATAATTGAGATTTAAAACCAAAATCATTTCCCCATACTTTTATTTCAGTATAGCTTGCTTGATATTTGTTATCTAGTCCTGAAAATCTATAAACCAGCTTGAATAAAATTTGGTTTTTATTTAGAATAAAAATTTTATTATCAAAAAGTATTTTACTATTTATAAACTTGGTTTTAACCTGATTCAATTCAGGCTATTCAAATAGGGATAGGGATAGGTCAGTTAAACAGTATTTTTATAACAATTAGGGTTATGAATTTTCAATTTATGAGAGGGAGTATAAAATCTGTAGTAGGCGAGAAAACCATCTGTTTGGTCGAATATGCTACCGATAACTTTTTTTACCTCTTATTCTAATATATGCTTTCGGAAGAGTGCATACTTAAAAAGAAAATTTGAGATTGATACAAATAGTTAAAATATCTTCCACTTTATATAATTATCAATCAAATAAAAAATTATTTTATATATCAATTCTTACATCAAACGCATCTAATTTACCACTATACCAGTCTAACTTTTCAATCTGTTTACTTTATAAAATTAAAATCAACCATAATAGCAAAAGTTGGTGTACTAGAAAACAAGACATTACAATCAAATGAGTTGTTTATCTATCATATCATTGACCATTTTATTGAACAAACTTTTGCTCTAAATCAATGATCATATAAACTCACCAAATCTTTTTAAAATTAATCAACATCCATCTTCTTCCATCTTCTAGCATATGTTTTTGCTGAAATTGCTAAATAATGTCACAATCTCGGTTACTATATTTGATTTTGATATGAGATAAAATCTTCACCCTTGCTCCGAATTTTGTTATTATTAATATTTTCTTAAATATATACTTAGATATCCATCAAGAAGAGAGAACTTGATTTTTGATTGGCATTGGTAATGTTGTATAGGAGAACATGGGTTTGAGTGCACTGAAGCGCATTATTCTCCTATTTAATGGTTGGAGAGGGGCTATGAGTAGTTTTAGACATTGTATCGAAAAGAACAGATATGATAATAATTTATAATGAGATTAATGTTTAAAAAATTTTGATTTTTGCAAAATCCTTTTTGAGTATATGTGTTGATTCAACGTAGACTTGATCATAGGTCGAGTTGGGTTAATTAAAATTTTAGGTCTGCTTTTTAGGTTCGGGTCCAATTCGGCCTAAAAAAGGGCTTAAAATTCTATCCAAGTTTGGTTCAAATTAAAAATGCTAAACCGGAGCCCAAATCCTACTTGCCCGTATTGAATTTTTTTATATTATTTTTATATAAAAATAAATTTAAAAATACAATATATCAAATACACTAAAAAATTACAATAAATGTTTCTCAAAAAAATTGAAAATATATTAAAAATTATACTTAAATAACACTAACATAGTTGCAATTTAGCAAACAAATGTCTCCAAAATAGTAGCAAAATTAACAATAAAACAAGAGTAATACAAATTCCAAATAATAAGAACAAAATAGTAGCAATATAATAGCGAAATGACAACAAAATAGTAGCAAAATGAGAACAAAACAATAGCAACAAGAGAAAGTTTAGGCTAATTCGGGTCAAGCCAAGTTAAAAAAATCCTACCCGAGGCTCAACCCGTTTAGAAAACGGGTCTTATTGTTTGTCCAAACTCATTTTTCTAGCCTATATTTTTTCTCAAATCATCCTACTTTTCAGGTGAGTCTTCGGGCTTGAGCAAGTAGCCCAACCCATGATCAGGTCTAATTAGATCTTATTACTTTATATTTTTTAGGTTTAATCTACAAGTTCGAGTTTAAATTATGTCTTTTTTTTTCGATTTTGTTACTATCTAAATTAGTGATAATGTGCCAAATTGAGATATTTATTGTGCTTAATTTTGATATATTTTTAAATAAAATATCATTAATTTTGGGCTTATTATTTAACTTTTGATTAGGTGTGGAGCAAACCCAAGGAAGTCAAGAATAGTAAATAATGTGGGCCACCAAAAGATTTTTGGGCACAAGAGCGTGAACATGCAAGACTCAAAATATTTTTATTTTATTTTGGGATTTATTTGTAAAAATAATATTTTTTATTTTTTGATTGGGACAATATTTTAATTTTTGCTATTTCTGATGATTCTTTAATGAGAAATTATTTTATGGACTCTTCTCATCATATCATCTATGGTTTGTTTTCAATTATTTAATGATATTTCATCAATTTTTTCTATGTCATTTATACATAATTTTGATAATTTTTTATCCTAAACCATTAACCCTAAACCCTCAATCATGAATCCTAAATCTCAAACCTTAAATCATAAACACATAACCCTAAACCATAACAATGATCTTGAACCCCAAACCTTAAATACTAAACCCTAAACTAGTTCAAGTTTGAGGGCTCATATTTGAAGTTTAGGGTTCATGATGTTGAGTTTGGGGTTTAGATTCGGGGTCCATGGTTTGTGATCGGGGTTTAAGGTTTAAGGTTCAAGTTCAAGGTCGGGGTTCAAAGTTTAGAATAAAAAAATTACTAAAATTATGTATCAATAACATGAAAAAATTTATTGTACTATCATTAAATAATTAGAAAGAGACCATAAATGATATATGGAAAAGGTTCATAAAATAATTTCTCCTCTAGATTAGAGAGTTTTAAGTAGAATTAGGTTATTATGTTTTTAATATATAATTATATATTGCATAGAAGGATTCTTGAAGAGGTTGGTCTTTAGAACAATTACAAACGTCGCTTCACATCAGAAAAGATCACATATGCATTTTCAAAGAGTAATTAATCTTCTTCTTCAATTATTAATCTAGGGTTGCTCAAGGCGACTAACATCCCTCAGTTCAACTTTACGTTGTCCAAAAGAAAAAGAAATTCTAGGTTACAAAAGAGATAAGTCGTGGTGAACTGATAAAAGCAAACCTTGACGAACTGAGTTCACCAAACCAGTTAAAAACCCACCCATTTGCTCATTGCGGCTGCCAGTAAGGGTTTCTTCACTGTTTTTTAACTTCAAACAACCAAGACAGGTCTTGGCATCGACACTGCCAGTAAGGGCACACACTTAGACTTAGATTATTTGACTAATATGCAAACTGTTGGTCTGAAATGATGTCGAAAACTGTAAGCAGAAGTAATGGAGATGATTGAGCAAAATGATGGGCTTCGTTTAACGTCGTCAACTTTTAACCTGCAAAAGAGAGCCAGTCTTTGACTGTAATTATGAACATAGCAACTAATAGAGAGAAAAACGTTTCAAGTTTAAAAGAATGGAAACTTCAGCACACTTCCAATTGTTGCTGCTGGTTGATGCTCCAACATCCACATTGTTGCCACTAGTGAATGTGAATTGTTTAATGGCAGATAGTTTTTAAGGTTGGATGGGTTAATTATTTAATTATTTTACTATTTATATTATTAATAAATTTTTTTATTGAGTCGGTGTCATAAGGTAATCGGGTGTCAACTCCGTTAGAAAATTACTACCATACCCTTTTATTAAACGACTCTTATTATTATTTTGATGGTCTTTTTTGTCTTTTCATACTCTTATACAGCTTTTAAATAAAAGAACTAAAAATTAACATGTCTAAGGATAGAATCTATGTTTAAAATATAATTTAATTCTCTATCACTACACTAATAATAACTCTTTATAAAATGGCTTTACAAATATCTTTATAAATCCCAGAATAAATAAAAAATATTTAAGATAAGTTTTCAATTCAGTCAAACTAATTTCCACGAAACAAGGGATCCGATTTGCTTGATTTAGATTGAATCAATCTTAAAAAGTTTGTTGCTCCATAAGATGGATCTTCAAATATGATTCAGCATAAGTCCACAAAATCATCTAATTCATTATCCTCTAACTCTAAAAATGACAAGATATGTTGCCTGTCACAATGTCGTCGTAGTACGACCACTTCAAATACTTGCCTCAACCATAGAACATCTAGAACAAGGATTTCATATTTTAAGCATAGACCCATCTTTATAAAGTAACATTTAAATTCATCTTAATTTATCCAAATCTCATCAAGGGTTAGTTCTCTATTGCTCTTGCAGTAAAAAAATGCTTTTCAAAAGTGTGGTAGAAAAGTGTTGTGATAAGTTTTTAATGTTCTCTATTGCTGTCAAAAATTGCAGTTGAAAGTTAAAGTATTCTATTTAGGCATGAAAATAGCAAGTAAAAATTTAGGTGAGGTATATGATATTTAAATAATTTAATATAATGATATAAAATATAAATTAATCTATTTTTTATATACATTTTAAATAGTTAATATATTTAAGAGTATTTTGATAATTTTCACTTTTAGACGCAAAAGCCAAAAACACTTAAATCCTGGATTTTTCGTTTGGGTAGAAAAACACTTTTCGACTGCACTTTTGATTACAAAAACCAAATAATCTTCATTGCTTCTACGGTGTTAAAAGTATTTTTCCACCGCAATGGAGAACGCACCCTCAAATCAATTATCCGTAATATAAGGATATAAAATAAGAATCCTTGAAAAGTAATCTTACTTAATTCAATCTCTTCTTCAGTAATAAACACAAGATTGACTACATAAAATCCTCAAAAAGATGCAAACAAATAATTAAAATATTTTTATTAAACATGCCGACAAATAACCCATGTGTCTGACACAGTGATTACCGTACTGTCACTTCCATTTACACATATACGGACACTTCAAAAACTTGACTCAACAGAAACAACACAAGAACGATTGACAATGACGCTCAAAAGCACACTATCTTATCTATAAGTCTCACATTCAAATTTGAGATAAGCATCCCTTCAAATTATTTTTTTGAACAATTTCATTATAGATTCTAATCATATTTGATCTTTTTAACACAATAACTAGAACTACGTATAGCCCCTCCCCAATCCATAAAAAAAAGGACTTAAACCACATCCTCCTGCATTAATAACAATGTCTATACCAATCGAGTTAAGACACAATCAACTATCCTTCAATTTTAAATTAAAACAATTTCAGTCAAATTTATCAACTAAAATTCTCCATTATCCTCCTTAAAATTAAAATCTCAATCATATCTAGTTCCATTTACATAAGAAATTTCCTACGGATGTTACCTAAATACACTTTATGAAATAATTAACTCAAAAACCTGATTCAACATTTAAAACAATAGTAAGTATTTGTTTGATAACCTATTGTCAATTGCCAATAAAAAGAATATCTTTTCATGAAAAAGGACACCAAGCTAAAAACAAAACGACCCCCATCAGGTTTTCAGGAACATTTGTCAATTTCCATAATTACTAGGTAATATGTTAAGTACTTTATTTTTTAAAAGTTCAATAAAAGTAAATAATCATAGTGAAATATTGCAGTTCACATCATCTTTCAAACATTAGTCATACATTCAAAAACAATGTATTTCATAAAAACTTATATATATAAAATACTTAAGAGTAGATGTCAAGCTGAGCTAATTTGATTTTCCATAGGAAATTTTTAAATAAAAATTTACAGCAACCGGTTAATAATAATAATAATACTTATCTCATTATTCAATTATTAATTAAGGGACAAAGGAGATAATAAAAATTAATTTCTCTAGAGAACTATGATTTTAGTTAAATATTAAAGAATTCATGATTTGTTATTTATATAGGGAGGGTTATTTCATATTGAGACCGCAAGTGCAGTACAAGTTGATATCCAACTATCAATCTTTAGGTTTATTGCATTAAATAGATCATGAAATCTTTCCTTTCTTTTTTTGCATTCCTCTCACTTCTCCTGGTAAGCTCTTGCAATTTTGTAGGTATTTTTACATACATATATATTGTTAATTGTATGGTTAATTACATATACTTTTATATGGATTCAGTTTGTAGACACCATTGCAGCAGCTAGGAAAGATGCTGGAGAGTACTGGGGAGCTGTAACGAAAGATCAGCCTATGCCTGAGGCACTCCAAGAGCTTGTTCGGATTGAGGCTGCCGTTGTCAGCCCCGATGAGAAAACCAAGTGCCATACATCAGGTAATATTGAGCTTAAGGAAGAGAAGATTATTGTTAATGAGGAGTTCGAACCAAGGCCAAACGTTTCAGCTTATGGTGATGACGCTAATCTAAAAGGAGATAAATCATCATCTTTTGCTGAAGATTTTGAACCGAGACCTAACGTTTCGGCTTACGGGGGCGATGATGCTGGTCTTAAAGGACAGAAAGAATCATTCACTAAAGATTTCGATCCAGAGCCAAATGTCTCCGCTTACAATAACTAATTAAAAGCGAAACCAAAGTACCAGTGGCTTAGACCCACATCTTCCAATAATTTCGTCATCAGATTGTGTGTTGTACTCTTGCGTGTGAAGCTTTATGTTTTATATTTGTGAAAAAAAATAAGTGGGTTGTTATGAATATATATGATTATGTGACCACTATCATTACAGTAGAATGGCAAAGAACTGTCGGTGTTCGTAGTAATCTCAGCTTGTAACATCTCTTTCAGCACTCAATTTCATTTAAGGGTATGCATTTTCTTTTTCTTTCTTTTTCGGTTCAACATATTGGGATCTTGGTGATGTTAACTCTTTGGAACATCAAATCCACTATTATTGCAATAATAATTCCATGCTGATTGTCAATAGAGACAGAGAGAATACTTTGCAGGTCTACAGGATATATAAAAGAATAAGTATAAAAAAAATAATATTTACAATTCGATATTACATGTGATGATTAACATGGTATATTATTATATGTTTCAACTACTAAAATTGAGGTGTACTCTATCCATCATTGTATGTAGTGGTAAAATATTTTATGCTTCTAAAAAAGAATGTAAGTTCAAATTTTGGATACGACATTATTAAGAGGGATCATGAACTCCAAACTGAAAAATAGTAAAAAAAGAAAATGAGGTTTACTCTACTAACTCTTGCAATTAATGCCATCCTTTAGAAAGGGTCGGGCTATCTGCTTAAATCCAAAGGTTTGTTCAAATTTTGGTAAAAATATTAGGCTAGAAAAATGTATTTGAGCAAAAATAAACTCGTTTAAAATACATGGGAGGCTTGAGCCCGGCCCGACTAGACCCATTTTTAAAATTTATATTATATAATATTATTTTTATATATTAAGTAATTTCTACCACTTAAAAATTAAATTTACAGTAATAAACAATACTATAATGTAAACATGCTAAAAATGTTAAATTGCTTATATATAAAATTTTAATTATTAAAAAACAAATTATGAAGTATTAAATTTAAAATAACATAAATATTTATAAAAAAAATTTAAAAATAATATGGGTGGGCCTAAAATAGGCTTGAGTTAACCATTCATAACTATAAATAGCCCTGGTCAAATTTTAAGTCCATATTTCGAGTCAAGCCAAGTTTGGACAAATAAAAAGTATGCTAATATTATATTCAAAATGTAACACTCTATACTCGATCTAATCGCTAGGTCTAGGTACTAGATGCTACACTAACCCGAATGATTTAATCAGTACTTGTCTTTCTGATTTAATTACATACTTAAACAACTTAAAGTTTGAAAATCTAACTACAATTAAAACTCGTACAAAACTGGTGAATAATTCTTACGACCTTGGTTCCAATGTCTATTTACAATCTTTAGATTAAGACTCGAAAATAAAAATAGTCATCTTAAACCCTAAGGCGAGGCTTCTACGGGTGTCCCTCTATAGACAGGAACAGCTACCGCGCACCACTTAACTTTAGCGGAGTCTAACATGACCTCTCTTGATTCTCAAGTCTTTATCTAACATGCATTCAAGTAACAATTTTATAAGTTCTAGAGAACTCAGTGAAATTTACACATAACTTTATGTAAATCTGCGTGTATCTTAAGAAATTGAAGTGTCTGGCTCAAAATTAAACTCCTTGAATTTCGTAGGAAGATTTACGAACTCAATCAGCAAGACTAGTGCCTTAGTTACTTTATGTTGCTCATAGGCGGACATGATCCCTAATCTGGCCATAACCTTGATTTCTCATTGGGCCTTACCCCATCTATCGCTGATCTATATCCTTAATACTCATATTCTTCTTCTTCTTTTTTTACCAAAAGACCTTAAAAGGTCGAACCTCAATTAATCGCATCAAAAATTACATAATCATGAATTTCCTTAGGATAATTCATGTTAAAATTCCAAGAGCAATTGTTTTCAAGTTCAAAATTACATATAAAATCAGCAGTTTTGTTGCAAATCCAATTGGCCCACTTAACGTTGACCAAAGAAAAAATTTTCAGCTTCATGCATGCTTTGTCCACACAATGCCCCAAAATGGTAATGTCCCGCCCTCTCCTTTTAATTCTGTTGACCAAACTAGCGCAGTCAGACTCGAAGACCACCTTCATGATATTTAAGCTCCCTGCCACATTCATACTTTCTTTGAAAGCAGTCAATTCAACCCACTCACTGTCCATCACCGCTTCTTTAAAACCCCACTCCCGCCTAAAACAAATCCATCGTCATCCCTAACAATCACGCCAAAACCCATCCTACCATTAGAAACAGTGGCATCAAAGTTGACTTTGGCAAAACCATGAGAGGGCTTCTCCCATTTCTTACAAGCAGGGGTGATGGGAAGCATCGGCTTATTAACAAGGTTATGGATGCAGAAATCCTTCTCAAGGTGATGGTTCTCTCCCATATATAACACTCGCCTCCTCTTCCTTGCCGTGAAAAGTGAAGTTGTTCCTGCTATTCCAACTGTTCCACAGTAGAGTAATGAAGTCAGCCATAGCCTTCTTGTCAAGCAATCACAAGGACTCTTCCAACCAGTCGATGCAACTCTCATAGTTGTTATTTATCAACTTACCATCCAAGCTGTCAGAAACTTTTTTTTTTAAAATCGACTTAAGTTTGAAAGTAAAGATGAGAGTCGCCACCAATCCATTTTATGAGGTGTGATCAAGTCACCTTATAATTTGATCGTTTTAATAAATAATTTGATTTACTAAAACAAAGATTTTTTTGTCTACAAAATTTAGGAAACATGTTTGGGAGTTGACTACGCACGAGAAAATATTAGCACCCTCATAACGCCCAAAATTAGTACCTAGTTGATTAATTAAAGTCTTAGTGTCGTGAATTGAAAATTTAAGAAAGGAGTTTAAAACATAATCTCCTTTTTGTATTAAGGCGTTATTTAACTAAAATAATTTTCATGAAAATGGTTTATTTCAAGTTACTCGAGAAAGAAGGATCATATCTCATAAGTTAGGATACAATACCTTAAAATCCTCGAAAACAAGAATAAGCGTTGAAAATTTTACTTATTTTAAAATATATTTGATTATTTCGGTTTTAGAAAGAAGACATATTTCGTAAATTAGGAACACAACTTTTAAGAGTGGAATTTCCAAGATTATTTCGTTTAGCCTTGAATAAGAAAGGCAAGGTCATAGATTTCTTAATATCAAAAGGGTTCAAGGAGGTCAATTAGGCTGATCTTTTTTCTCGTCCGTTATTGGAAAGGGAGCTTCAAATTGTCTCTAGTTTAAAGGAAGCGGTGAGCAACATGATTTTGTTCCCTGAGGTGGAAGACAAATTATTATGGAAACATGACAATAAAAGGGTGTTTTCAGTGAGAAAATTAACTGAATTATTGCTCTTGATTGGAGAGGTGGACATGAGTAATGATTTAGATAAAATCTAGAAGTTAAAGGTGCCTCCTAGAGTGAGAAGTTTTCTATGGATGATTTCTATTGATCGTCTTCCTACTAAGGTGTTCCTAATTAGAAGAGACATGAAGTTGGATAGTTTGGGGGACGGCTGCCCTTGGTGTTATAGAGATCAAGAGACTGCGGGGCATCTATTTTTTCATTGTAATTTCATTGCGAGTTTTTGGAGAAAAATTATGGATTGGTGGGAGGTTAAATGGAGGCAATTTGAAGGTTTCTCTAATTTTTTCGTATTTTGTAAGAATGTCTCCTATACAGGTGTGATCAAAATTTTATGGATGATATCGGTGTCAGCAGCTTGCTGGTCGATGTGGTTAGCAACGAATGAGCTGGTGTTCAATAAAAAGTGGCCGAAAATGTCCAACTTGGTTTTTCTTTCAAAGACTCGGGCATTGATGTAGATTAGATTGGTGTATGAAGAATTGAAAGTGGATGAAAGAATCTGGTGGGTCTATCCATATAAAAGTTGGTGTAACATTAAAAAATCAGGTATGAGAGGCAAGTTCTAGTGTTCGTCGTGTTATAGCGGGGTTAAATTTAACGTTTGTGGTGTGATGGTGGAGGACGAAGCTAGGTGTAAAGGGGTGCTAAGAAATTCGGATGGCGAGGCAAGAGCTTTATTTTTTGGTCAGATATCAGCAAAAGACTCTCTTGCAGCGCAGGTGGGGGCCGTTTGCATTGCTTTGGATATATATGTTTTTAGAGATGGGATAGAAGGATAAATGTTCTTTAGTCATAGAGGTAGGTTCAATGGAGGTGATCAACTGGATGGTGAATAAAAGTTTGAGACCATGGTTGCTGTCTTCTCTTCTTAAGGAAGTTGATTCTAGGTTGTCTTTAATTGGTTTTGTATCCTTTTTGAAAGCTGACAAGAATGGGAATAAGATGGCAGAGGCGTTGGCGGGTGCGGGTCTAAAAAGGCAGGGTATGTTCAAGTCATGGTGGTGATCTAAGGTGCGTTTATTGTGTGGTGTTAGCAAGAGTCTTTTGTTGGCAATATTTAAGTTTTCTAGGCATAGAGCAAGTTACTTTCTTTTTAGAGGTATGTTTATCAGATGGGATTAAGGGGGATTTATGGTAGATTGATTGTTATTTACTGTCAGTGTTCGGGTTTTGTTTGGTTGGAAGTGCTTGTACCTGCTGTTTTGTTTATGCAACAGTTATATGGCTGCTGTACTTTGATTAAGCGAAAAAAAAAGGAACACAACTTTTCTAATTCCAGCAGATAATAAATGTCGTTTTGATTTAGAAATTTTCTTTTTACTCATCGTGCAAAAAACGAACATGATGCTTAAAGTGATACACATTTAACTTATTCTGGTGTGGTATGAAAACGGGATATATGTTTAAATGTAGCGTATGATATAATGATAATGAAGTAATGTGAAGTAGCTGTATGGGTAGGACATTAATATTAGAATGATAAATAACAAGTAAATGGACAAATACTATGGCAGTAATAATGTGAATATAACAATAATAAGAAAATCAATTTATGACATCACAACATAATAAATAAACTAACTCAAAATAAAAAATGAAAATGAAAGGTGCTTAATGAATGTAAGTGGTGTCCAATTTTAAATATTTAAAAAAGAATAATAAATTGATTAATAGATAAAACAAATGACATTAAATTGAAGTATTAAAAAAAGTAAAAGAATAAATAAATAAATAAATTGATAAAACAAATATGAATAATATCGAATTTAAATGTTTTAAAAGTAAAAAAATAAATAAGTAAATAGATAAAATAAATATACATAATATTAAATTTAAATAGTTTAAAAGTAAAAGAATGAAAAATAAATAAATAAATTGATAAAACAACTATAAATAATATTACATTTAAATATTTGAAAGATAAAAGAATAACGAACAAATAAATAAATAAATATAATAGATATGAATAATATTAAATTTAGGTATTAAAAAAGTGAAGAATAATAAATTAATTAATCTATAAATAAAGAAATTAATCGAACAAAGGACTGAATTGAAATCAAAACAAAATTAAAGGCACAGATCATAATAAATAGAATCGAATGAGGACTAAAATTGAACGCGTGTAAAAGAGGAGGGACTAACTGGAAAATTATTCCCTGTCCCCAAAACGACGTCGTTCCCCAGGGGACTAAAATGAAGTAAAATAAAATTGTAGGGTAAGATTAA
Source organism: Gossypium hirsutum (assembly GCF_007990345.1). NCBI lineage: Eukaryota > Viridiplantae > Streptophyta > Magnoliopsida > Malvales > Malvaceae > Gossypium > Gossypium hirsutum. The sequence continues at coordinate 86,157,904 of NC_053427.1, forward strand.
AAAGAAAAGAAAAAAAATGAAATAGGACTAAATTGTAACGGGCCGTAAATGCAAAAGGGTCGAAAGCGCAAATATCCCCTCCAGCGAAAACACACGGATCCTAGGGGGTGGATCGGGTCGGACGTGTGTCAAGACCAAAACGATGTTGTTTTGAGGCTACTAGAATCAGCCTTAAACGACGTTGTTTTACATGACCTATAAAAGTCAAAATATTTTTAAAAATTTTCATTCTGCACATTTTCTTCAAAAAAAAAATTGAGAGCTCTCTCTTTACTTTCTCACCCTCTCCGAGCTCTGGTCATCGGGCCACCGTGTAGACAACGGCATGGCTGCCGGAGTTCACGAAAAAAAGGGTCATTTTGGCCTTTTCACTCTTTTCGATCCTGATCTGAGGGTAAAACATCCAATACCAAAATTTCAAAAAAAGAAAGAAAACAACAAAAGAAAACGAAGGGACCTTTTAATTCCCAGTTGCCGCCAGCGAGATTTTCAGCGAGCCCACAGACTCGACCACCCTCTAAACTGGAGAACCCTCTGACTTTGGCGGTTAAGGTAACCAGTTTCGTTTCTTTTTATTACCTAATATTATTTATTTACTTCGAAAATAAAATTAGAAAAATAAAATTGCTACCTTTTGAAATTATCTGTTTTCTTTTGATTATTCTCATTTGTGTGTAAAGAAAAAAATACATGGTGGCTGTCATGGCTTTTATAACCGAACTACAACACTGCCTGTTACTATTCTTTTGTTTTTTTCTTTGCTGTTTCTACTTCTTTGTTTGTTTGCGCTTGCATCGGTCTTTGCTCTTCCTTTTTACAGGTTACAGTGGTAGAGGAGTCGCACGCATTCTGCCTGCGACGTGGAGAGGCTTTGGCTCGAAGAGGCTTAGATTTTTCTTTTCTTTTTTTTTGCTGAAAACAGCTTAGGTTTTAGCCTTGTTGGGCCATTAGGGTTTTTTTTTGTATTTGGGCTGTTTGTATTTGTAAATGGACTGGATTTTATTTATTTTTTGTTTGGTTTGTTTGGGCCCGATCAGAATTGAGCCCTTACACATGCCACCACAAAAAAGGATAACACAAGCTGAATGGCAGATTTTAAGGGCATGGATTAGAGTTTCATTACCAGCCTCGCAACGATGGCACTCTTTATTCACATTTTGACAAATAGAGGCTATCTTAACATTCGTAGGAAGAATATCATAGCATAGTCTCCATGCAAACACTCTAACTTTTGAAAGGCTTTTTAAGCTCCAAACAACCTTCCAAAAGAGACGATGAGGTCCCAAACCAATCCTTTGAAAAAGAAGCCACGAGTACGCCGACTTTGATATGTAAAAGTCGTGTTGATTATGAAACCGAACCTAACAATCTTTTGGACCGTTTGAAATGATAGACAGGTTGTAAATCCAGTCCCCATGTATTTACCATAACTTTGACGCCCCAATTTTTCGGCTGACCCTTTATCGACTTACAAATTAGGATTTTATCCTTTCCATCCTCCTCTACATCTGCTTAACCAAAATGAATTTTGTGCCTTATTGGGTGAACTCTTATCGAAGAAAGTCGTGATTACTATCTCGTTTCCATTCACACATGGCTAAGTTAGGATGCTTCTTAGGCTCTATTTGTCGTTGCCCTTGGCAGATCCCCTAGGTATCCAAATATCTTGTGTTCCCAAACACACCAAGTCCATTCTGTTAAATGCTTGGTTGCTCAAGTCCCTTTGCGACTCCTTCTTTATACCTTGGTGAATTTTTTGGTTAAGCTGCGGACTTTACATACCGCCATAACCAAGTTATGTTCTTAATCAAGAAATCCCATGTTTAATGTCCTGGTGGACTATCTCACATTTTATGTCCTAGTGGACTATCTCGTGTTTACTGTCCCGGTGGACTACCCCGTATTTACTATCCCGACAGGCTCTACTAGTTGCTATAGTCGAACTATAGTCTTACACTTTACAAATCACGTGTTTACTGTTTCGGAGGACTCTATTGGTTGTCATAGTTGAGCTATAGTCTTACACCTTAAACCTCTTTGAGATGTCACCACGAAGGACCTTACTGGTATTGCGATGTCGCCCCATAAAGCCTGTTGATCATCGTCACGGTGATGCTCTATGGAACCTAATAATAGTTGTTACAGTGTCACACCAAAAAGAACCAGTCGATATCAATCCATTCCTTATTTAACCTTAATGCTCGAACATCGCAGTGTCCCCTCCGCAAAGCCGGGAGTTTCGCACATTATGGCTTGCACCTAACAACAACGTATGGTGGAATCTTAATAGAATTCCATTTCCCTATCCGTTTACCCTTTTTTTCTTTGGGTGTAATATTCATTTACCCATTTGATAAGCTATAGAAGTAACATATTTTAATCTCATTCTTAATGCATTTTTTGATGAGTAATTATGCAAATAGTGAATTTGATGTTGTTAATCCTTTAAATTCATGTTTCAATATTTAGGAGAGCATTTAGGAGTGAAAGGAGCGAAAAACAAGCCAAAATTGGACAAATAGAGCTATTTTTAGGATCCACACAGCTTAGGCATTTCTACACGGGCTAGACACACGCCCATGTGCCAGCCCGTGTTGGTTTCGCACCCTGCTTCCCAAATACACAGAAAAGCTCAATTTTTAGGCTTTTTAAGCATTCTAGAGTCTACAAATACCAGTTAGAAGAAGACCTAAGGGAGCAATCAAAGAAGATTGAAGAAAACACTCGAGGAACACCATCAGAATCAACTCAGAAGCGGATATCCCTCAAGATCAAAGATCCCCATTTAATTTTTTTCGAAGTTTTATTGAGTTTCTTTATGTTTTGTGGTTATCCTAACTTTGAGATGTTTCTATTCAGGATTATGAATTAAATTCCCTAGATATCTAGGGAGGATGAAACTTATTGATAGTACTCTAAAATGGCATACTTTTATATGTTAATTGCATATATATTTTTAGTATGATTCTACTAATTTGTGATTTTTATGATTTTTTATCTTATAGGGATTAAATTGAAGGTAAAAGAAAATTTAGGGGTAAAAAGCGTGAATTTAAACATAAAATGGGCTAGCATGCAAAATAGGAAAGAAGTGGTGCCAAAAATACAAAGTGTGAAAGACTTGAGGGCAAAAATTCAAAGAAGAGATTTATAAACATAAGACTCTATTTAAATTTGAATTTTATTAGGATTATTTTTAGGATTATTATTTAGATTTAATTTTAGTTTTTATATTTATTTATCTTTTAGAGTTTAAATAGGAACAAACTAGGTTTTCTATGTACTATAAATAGGGGATGGAGTGACACAAATTGGCACTCATCTTTTCTAGAAAAACTTCGTCTCCCTAAAGCTCTTGGCTTTTGTTCATTTTATTATTCAATAAAATTCCATTTGATTAAACTTATTTTTTTTCCAAAAAGCATAACCCACTAAACTCATCTAGCGAAATGTTGTCGAGATTCCTCAAAAAAGGTTCATGAGGCTTAGAATCCACACTTAGCCTTCTCAACGAGTATTCATCTTTCTCCACTTTACGGGACTGACGCTTTCATCCATGTCCTTCCAAAAGTGATCTTTTCATCTTGTACAAAGGTGGCCGCTTTGCATGTTTTGGAAATGTTGCATATTCGGTTTGTTAGCTTACTGTGTTAGTGGTTGTCGAGCCTAAGAGACAAGATTGCGTGGCATTCACCATTGAGAAGTGATGATCTAGTGTAAGACGATCCCACAAAAGCGACAGTTGGATAGAGTTAGGTTCCTCTAAATCGTAAGCCTAAAATCTAAGTGGAGCTAGTGGTCGTAGGCATCCTCTTCCACTATAACTGACTTATTCTGTCATGAGAAGGGTCACCCTAAAGCTGAGGATTGAATCCAATGAGGATCGAGACAACCGGAGGCTGGAATCTCTCAATCAAAGAACCTCTTTTTTTCTCCAAGTACGCCGCTTTTTCTTGGGCATGACTGTGCTTGGGATCTCGAGGAACAAAAAGTTGTGCAAATCCAGTCCCTGAGGATTTGACCTTACTTCCCTTGTACTATTCTTTTTTGTTATCTCATAGGGATAGGTTATTTTTGGTGCTTTCAACAACACAACATCTATGATGAATCTTATTATTTGATTTTTGATTTACATGATAAATACTTTATTCTTGTTATCAATTATGTATACTTATTTCTTATTTTAATATTTTCGGGATATTAACTCATGTTTAATATGCTTATTTCAATAGAGCAAAAGTCCCTATTTAAGAGTAGATCTAGTATAAATGAGTGGAGTTGTATGCAATCTTAGAAATAGGACGACATAAATCTACCATATTAGAGCCAAATCTAATAGGGGAATCCATAGATCGAGTTAATACGACAGTAAGGGTTTTAATTAGAAAGAGATTTCAATTAATCAACCTAAAGTCAACTGTTCTTACTCTTGAAAGAGATATTAACATAATTTAGGGATTTCTATGGATTAAGACACAAGTGAATAAATCGTTTAACTTAGATTTATAATAATAGGTAAAGTCTAGGTGGATTCTTTCCTGGGTATTGTCTCTTTCATTGGTTATCTTCGATTATTTTCCTATTTCATTCTCTGTTATGTTCTTAGTTAAATTATATTAGTATATCTAGATTAAAAACAATCACTTCAATTTGTTGACTAAATAATAAGAAGACGGTAATTACTAGTACTTTTAGTCCTCGTGGATATGATATTCCCTACTCATCATAGTTATACTAATGTTCGATAGGTGTGCTTTCCTTTTTCGTATTTATAATTAGTTTTGTGACCATCACCATTCCTCCAGTTCGCCATAACTACCTTAATGCTTGAACATCGAAGTGTTCCCCTCCACAAGACCCAGAGCTTCGCGTATCACGATTTGCACCCAACAACACCGTATGACAATATACAGAGTGTCTATTCCCAATCTGAACTTCATCTAACCCATCAATAATCTCTCATTCGTATCCCACCGTTCAAATGTAATACATGACAATCATGAATGTATTATCATGGAGTACTCTGCTTTTCAAACATAAAATCTCAACCATTTCATATATACTGACACATTAACAGATACTCATATACCTACTCAACCTTATGCATGCTTAGCATTTATAATCAACAGAATTTATACATCATCATAGTACTCAACACATAATCATGCCAGCATACAGCATTCCAAGGATGGAGTACAGAAACTCACATTGCTTTTTTTATCCTTGACAGTTTAGCTTATCCTGGCAGCTAAGCATGGCAACTATTTATCAGTTAAACTAAAGGTGTTCAACCCTTAAAACCCATAATCTATAATTATTCAGAAGCTTTTAAGAATTCTTACTCTACTTCTCTCTTCAATCTACAAGTACAGAGAGGTAAGGAAACTTACTAGTTTCTCAATTTCTCAACTACCAGACTTTAATTCACACGATTGCTGCGACATACAGAGCTTCCTTTAGTTATATCTTATTCTTCTTTAGAGCGACTGAAGAAGATGATACTATGGAGAGATAAATTGATAGATAGAATTGATAGAATTATGTCTCCACACACTTCTATTTATATATACTCCTTTGGCATAATCTTCACCAATTGTCACAACCTTTCATCCTTAATCATTTTGCCTCCCACTATAGAACCAAACGATTCTCATCTAACTAAACCAGAATTGAAATCCAACTAGTCACAATTCAACCATTAAAATTTTTAAATTTCTCGATGGATTTTGAAAATTTGCTAATCCTTTCAATTTAGTCCTAACCTTCCTAAAATTATAAGTCAATAGTGTAACACCCCTTATCCAATCCGGTTGTCAAACCTGAGTAATAAGATGCTACGAAAAAATACCAAACAATTACATACAAATTATAATTTAAAATCTCAATTAATTATCAAACAATTCATAAATAATTAAGTTACCATGTGATTCAAACAATTTCGGGTTAATGTCGAGCTTACAAAAGCTTAAAACCAACTCGGTAACAAATAGGGATCATTTTGAAATTAAAACAAAAAGTTGGGAACAATCTGTAAATAGGGGTCATACAGCTATGTCCCCTGGTCATGTGGAAATGCTAATGCCGTGTGGGATGGGACACACAACCGTGTAGGCAAACCATGTAACAAACTGATTATATGTAGAGTTAAAGTTACACGACCATGCGAACAACCGTGTACTCTCACTAAGGCCATGTGGGTCAAAAGTCCAAATATTCTAAAAAGTGTCACACGGTCGTGTCGTTGGACTGTGTATCAGACTGTGTCCATGTGCACTAAAATTATTTGAAAACTTACAGACCGCATGGTCATGCCACATGCTCATGTATGGCACACGGCCATATACCAGGTTGTGTGTACTTAAAATTACCTTTCAGTGCAAGATTTCTACCTTAGCTCATAAGCAACAAACAATCATTTTAAACCACATTCAACCAAATCAAAATCATCAAAATCAAACCGAAATCATCATTTAAAACAACTATCCTAAGTGCCTAACCAATATGCTACAACTGACACCTCAATTCACAATTTAAAATCAACCAATTTATCACATTCATCCATGCCAATATATCTGCAAGGCACCTCAACAAGTTCAACCAAACATATGCCATTAAACCCTTTTTTAATACATAATAAACCACTCAAATTTAATCACAAATCATACACCAAAACTTACTATTCAATACAATATCAACAATAGCATACCATTTATGACTTTCAACTAAATACCAATCAACCACATCACCTAACATATTACCAAATCAACCTTTAGACCATGAATCGCATAAACCAAATTAATTTAGCAAGACATTAACAACATAACCTTTCTGATCACATGCATAAATATTATATAGATTGTAACACCCCTAACCCGTATCCGCTGCCAGAACAGGGTTTCGGAGCATTACTACCATTTACAGATCACTTAAAAAAAATTAAAATACTTACCGATTCAATGCATCATATAAAATAAATATATTACCATTCAATCAACAGTTTGGCACTTGTATAAGCATCAAACAACAACATTGTTAGTACACTTGCACATATCTCATATAAATTCAACATTGATATATCTATTTTTCTCGATATGTCGCACTTGAGTTTAATAATAGTCTCAACTTACATAATTTCCTTGTATCAACATATCAAAGATAATCATATATGTACATGTCATGAAACATATCATGCTCTTACCGTTTCTTCACAAGCATATATCATTCATTTCATTATATCAATATTTTATGCTCCATCATTTCCATATATTTTATGTATATTTATTCTGGTAATAGCTTATATCAAACTTAACATAAATTATATTCCATGTACTTATACTTATTTCGTTTATCCATTTTCATAATTATTTCATACAACGCTTTTGTACATATATTTCCATATGACCAGTTCTTGTAAACATTTCACACAACCATTTCATATAACCATTCGTCATCTGATACATTTTACCTGAATATCAATTGTTCAACAGACGTTATAGCGTCTCCTATCCACGGTCTTATTTATCTTTGACGTGATGCCATAGTGTCTTTCAACTATGGTCTTACTCATTTTCTGTCATGTTGCCATGGTATCTTTCAACCATGGTCTTATTCTTTTCATGTCACGTTGCCATGGTATCTTTCAACCATGGTCTTACACATCTCATATCAGGTTGCCATGGTCTTACACATCTCATATCAGGTTGCCATGGTATCTTTCAACCATGGTCTTACACATTTCATATCAGGTTGCCATGGTATCTTTCAACCATGGTCTTACACACAGGTTGCCATGGTATCTTTCAACCATGGTCTTACACATTTCATATCAGAGAGCACACTCCCGCGAACCTCATCCTTACAGTGGGATTACCAGTCCAGGCTAAATCCCTTGTAATATAAACTCATAGAGTATTGTCGGGATTACCAGTCCAGGCTAAATCCCCTGCAACGACAATTACTCTAATGAGCTTGGATCTGAATTACCAGTCCAGGCTAAATTCAGACCCTAATTCGGATTACCCGTCCGGGCTAAATCCATTTTACACGTATTCTTCGGGAGGGCTATATCAGAATAGGATCACTCGTTCGGGCTAGATCCTTTTTACCGTCAATTCCTTTTCAGAGATCCATCGAATTTTCCTTTCATTCAACTGGATTTATTTTCAATTTATATCGAGTATTATCAATATTTCATCAAATATCATGATTTGAACATTCAAATCATATTTTCATCACATAACCACATATTTCAAGTATTTAAAATACAATTCAAGTTACACAAACTTACCTCATTGCTTGTTTGTGTTTATAATTTCATTAATCCGATATCTTTTCTTTTCCACGATCAAGTCTCATATTTGAGTCGTCTGGATCTTTATAAATAAATTTGATCATCATTTTCATTCATTTCATCTTCTAATGCATTTAATTAATGCTCTAGGCAAAATTACCATTTTGCCCCTAAACTTTTAATTAATGACGATTTCATCCTTAGGGTCAGGAAAATAAAATTCTTACAATTTAATCCTTATTTCCAGCTATTATTCTCATATATATTGATAACAATCCATGAATTCTATAAAATATCAGAATTTTTCATAATTTCAACACTTTTCAATTTAATCCCTAAAACATATTTTCCCCCGATCTTGAACTAAATTAATAATTTCATTCAATTTTGTAATTTAAATAATAAAATAATCCATTTCATGCAATTTGGTCATTTCTGACATGTTTACAAAATTGCCCATAAGGTTCTACTTTTATTCAATTTAGTCCCTGAGCCTAAAATATGCAAATTAGCCATGCTAGATGAATATTCATACATATTTTTCCTCCTCCTCCTCCTCTCCATTCCACATCCTTGATGTATGTAGCACACTTGTAAGTAACATTATCTATAATCTTTATTATTTACTTTTATGAATATTCAAGCTGTCCATCTGTGTCATAGTCACTAAATTATTTATATCTGGAGCTATAAGACTCCAAATTAAGATTAGCTAATTTTCCCTGAAACTAGACTCATATATCTTCTTACCATAAAATTCTCAGAATTTTTGGTTTATTCAATAAGTACAGTTTATTCTTTAAAGTTACCCCTATTCTGCTGTCTGACAGTTCTGACCCTTCTTCACCAAAAATTAATTATATCCTCATACAGGATTCAAATGATGTTCTTGTTTGTTTCTCTTAAAAATAGACTCATTCATAATTTTATACATATAAATTTAAGCCCCTAATTATTTTTCTTCAATTTTTTTTATGATTTTTCAAAATCAGAACAGGGGAACCCGAATTCATTCTGACCTTGTCTCACAAAATTCATTATATCTCAAAATTTACAAATCCAGTTCTACACTATTTCTTCTATGAGAAACTAGACTCAATAAGATTTAATTCCATATTTTTTTCATCTTCTAATTCGATTTATACAATTTATGGTGATTTTTCAATATTAGTCTACTGCTATTGTCCAAACTGTTTTTGTGCAAGCTATTAATTACCATGTTATAACACCCTTATTTTCTTTTTCTACACCATTTCTCATCATTTTCTCTTATTTTCTCTTCACTAACATATCAAAAACATAGGGCCTTATGTAAGAAAACTCTACTATAACATTATTTCCATACTTTGTCAATAATAACCAACTTAAAAACATATTGAAATCTTGATATACTTACCTTGTTCTATTGATACTAATCTTTAACTTGGTTTTCTCTCTCCTCCAACTTCTATTTCTTGAATCCAACTTGATATTCAAACTCCCCATGCTCTCCTTAACATTTTTGTCTCTTGGTAGCTATGGAAATTCATTTGATTTTTTGGGTGAAAATGGTGAATTTTTGGTAAAAGGACCAAATTGTAAAGAAAGCAAAACTTTCTTTCTTCCTCTCTTTCTCTCACGTTAGTGCATGGGAAATATGGATGAGAATTTCTCATCTTTCTTTCTTTATATACTAATAAAATAATAATAAAATAATAATAAAATATATTATTAAAATATTAATAAAATAATATTTATCTAATTAAATAATTATAAAATATCAAATATCTCTAGCATCATTATTACTTTCTAGATTTATCTCTCTTCCAATTGACCATTTTGCCCTTCATTATCTTTTAAAATTCTATCCTTGAGTCATCATTTAATTTGGTAAAATTGCGATTTAGTCCCTCATAGTTCTTCATCTATTCAATTTGGTCCTAATTCATCCATTTTCCTTAGTTTCTAGATCATTCCACTCTTAAATTATTTACACTATTGGTCCTTCAACTTTTCATATTTACACTTTAACCCCTCAAATTTTGAATATTTGCTCTTGTGCAACAAAACTTTTCTCACTTTTACAATTTAGTCCTTTCTTGAATTAATATATCATAATATACTTCTCAATATTGACATAACTCAAAATTTCCCTTTTTTTTACTTTATTTCCTTATTTTACTATATCAAGGATAATATCTTACTGTAAAAATTTTCAGGGCATTACATAGATGTCGAAACCATTCTTTTGAAAACGGGGATCGACTTTGTTTGAAAGTGAAAATTAAAACGGGAGTCGCTACCAATCTTTTATCAGGTGTGATTGGATCACCTTTGTTTTAATAAATCAATTTTAGTTTACTAAAACAGGGCCTTTGGTCTACGAAACTTGAGAGAATGAGTTCGGGAGTCGGTTACGTGCGAGGAAGGATTAGCACCCTCGACACGCCCAAAAAATTGGTACCGAATTGATTACTTATTGTCTTAATGTCGAAAATTAAAAAATCGGGAAAGGACTTGAAATATGATCTTTTCTATTAATACTGGTTTTAAAATTCTTGAATTAGCTTAAATCGATTTGTTTAAAGATTTCCTTATCTCGAGATGTCGGAGTATCACATCCTGTAAGTTAGGACACAATACCATGAATTCCCGAGCACAAGGTCGTCTTTTAATTTAAATTGGAAATCCGTGTATTTCAAAACTCAAAAGGATATTTAGCTATTTAAAACCAACGAGAGAACCGAAACCCTGTAAGTTAGGGCACAATTCTTCAATGTTCCAAAATGTGAAACATTGCCTTATTTATTGAAATTAATTAAAACATGAGAAAAAATATTCCTAAAGTGAGAAATTAAAAATAGATAAACGACGCAAAAAATGATATCATTAATGAAAAATATTAACATGGAATACTAGAATATTAGAATAACGATAACAATGATATTTACAAAAAAAAGAAAATAAAAACAAATCATGTACTAATAATAAAATAGGAAAATGATATATTTGGTAATAATAATATAAAATAATAATATGTACATAAAAATACATATATATGTGCATATAATAAAAGTATGTAATAATAATAATAATAATATCTACAATAAAAGAAAATATTAGGAAATGTACATAAAAAATATATACATAAAAAAAAATTACAACAATAATATAAAATAATGATATGTACAAAAAATATATATATGTACATAAAATATACACTAATGTAATAATAATTATAATAATACTAGCAATAGTAATAATTAGTAATAATAATATATACACAATATGGTATTTTAAAATATATATATTTATATATAATAATATTTAAGAATATATACATAAGATGATATAAAATACATACATGGAATAGTATAAGAAATATATAACTAATTGCATTAAAAAAAATATATACATAATATATATAAAATACATATAATATATATATACGTATTAGAAATGATAAAAATTATTAACACACTACATAAGTAAATAAAATATAATAATAATACTAAAATAATTAATTTAAATAGTAAAATAACTAAAAAATGATTAAATTGAACTAAAAAAATGTTTGGGGCAAAATTGCAATAAAAATAAAAGGAAAGGACTATATTGAACACGCGCAGAAACAGTGGGGGGCCAAAACAGAAAATATTCCTTCCTTCAAAACATAACATAGCAAGAGGGACTAAATCGCAAAGCGCTACATACTTTAAGGCCAATTTTTGACAAAAAAAATCATTTTGAAGAGAGAAAGAAAAAAAAGGAAGGGAGAAAGAAGAGAGAAGGGAGGGGGGAAAAGGAAATCCGGCCAAGGGGGGCGGTCACCGGCCGATCGTCGGCCGCCGCCCGTCGCCGGCGCCAGCCACCGCCGGCGGTGGCCGGAAAAGGTAATTTTTTTAACAATATATGTATATATAAAGAAAGAAAAAAAACAACACAAAAAAAGAAAGAAAAAAGATTCGAAAGAAGAGGAAAAAAGAAAAAAATGCAACCTTTTTATTGATGTTTCTTTTGTGTTCAAAATTTGAAGGGATTTTTGTGTTTGTCTCCTTTTTCAATCTTTGTAAAATCCCCCCTCCCCTTGTTACATGATTTTTGAATGGCTTTTTATAGTAATCTTTTACATGATTTTCTATTATTTCTTTTTCTATTTTGTAGGTGGTGGTGGTAGACAATGGATATAAAAAATGGGAGAAAAAATGGGGCAAGTGGGAAAGTGGCTAGGTGGCTAGGGTTTCTTAGTTTTTTTTTTTAGGTTAGGTTTTTTCTTTTTTCTTTTTTTTTGGGTTAGGTTTTTTTGGGGGGGGCTTAATGGGTTTTTGAATTGGGTTTAATATTTGGGTTTTGTAATTGGTTTGGGTAGATGTAAATGGGTCATGGGTTAAGGGTTTTAGTGGGTTTAGAGGTTTGGTTGGGTTTTGATGAAATCGGGCCCGGGCAATTTGGGCTTTTACAATAGATAATCTCCAATTACCAACAAAATACAAAAGGATCATTATAGCCATAAGACATCCTAGGTACATGCCAAAACCAAAATGTACACATCACTAACACTTGAGTTCAGGATTACCGTTGGATGCTGAGTCGATGATCAAATCGTAAGGTACCTAACCTGTGTACGGAAAACAAAACTGAACGTTAAGTATAACTCAGTGGTATTTCTATAATCCGAACATTATAACATAACATAAGACATTTGAGTAGCATAAGTTAAAAATGCATGATGTATTCAATTTAATATGTCATCTAACCATTTCTCATATTCTTAGATCAAAACAATTATAACTTAGCAATATCTAAGCATGACCAACAACTTCACATGCCACAGATATACTTTCATTTTCATATATTACTTCCATTTACTAACCATTTGTCATTTCAATATCAATTTCACATTTCTATAGATTATTCAATCACTTGAATTTTGAAGACTTATCCAACATCAACATTCTAATTATAAACCTTCCGTTTTTATCATTTATGCGCATATATGATAGCATTGATCAACTCACATGTATTCAATTTCTTATTTATATAAATATACACATTTTCTCATATATGTTCAATTTAGTCCACATGAACATAAATTGATTCAAATTAATTCAGTACATCTCATAATCACAAAGTGTCTCACCTTATGTTCTTATCATGCATAAACAATTCAATATGAAACAATTTAGAAGTAGTGCGGGTAATAGAAACACAAACTGTAAACTCTAAGCTATTTGTTGACGACTTTGCATTTTCCTTTCTTTTTCGAGGAATCTGGGTCGATGTTAACAAATTGAGGGACTAAGTATTGAAACCCTAGGAAAAACTCTCCCACCCATTGAATTCATTGAAGAATTCGGTGAAGGATAGATCTTGAAGAAGATAATGCCTTTTCTTTCTCTTTCTTTCCACTTTCAACATGTTTTACCTTATTTTAATTTATTTTATTATAATTTTTTTTTCAATTATAAGACACATTACCGTCCACTATAAATCTTACAATGGTTTAATTGCTTCATAGTCCCTTAGTCCTTTTCTAATTAAAGATTCCTTACAAATTACACTTTTGACACTTTTATAATTTAGTCCTTGTACCTTAATTAAGCACTAATTTGGTAAAATTACTTGACCAAAATTCAATTAACTTCTAATATACCACTGACTTTCTAATACCACTGACTTTCGCGTCGTTACACTTGTACCTTAATTAACTATCAATTAAAAAGATTATTAAACAAACATTTTATATATTTCTATTCTAGCTTTGTAAATATTAAACTTATGAACAAGTTTACAAAAATTGCATTTTGAAATTGGAGTTTCTGACACCAAAAGAAACTGACTTGTTACAAATAGAGATAGTCGGGTGTTACACAAAACCCAATTCAGTCTAACCCATGAACATATTTCCTTGGAAGTAATAGTTAAGGCACTTAGTCATGAAAAAAGTTAGATTGAAAGAGGGAGATCCTTTGACCAATTATATTGTAACATTCGTGTTATGACTCGAAGTTAGGTACAATGATATATTAGGTTAGGAAATAGTAGGGAAATTTCGAAATAGATAAAATAAGAATTTTGAGTGTTAATTTAGAAAACAGATAGAGCCGATAAGAAATTAGAAAATGCTTATTAGATGAGAAAACTTGATTTAGGACATTGACTAAATTGTAGGAAAATAGAAATTGATGGAACAAAAGTGAGAAAATCAAAAGTTTGAAATGATTACATGGAATTGGTGGAAAAGAAGGAAGGACTAGGGGTGAAATTTTACTAAAACAAGGTATGATTCATGTATTATGAAAAGGGGTAAAAGACAAAATGGTAATTAGCCAAATTAGATCATTATGGAAACATAATGATTAAATGATGAAATTGTTTTGAAATGAGATTGGTGGATTAATTTGCAAATTAATAAAAATTGATTATTAAATTAAGAGATATTTTAGTGGAATTGTGTAGAAAATTAAAGAGAAAAGATGAAAAGTCGTTCATCTTTCCCATTCCCATGCCATCACCATTTTTCTCTATCTTTTGGACTTTTATTTTTATTACATTTAGGTCCTTCCACCATTTTTGAACCTTTCTAAGCTTATTTCTTCAAGTTTCTTTCATGTTTCCTTAGCAAAATCAATAGAGGAGTTTACTAGCTACTTTAATTTCATGAGAAGAGTCCTCATAGATGTATTGAATGAGACAGAAAGTAAGAATTAAATTGTGATTTCAAGTGACTAAGGTAAGATATGATGAAATCTTCATGACATACATGTTTATTTCAATAAAATAGCATAAAAAAGTTATTTGATTATGGTTTTAACATGAATATATTATATGTTTTGATATGGCATTAAAGAAAAAGAGAATAAGTATGAGGATCAAATTGAAGAAAAAGGAAAAGAGGTGATCAAAGAGTAAGAAGAAATGAAACCTTATAATCTAAGCTTTGGTTGTAAGTACTTTAAGAATTTTACCTTGTTTAGTTTTAATTTAGCTAAAAATTATGGTATTTAGATGTTTTAATTACTATTGTTTTATGAATTTATGAAATAATTATTGATCGAAATCTATGTAAATTATGTATATTCTATTTTATGATGTGAAAATGAAGTAATTCATACTACTGGTGAAAAAAAGACTAAATTGAAAAGAAAGCAAACATGTCATAATAATTTGAAATTCTAAAAATAGGGTTTATATAAAGAATATTAGAGTTATGAATTTTAATTGTGTGATGAGATCTACAAGTTTGGCATATATATGATCGAGGACTAAATGGTGAAAAGTTACAAATTACAGTGTATCTTTTGAAATGTAATAAATGCTAAAATTAGTTGGAAATAAAGCCCATATAGACGAGATGTGAACTATTAGGATATAGATGACATGCCATTAAGGATATTTAGCGCACCCTTTGTTCTATTAGCATTTCGATGTCCTCTGTTTTGATTGCACTATGGTGCCTTCCGCTCTCACATTGCACTTCAATGCACATCTGTTCTGTTGATGCACTTTGGTGCAACTTTGCATATGTTTCCGTCTATCCTAAATGTTCTATTTAGTCTACAATGGGTTACTAAACAAAATCTGGTCTAAACGAACAAAAATGTAACACAGTAAGTCATGGTAAGTGTTTGAAAGGAAAAGATTGAATTAATGATGGCGATGAGCAAAACTTAATATATATATACACAAAAAAATGTAATGTGTAGTAATTTATATAGCCAATATTTTTTTAAAATTCTTGATGTACTTACTGAGCTTTCATCGACTTAACGCATTTATTTTTAACACGTAGGTTGAAGATAGATTTGGAAATCTAGAATTGAGGTCGTGATCAACTCATCTCATCACATTGTTAAGCTTGGAGAAAGTATGACACTAAATTTTGGTTTAGTTTGGCATGTACATAGGCTAAATAGTGTGTGAATGTGATAAGTGTCAAAAGTAACATATTTTGGCCTAATTCTATGCATTTTGGGTGATTACGTGGTGTTAATTGTGAATTATATGCTCTTAATCCTTTAAGTTCATGTTTTGAAGCTTAATAGAGCATTTAGGAGCAATATAATCAAAAATAAGTGAAAATTAGATATTGGAGTAGTCCAGAAGCTGCACATGGGCAACAGAGTTTCACACGACCATGTGGGCCATACGGGCATGTAGTGCATGTGGATTTCAGGAACCATGTGCGTTGACAAATAAAAGTTCCATTTTTTTAGGTTTTTTGGCATTTTAATGAGGTATAAATAAGGTAATAAAGAGGATAGGTAGCAATCATCATAGAATAGCACAAAATTACCCAAAAGAACACCATTGAAGGGGATTTCCAAGCAATTCGCCATCAAGATTCAAGAGTCCAAGTTGATTTCTAAGGGAGTTATCATGGGTTTCTTTTATTTTAGTGGTTATATTGTATTTTTTGTGTTTCATCTTGCAAGTATGAATTAACTTTCTAAATACTTAGGGGAGATGAACCCTAGGATGGATTCTATTGTTTGATTTCTAGTTTTATGCAATAAAACCTTAGTTCTTTGTTTTCAATTATGAATGCTTAATTGTTCTTGGGTTGATAATTCTAGAGTATTAATCCTTGTTTGATGTGCATGAGTTTGAGGTTGAATAGACTCTTCTTATGATTAAATCTTGTATAATTGGATGGAATTGCATGCAATCGTAAAAATAAGACAACATAAATCTATCGAATTAGAGTCAAATCTAATATGGGGATCCATAGAGCATTTTAATGCAATAATAGAGGTTTTAATTAGAAAGAAATTTCAATTAATCAACCTAAAGTTAGTCGCTCTTATGCTCCAAAAAGATATTAGCATAAATTAGGGATTTCTACGGATCAAAGAACTAAGAGCAAAAGTTGCATAAATTAGATTTAGAATTATAGATGAAATCTAGGTGGATTCTTACCTAGGAATAGTTTTGTCACTTGATTGATATTTTATTATTTTTGTGATTTATTTCTTTACCACACTCGTTAGTTAATTTAGTTAGTTAATTTTAGTTTTAATAAATCTTTTTAATTATTAGGTTAAACAATAGGAAGACGATAATTACTAGTAATTGTTGTCTTTAAGGGAACGATATTTGTGCTCACCATAACTATACTATGAATTGATAGGTGCACTTGCCTTAGTCGATTTATTAGTTAGTTTAATGGACATCAGAATGGGTATGAAGGACTAAAATGCAAACTTTGCAAACTTTATCAATTCTGAGAACTTAAACAAAAACTCAATATGCTTGTGGTGTATAATAATAAGTGAGTGATATGAATGATTTATATGCTTAATTTTAAATTGGTTTGGTTGCATTTGAAAGTTGTATGCAGGGACTTAGAGGTAAAAGTTATAAAATTGGCAAAGAAAACTTAAAATTTCAAACTGGGATACAGTTCTTAAAATTTATACGGGCCAACCACATAGCTGTGTGGCAGACACGAGATGTGACACGACTGTGTGGCAGACACGGGCTATGACATGGTTGTGTGAATAATGGAAGCAAATATTTTTGGAACCACACGGTTCTCGAGATCCATGCAGCCCGAGGACACAACCGTGTGCCCTGTTTTTCAAAATAATCCTTATTTGAATACTATCTTAAATGCAAAGATGTTTTTTTTAAAATTATCGAGTTCATCCCTAATCTTGGTAATTAACTAAAAATATTCAACAAGTGATAATTTTACTTTGAACAAAATGTCAAAGTCTATTATTCTGGCAATCAATATAACATTCATATACTTGATTCGATTGTTGTGTTGGGTATAAGGGTGTTATATATATGATGATTAAGAGATGTTCAGTAATCTTAAGATGTTGTTCAAAGAGAAATTATTGGGATCCATCGTTATGTTACAGACAACGAATGTTTCTTATCATTGTAAAGATATCGAAGTTCATGATGTGACTGGCAACACTATAAATAAGGTTATTAGGATTGATTATAATATTGAGAATTGCGACCCTTGAATGCTAGTGGAGAGGCACCCAAAGAGGTCCAACAAAAAATCTAATGAAAACATTTATTAGGATTAAATTTATGATAGTCGATAAATAATTCTCCAAAGATAAGATAAAGATACAAAATGAAAAAAAAAGGTCAAATTCTATTATTAGGCCTTGTACTTTACATAAGTTGTGGATTTAGCATCTATAGTTTAATTTAGTCATTTCTAGTTCTAGTACTTTTAGAAATTGAAAATTTTAGTTCTGATTAAATGGTAACTATTAAATTCATTTAGTTAATTTATGTTATTTTCAAAATTTAATACGCTAAACATATTATTGCATGTGTAATGCTATTTTAACTTGTTATTTCCATATATTTACTCACAAAAAAAATCAGTTAATAGATTTAGTAATTGTCATTTGCATTAAGACTAAAATTTTAAAATTAAAAAAAATAGAGATTAAGAATGATCCACTTGAAAATATTGACTAAATTTATAAATATACACATAATACATGAATAATAGCATATTTAATCAAACAGATTTAACAGCTATCATTTAATCAGGACTAAAATTTTAAAATTCAAGAAGTATAAGGACTAAAATTGATCAAATTAACAAAACTGCACAACTTATACAGGGTCTAATAGCAGAATTTGACCAAAACAATAACAATAATGGGCCACAGCTGAGCATTTCAAAATGCGGCCCAATTTATAACTACAATAATGCACACTACTACGCTTTCGGCTCAAATCAACCAAATTTTACACTGAACCGACTGAAAACCCTTTTCCCAATAGAACCAAACCCCGCGACCCGTGATGGAGGAGAAACGCCGGGATGCGGTTAACTCCCCGGCGGAGCCGGAGCTGGCATCAACTCGCCGTCGGGGTGGAGCGCTGAAGAGAAAAGTTAATTCGCTTTCCGGGTCTAGTTCTTCATCAACTCCGTCGAAACGGGTTACTCGGGAGAAGTCAAACTTGATCTCCCACTCTCCCGTTAACCATTACGGTCCGTTAACCAGGGCTCGCCAAGGGGCGCCTAGTGGAAACCTAGCCTTGGGTTCGAGTTCGGGATCGGGTGGCGCGAAGCTTGAGGAGACGAATTTGGTGAAGCAAAGTGTAAAGGCGGAAGATTTGGAAGAATTAAAGGCAAGTGAAGAGTTGGAGGCTTTGGAAGCTAAGATTGAGGCTGATTTTGAGGCTATTAGGTCTCGTGATAGTAATGCGCATGTTGTTCCTAATCATTGCGGTGAGTTTTTTCTTTTCCCCTTTTTCTTTTCCTTGTTTGGTTGATGAGAAAATTGGCAGGAAAGGGAATGAAGGGTGAACTATTTGTTTTACAGCTTTAGTGAGGTGAATTCTTTCTTGGGAGGTAGTGAATTGGAGAAATTATGTGGAATTTTTTTTCGTTTTCTGTTGATTTAGAGTTCAATTTAGTTTGTATTGTAGTTTTTTGTCTCAATTGTGGAAAACAAGAAGAAAAATATTGAATTTGTTTTCTTGAGTAGTTAATTTGAGAGTTTATTTCTTTATTTTTTTTCTATATGCTATATGAATTCCAAGTCTTTTTTATGGTATTCACAATGAAATGGTACATAAATATTCATCCAGTTTGTTCTGCTCATTTCTTATCAGCCATGCATGAGAATTAGACCTTGCAATATTAGACACGATATGCAAAACGTAAGTAAAATATTACATAGAACCCAAAAAAAAAAAAAAAATCCATACTACACTAATACATAAATGTCTCAGAATCCACTTAAACATGAATATGACATAGGAAAAAACACGATTAGGTCACAGTACTCAAGCTGCAAAGAGAATGTTGATCTTATTTTCATTAGCAGAGAGCAAACTAGGGCTAATAATTGACTTCATTGGAAGCATCTTATTTTGAAGCTATAAATATTGAAAAAGAAGAAACTGAACTATAAGATTCTTTGGTGTTTCCTCATGTTGTTGGTTTTTGTTTTCATCTTCTCTTTGTACCTATAGGATGGTTTTCATGGAAAAAAATTCACCATCTGGAAGAGAGTATCTTGCCTTCTTTCTTTAATGGGAAATCCCCAAATCGTACCCCCGCTGCATACATGGAGATTCGCAATTGGATTGTGAAGAAATTTCATGCAAATCCAAGCAAGCAGATTGAGTTGAAAGATCTGGAAGATCTTGAAGTCGGTGACTTGGATGCAAGGCAGGAGGTATTGGAGTTCCTGGACTACTGGGGTTTGATTAATTTTCATCCATTCCCTCCGGCTGGTTCTGCTGTGCCTAATCCCAATGGGGATGGGGATGGAGATGCGATGACAGAAAAGGATTCTTTGCTTCAAAAATTGTTTCACTTTGACGAAATTGAATCACGCCCACAAGTTGTTACCAAGCCTAACCTTTCAAGCCCATCTCTACCATCTGGGCTACTTCCAGAATCTGCGGTTGCTGAGGACTTGATGAATCCGGAGGGGCCATCTGTTGAGTACCATTGCAACTCTTGTTCAGCTGATTGCTCTAGGAAACGCTACCATTGCCAGAAGCAGGTTAGTTACTGAATACTGACTAATAAATAATTGTATGAGCCTCAAATTATTTAGATCACTATGAAGAGAAAAATAACTGCACTAATCTTTCTGAGTATCCTTATGGTGGTAGTCAATGTTTCTACATTTCCTGCATTGAACTGATACATGCTTACTTCTACAAAATCATTTTGTATGACATCTTCAGCTCAAGCCAAGTGATAAATAAAACTGGAATCCACAAACTTTCTTTGCTATTGATCTTTGTCCAACAAATAAGAAATCAGCATAAATGGTTTGCGCCACCTGCACAATCTGATATGCACGGCTTTCAATCTTTGAATAATGTGAATGATTAAAATGGGAACAATAACTATTTTAGTAAATCTGTTTTATTTATTGACTTATTGTTCCATTCTTTATGATCCAATTATGTTTGTATTTGGCAGGCAGATTTTGACTTATGTACTGATTGCTTTAACAATGGGACATTCGGTTCTGGCATGTCTTCATCGGATTTTATTCTCATGGAACCTGCTGACCCTGGTCTTAGTGGTGGCAAGTGGACAGATCAGGAAACCCTCCTCCTTCTTGAGGCACTTGAACTTTATAAAGAAAACTGGAATGAGATTGCAGAGCATGTTGCTACGAAAACAAAAGCACAATGCATACTGCATTTCGTTCAAATGCCAATTGAGGATGTATTTTTTAATTGTGATGATAATAACATAGACACGAATTCAAAAGAAACTGCTGGCCCAGCTGCCATGAATGATGAAACAACTGTCGCTAAAGAAGTCTCGGAAACAACAGAGAGTAAGACTACTCAAGAAGATCAGGCCAAGACTAAGCCGATGGAAACTTCAAAACCTAAAGATGAAAAAGAAGTCGGGGGTAGTGAGGAACCATCAGAAACCAAAACTGGAACTGATGTAAAAGGTGTTAAAGAAACATTAAAGCCAGAAGAAATGAATGTACCAAAAGATGGACTAGAAGCAACTGAAAATTGTGCCCTTACGGCACTAAGGGAGGCATTTGAAGCTGTTGGTTATAATTTAACATCCGAAAGCAAACTTTCATTTGCTGATGTAGGAAATCCTGTCATGGCACTGGTAAGTTGAATGTGTAAGTATTTAGTTTAGGTTTTATTGATTGATGTATATGAAGGGAAAACTGACTTCATTTACAGATCTAAATTTATCCATTTTGTACATGGCTTCTGAAATAGTATTCTCATCCTCCTCTTATTCCACCGTTCATCATTTACCTCATCTATTTGTTGTTGATATGTTACAAACATAGTGTTGCTCCATTTGCAGGCAGGATTCTTTGCTCATCTGGTTGGACCCAACATTGCTGCTGCTTCAGCCCAGAGTTCACTTAAATCATTATCTGGTACTTGTCCAAACATTCAACTGGCTGCCAGGAACTGCTTTGTTTTGGAAGATCCACCAGATGAGAAGGAACCAACATGTTCTAAGAGGTATGTTAACCTATGCCAAGCTTATATTTACTTAGCAATTTGTGAACGTTATCTGATGTCAGTTAGAGACACACAGTGTTGCCAATGATACGGGTAATCGGGGTGCTCAGAATGTGAAACACTCGGAAGACGAAAGCCTCAAGGGGGATCAGAAAATTTCATTGAGCAACCATGGTGACGAAAACACTGAAGTTTCTCTTCGTGAAGAGAATGCGACATCACCTTCACCCAATGACCTAACCACGGATAAAAAAGAGTCAAGCAATTTTGCCACTAATGAGGAAGATAAAAAAGCTAATTTGAATGAATCCAGCATTATTAATCAATCAAAGGATCATCAACCAAGTGTAACAAGGGTATCAAATACCATAACATCCCAGGTTCTACCAAGTACTCTAGAGGAGACAGGTGGGAAGGGAACAGCTAAAGAACCTTCTCAGCCTCCAAAAGCAGTGAAGGAAGTAGATATGTCTGATTCTGTTCAACTGAAAAAGAATGAGCCTTGTGATGCTGCTGCATCAAAGCCAGTGGGAGAGCTATCTGAACCAGCAGATGCATCAGAAAATCTAGAGACAGCTTCCTGCTCTCCATCCAGATCAAAGAATGAGCAAAAAACTGTTAAACCAAGCCCTGATGGGGAATCTACGGAGCCTGCAGAGGCATCAAATGATGTTCAAATGGTGTCTGTTTCACAACCATCTGAAAGGAGGGAACCTCCACAGCCAGTCTCATCGAATTCAGTAAATGAAAATGGAGTAATGACAGGTTTCTCTCTTTTTCTTCTATAAATATCTTGTTAGAAAGTGGAAGCCGCATTAACAGAATCTAACTCTACTGCAAAATGCTTAGCAATATCTTATGGGAATATGTAGGGATAGATAGCGTCTGATTTAAAATATACAAAGAAGGCTAAAAGGAACAGTTGGTTCTATAAGTTGAGTGTTTGTTATCTTTATTGGTTTTAGATAGAGCAGGTAGGAAAATTGAAACATGATACATAATGGTGTTTTTACAAGGTTCTGTAGAAGTATGTATTCTAAGAACCACCTGCTGGCAAATTGCATAGATCAATTTTGGGTGTATCTTATTGTTCTTTGCAGACAAGATCGAAGAAGGTAAAAGCAAGAACCATGACTCTACAGAGAGAGAAGATAACAGTAGCATTGATAAATTAAAGCGAGCTGCAGTTACAGCACTCTCAGCAGCAGCAGTGAAGGCAAAACTTCTAGCAGACCAGGAAGAGGACCAAATCCGACAACTTACCACATCATTAATAGAAAAGCAGGTAGGTTAGTTGCTAAATATATGCAGTCTGTTTTTCCTATGCACATCCAACTGGAGCAATGTCTAACGTTTTTGAAGCTTTAACTCAATCCAGTTACATAAGATGGAAGCCAAATTATCTTTCTTCAATGAGATGGAGGGAGTCGTAATGAGGGTGAAGGAGCAATTGGACAGGTCAAGGCAAAGGCTTTACCATGAGCGAACACAGATAATTGCTGCTCGACTGGGCTTACCAGCTTCCTCCTCTAGAGCAATGCCGCCACCAAATGCTGCAAATAGAGTTGCAACAAACTTTGCAAACTCGGTTGCAAGGCCTCCAATGAGCATGAAAGCCCCAAGACCACCATTGTCGAGACCCATGGGTTCTATGACCCCTACCCCTTCCAACCCATGTGTCCACTACAGTTGCAGGGAGTTCAATTCGACCTGGTAGCCAAGACAATCTTTCCTCCGTTGGAACCAAGTAGTCTCTATTCATATTACTTGTGAATAGAATTTTTCAATCCATTCTTATACAAGGGTCATCCATCATGAGATGTATCTGGTTAGTACCCCTTTTTTTATTGTTGCAGTTTCTGTTCTTAACGCTGCCAGTCATCTTGGGTGCATTTAAGAACTTGAGAATATACTCAAGCTGAACTCATAGCATATTCATATCTGATGTTTTCCGCTAATTCCAGCCACACCACTGATTTATCTCCGGATACTGCGGCCTATATTACATAATTGACTGGCATCACATCATCATAGGAAGGAGGAGTAGATGGTTATTGTTCTCCCTTCAATCCTAATCTAGTCAACAACAGTCTATAGCCTATGTCTAACTTGGAATTTTCTTCAATGCTTTTGCCTTTTTGTAAGTCTAGTTTGTAGTTGATATTTTGAGACCTCAAATGATGAATTTAGGTACTGCAAAGTTAAACATCCGTAACCATACCAAATTCTTAGGTCATCTTTAAGGTCAGATATAACCAATGTATTCTATATTTATGGATGAACAGATGTGTTTTTGTTGTTACAAAATGGCGTAAATTTCTTGGTTTGGAGCTCCCTTTTCTCACCTGTAATGGCTTTCTTTAGTGTCATATTTCCAACTACCCAAATTGCATAATATGCCTCTCCGGAACACCACACAGCAGAGGCAGGAAAGTTAGATCAGCTGAAATCAGGCTGCAAAATAATTTTAATTTTCTGAAAAACTGATATTTTCTGATAATTGATTGTATGAAAAATATCCTTTGATAATTTTTTTCTAAAATAATTTTTTAAATGGTTTTTGTTTTTGTAAAATAAAATCGACATAAGTATATTTGTTTTAGAAAATTTATTTTATAATAAGATAATATTTTGTAATAATTAATATATTATATAAATTTTAGAGAATGAATGGTGATAGTTTATTAATAAATATTTATAAAATGTAATGTTTTTATTAAAATATTAATATAAATATCTTTCATTAACGTATTAACGATTTAAAATTCAAAACTGTTGTTGGTAAAATGTATTATTAAAATAAAATTTGTATTATTAAATAATTTATTAAAATAATAAATCATATTAATTATATTATTGAATATAAATACTTTAATGTCCATGTTTAATAATAATTGAATATTATAATATTTGTATTAATATTTTAGTATTTTAAAAATAAAAATTTATATTAATATATTAATAAAAGGCATGATTTAAGTAAACTATTATATAAAAATAAAATTACTTACAAATGAGTTCTCTTGCAAAAAGTGACTTATGCTTTTAAGTTAATTATCAAGAAAAATAATTTATTTTTATTGACTTGTATATTTTTCTGTTGATTAAATTGTTTTTTATAAAAAAAATATATAAAAATAAAGAAAACATTTTACGTGAGTTATTTTTAGTGAAAATTAGTGGTTGGACCCTGTCAAACCACTGTTAAACTAGTTGATTTGATTTAATTAAATAAATTATTAAAAACTCATTAAAAATAAAAAAACCAATTTAATCGTCAAATCATGCGATAGGTCATCTTTTTCCATTGCCTTCTAGAGCTACAGTTGTCCCAATCAAATATCAACTTTTTCCAATATTGCTGAGTCAAAGGAGAGGATTGTGTAAAGCAAGATGCATTGTTACAAATGTCAATTTTTCAACGCAATCAATAAACAGATTAACAACTGAAGCAACCTTTATATTCAAGCACAAGAAAAAATTATTTTAACTTAACACTAAATCAAATATATAGCTTAGTATCAAATTCGACCTATAAGGCAAAAAAAAAAAAAACTACCATACTAGTGTAATTTTGAAATTATTTAAGAGAATACACATTTTAGTTTTTTTATATTATTCATGTTCTTTTTATGACCTATATTTGAGGTTCGTGACTATATTTTTAACAATATTATCTTCAAATTTAAAACCTGTATCCTTTCTTTAAAAGTGCAATATATCTTATCATTACATCTGACACTTATTACTCTTATTTGGTTGAAAGTTATTAAAAAAATGTGTTTTATTACTACGAATCAGAACTTCGTTTAAGTGATTACGTGTATCTCCTACTATTAAAAAAAATGTCTAGACATTGTAATAGTACAAAATTTTATTTTTAATTATTAATTATAATATTTTAATAATATTTTCAATAATGAATTAGGTTGCTGAACAGGTTTAGGTAAGGAAAAAAAGGCTTTCGGCTTGTTACTAATTGGCACAAATCTAGTTTATAACCTTAAAAGTAAATTAAATTCTATAATGTTGACGTCTATAATGATTTAAATTAGATGATATCTCTATTTCATCTTCCTTTATAGTGACAACCCTCACCTTCTCCATTTTATAATCAACATGAATTATGGATGTTCATATATGTATGTAGTTAAACATACTTAAATATATATCCTTTTAAATATTATAATGATATTGATATTGATGGACTTAAATCTACGTAATTTATTACAATAAAGTCCCTAAAATGTGGCATGGTTCAAACTTAACGATAGCAAAAAGGGGGCAACATTATTGATGGAATCAACAATCACTCGTAATGCATAGAAGAAGATAAAATGCTAGCAAGATAATCATCTTAATAATGAATTACAGTCACATTATACTCAACAATGGCGTCGCCAGTCTTGAAATTCACGGAATAAGTCTTGAGTTGTGCATACCCTTTTGCCATCCTGAACTTCCCTTTCCCTCCGACCACCGCAAGCTCACGCTCCGATTCGGTAATTGGATTCCTCGACAAAACACTGATAGAGCTGCCGTTGAATTCACCTTTCGTAAACCCGATGTCCAAGTAGGCCATCAGAGTTAAAACGTCTTTGCCTGTCGACACCCAGAGGCCTTGAGCGTTCCCTATGACCTCTGATGTTATGTCGGGGCCAACAGTGAGTGGATCATCGAAAGCTATCACGCCGCCGAAGCCCGTCGAGGTGGTGGTGTTTGGACTGACTATGGTGACTGCGCTAGGGTTGTTGCCGCTCTCAGTGTCGTGTAAAAAGAAGTGGAGATAGGTTACTTTTTGTGGAGGTGGAACGTATGGTCCGCCATGGGAGTAATAATCTTGGCAACGAGCTACTGCCATGGCGGTGCTGAGACTCAAAATCCAGGCTAATATCATATTTCTCTCCATTGGTAATGGTGAATGGGATTTCACTACTGCGATTATTGTATCATGGCACCCAATTCATAGGTTCCTTAGTTTATATAGAAAAATAAAATAAAACAAAATCACAAATTTAGTTTTTAATATTTATATTTTTAATATTTTATTTTTTTAGTTAAATTTAATCATTAATTTTTAAAAAAGGTAAGATAAATTTTTTTATCGAAAATGCTAATTAAAACATTAATTTTTTAGTTATGTTAGCATGACAACCAACTTGATAATTCGCGTATATTTTATCCTAATATGATACTATTGTTCTAATGAATAAAAATTTTAAAATTCAAACAAATATAAAAAGTTAAAATATTAGCATGATGTACATGTTGATTACCATATGACTGTTATATTTAACGATTTTGTAAGTATTTATGTTTTAAAAAAAAAGTAATTAGACTTTTTTTTGAAATATTAATAGGTGAAATTAAACTTTTTTTTTAAGTTTTAAAATCAAATTTAATTAAAAAAGATTAAATTGATAAAAATATATATAAATATTAAAAACCAAATTTATGATTATGTAATAGTGAAGGCAATCTCACTTAATTGAAGGCATCGTAATGACATTGTTATAGCAAAACGTAAGCAACCATCTATGGCCCCCTTCCCTAGGGTTGGTTAAAATTCAGTAATACTAATGTATTTGTGCTATGTACAAATATACAATTATAATCTTATTGGTGGCCCAAAAAAACGACATTACTAGATAAGTAAAATTAAGGATAAATTCATAAATCTATCAATTTTGAAAATAATATAACTTTGCTTAAAAGCTTTCTTATTCTTAATCTGCATAAAACAACGGAGGATGTGAAGACTATCAGATCCTGCTTGATGGCTTAATCCAGCAACACGAGCTACGTTTAAAGTTTTTGCCACCTTTTCTAGCCCACCATGTAAGTTAAAGATCTTGAAACTGTACTTGATGTCAAAAATTCTATAACCGAAATAATAAATCAAATGTCGCATGAAAGACTTCAGATCAGGCAGCAATAAATTTTGAGTCAAAATCTTCAGCAAAAACCCGAAATCATAAGCGCTGTGAAAAGTTACCCAAGTCAATTCACCGAAACCCAACCCGGAAATCAGAAACATCATGCCAAAATCTCTCGAACAAATGCCTTTTTGCTTATTCTTCGTAAATTCTATACCTTGTTGCCTAAGTAACTCAATAGACTCTTTATCATAATGATCTTTTTCAATATCAAAATCTTGAAAATTAAACTCCCATATATAACAAAAAGGAGTTCCGAAATCTGGCAAATTACCTTCAAAATTAGAGAGCGTTAAACCAAGTTGAATGATCTTCATAGCATCGACATTACCTTTCATGAACTTGTAATTGATTTCGGGATTTCCTAATTGAATGAATTTTTTGTCTAGTTTAAAAATTGTACCAGGAAATTTAGTATCCATAGAAACAAAAGAATAGTTGTGGAGTGCACTTCGGATTAACATAAACTCGTATTCTAAATTGCCAGCAAATACTTCCCTAACATTCACTAGTTTGTTGACAAAAATCGACATTTTTTTTCTTGACTTATACTTTAAACTAAAACTATTGAACTCTATATATAATTTTCGTGATCCTAATACAATTCTAACTAAGATATATATAAATATAAATTTCGTAATCCTAATTCAATTCTAACTAATATATATTTATAAAATATAATTTGCATAATCCTAATTAAGTTCTGAGTTCTTAAAAAGATATTGTGTATTGATACAAGAAGGGTACTGCGTTATTTAAGTTTATGCTTTATATAATAATAATAATAATAATAATAATAATAATAATATAAAAGGTGTCAAAATTATATATTTTAAAAAATATAATTTAGTAAAATTTGTGTTATTTATACATTTAAAAATAATTATAATTTAATTCACAATTATTAATTAAAATAATTGTGTTAATTTTAAAACAAAGTTCTTACCCAAATAAAAACTCCAAGCGAAAACAAGTTGTAATAATTATAATTATAAATTAAATTACAATTATTAGTTAAAAAGAGTTTGATGTAAAAAAAGAAGTTGAGCTGATTTTATTGAAGTAAAATAGAATAATTACTTAAATAGAATTCTAAGCATCTTAATTATCACGTAATTAATATTAAGATTAATTAGTTATTGTTTTGATTAATGTTACTTTAAATTAAGCGAAACTATGTTACATATTGAATATGTTAATAATTCTTTAAGTATGATTTGAAAATTTTCTATTATAATATTTGAATTGATAATTTTTTTTGAAATAAAAGAAATACATATTTGGTAATAATGTAACTAAAAAAAATAACATCATAATGGACCTGAATAATTCTAGCAGTGCTAACAGTTGGACTTGAATTTTAAAATCTAAAAAATAAATTCTAAATTCTAATTTTACAAATATTACATAGACTTATGGTACATTTGAAGCTAAAAATAAATGGTCAAATTATAGTAATCCCCTTTGAACGTAACGTGCATTAGTGCTTTTGAAAGTACAAACCAATAGATCAACGGTTATCCCTATTCCAACACAAAAGCTAAACCCAATTTCAAAACCCACACACACTAACATTGAGCCATAAAAAATGTATTTATTAGATACGAGCATAATATAGTCAATTATTTAAACTCCGAGTGACAAAATGGGATTAAAATAGTATCAATTTTCTGCAAAAAAGTAACTCTTTTATGACCTTCATTTGCCTTATACTTTGCTATCGAATCCACTATCGGCATTGAATCGCATTTTTTCGTTTCATCCCTAAAATTCTAGTAAATAAAATTGGACTCCTCATGAAAGACCTTACAACATAGACCTCAATTGATAGTTTGTTGATAACATTTTCACAATTCATGTTCCAAGTTTGGTCACTTCCAATTGAATCTTTAGTACAATTATTGAACTCTATAACCCCGTATAGTATAAGAGTATGCTTATTAAAAACCCCAAACTTAACACTTCCTATCAGCCTTACATTATCTGTGCTCACAAAAATGGCTTCTTGGATCCTTTTATCAACCCGGTCCCTTCGAAGAAGGGTCCCAGTATCACCGTTTACTTCAAGAAATGCATTAGGAATTAATGGGACATGGTTGAGTGTGAGGTATTTGAGAATTAAAGTTGAATCATAGTTCTCAAACTCGCTTATATTGACATAGAATAAATCAAGCCAAGATAATGGCTTGTAAGGAGAGTGGGGATTGACCATTCAATGATGGTTCATAAACCCTATCCATCAAAGAGGTCTTAGAGATTATGAAATTGAAAAGAGAATCAGACAGCAAATTCAAGCATTGGGTTTATATAGACAACATATATATATACATGATAGGTGTACAGAATTATATTAAAATAAAGTTATCGAAAACAAATTATGTGTAAGATAATTAAGGAAAGAGTGGAGTTTTTGGTGTCTGTTTTAGGAGAAAAGATTAAATGAAAACAATTATAACTCAATTCGTGGTCACAAATACACGAATGAAAACAAAACTTTAATAATAAAACTCTAATAACATGAGCAACTATGAAAAAAAAAAAAACAAGAAAACTTCTACAAACAAGACCATGTTTAACAAAAGCCAATGCCAACTAATTCAAGGCCTATCAAAATTGTTCAAATACTGCATTTGACAGTAATAACAATCACAACAAAACATAAAGAAAAACAAGTCTCATCTAAAACTCAACATCTGAAAGACATCCAAAAAAGTTCAAATGAAGCTCTTCTTCTCCCTTTCTATGGACCTATGCTTCGCATTTGTCAGTGTCTATCTTCAGTTCTCTGCAACATGCCCATTCTCCGATTTCTCGGCACTGGATGTCATAAGGGAAACAAGATCATAATTAGCAATGTCATTTTGCTGAGACACACAATTGACAACTCAAGCAGAACTCAACAGAGGGATCTAACAGGCATGGTATTTCACGGGGTTGAAACCAAGCAACGTTTAGTTAATTTCTAATGCTTCGTGAATATAAAGTAAAATAAGTAGCAAGTTCTCAAACTCTTCCATATGCAAGGGACTTTTGACACAAGAAGTTCTCGGACTCTTTCGCAAACCGCATTCTCCATACTTTGGACTTGGTCATGTATGTCAAACAGTACGAGCAGGGCTGCAGGAGAGATGAAAAAGATGCATGGTTATTATTGCTCGAGTTAAATCACTATGGGGCCTGAACTAACTGTATCACATCGGGGCTTGAACTTTCCTTTTGTCCAAGTTAGTCCCTGAACTTGGCAATTGTTCTCATGTTAAGGACTAAAAATGTCAGAGGTTAACTTGGACAAAAACAAGTTCATGCCCCAATGTGAAAACAATTGGGGAGTTAAGAGCCTAACTTAGACCAAAAATCAGTTTAAGCCCCAATGTGGGAAAAGTTGTCAGTTCAGGCTCAAAAAAGTGATTTAAACCTATTTATTCTTTAGCTAATTAAAGCCTCTATTCCATTCCCTATAATCCCTAGCCTAAATGAATTCAAATACTGCTGTATGCATAAGGAAATTTGTTCTATAATGCAATTGTGGAAGGCAAAAGAATTCACATACACTACTTCTATTCTGTTTCTAAAGAAACAAGCATATATATAAACACTTTATAATGAATCAACATGAGAAAAACAACAAATAAAGCAATATTCTAAAATTAACCAAGCAATGAAAATCCAGTTAATTGAAGAGACCTTTGGGGTTGATGATCAGCATCAGCTGTAGCTTCAACAGGGTCACTCTTCCTCCAGCTCTTGTCAGCCGGGGCACGGCCATTACCAAAGCTTGCTTTTGCTCCTCTCTCTTTCTCTGTAACGGCTACTGTCTTTAATCTTCATAGCTTCAAGCTTTCCATCAATCTCCTTCCAGTCTTTCCCCTTTTCCTTCAACAACTCCTCTCTCGGCCTTGCCTCGCGGAAAGAAGGGAAATCGGAGAGTAATTAAAGGCATCAAGGGAAATCGGAGAGTAATTAAAGGCATCCTCAATTGGCGGAAAGAGAAAGCAATCTCTGCCCAAGGTCTCACTTAATTGAAGGCATCGTAATGACATTGTTATAGCAAAACGTAAGCAACCATCTATAGGCCCCCTTCCCTAGGGTTAATTAAAATTCAGTAATACTAATGTATTTGTGCTATGTACAAATATAGAATTATAATCTTATGCGTGACCAAAATAAACGATAATAATAATGTATTTTATATAAAATTAATATAAAGTAGATAAGTAAAATTTAGTATAAATTCATAAATTTATTAATTTTAAAATAACACAACTTCATAAATAAGAATAATTAACAAATTATACTTTTAACTCAAATCAGTCCGTACAATGCTAAGGCTGGCAATTTTTGGTTACATTGCTTAAAAGCTTTCGTATCCTTAATCTGCATAAAACAACGGAGAATGAGAAGACTATCAGATCCTGCTTGATGGCTTAATCCAGTAACACGAGCCACATTTAAAGTTTTTGCCACCTTTTCTAGTCCACCGTGTAGATTAAAGATCTTAAAACCGTACTTGATGTCAAAAATTCTACAACCGAAGTAATAAGTCAAATGCCGCATGAAAGACTTGAGATCAGGCGGTAATGGATGTTGAGTCAAAATCTTCAACAAAAACCCGAAATCATAACCGCTGTGAAAAGTTACCCAAGTCAATTCACTGAAACCCAGCCCGGAAGTCAGAAACATCATGCCGAAATCTCTTGAACAAATGCCTTTTTCCTTATTCTTCGTAAAATTTATACCTTGTTGTCTAAGTAATTTAATAGACTCTTTATCATAATGATCTTTGCCAATATCAAAATCTTTAAAATTAAACTCCCATATATAACAAAAAGGAGTTCCGAAATCTGGCAAATTACCTTCAGAATCAGAGAGCGTTAAACCAAGTTGAATGATCTTCATAGCATCGACATTAACTTTCATGAACCTATAATTGACTTCGGGATTTCCTAATTGAACGAATTTTTTGTCTGGTTTAAAAATTGTACCAGGAAATTCGGTATCCATAGAAACAAAAGGATAATTGTTGAGTGCACTTTGAATTAACATAAACTCGTATTCTAAATTGTCAGCAAATACTTCCCTAACAATCACTGGTTTGTTGACAAAAATCGACATCTTTTTCCCTTTTCTTTTTTTTTTCTCTAAATTATGCTTTAAGCTGGAACTATTGAACTCTATATATAATTTTCGTGATCTTAATTCAATTCTAGCTAAAATATACATAAATATAATTTTCCTAATCCTAATTCAATTCTAGCTAATATATATTTATAAAATATAATTTTCATAATCCTAATTAAGTTCTGAATTCGGACTAAGATATTGTGTATTAATACAAGGAGGGAACTACGTTATTTATAATTTTCTAATTTAAAATTTATTTTTTTAATATTATTTTTTTACTAAATTAGTTTTAGGTAAAAAAAAAAAAGAAAATTACAGGTGGACTCTAATCTTATTTGTATCCTTTAAAGAAATAAAAGGATAATGGAAAGTGGGTGTTGACCGTTTTGCCCTTAAACGATGGTTCATAAACCCTTTCCATCAAAGAGAAACAAACAGCAAATTCAAGCATTTGAATAGGTAATTTTATCAACTTTTAAAACATTAAATTAAATTTTTATCATTTTTTAAGAAAGCTAAAGTATAATTTTATCTTTACTAATTTAAAATTTAAAAAATTTAAAAAGTTTAAATAAAAAATTTTTCATTTTAAAGGAGGTCGGGGCACCTATCACCCCCTCTCCGATACTACAAAATTATATTAAAAACAAAAGGGCTGTGTAATATTAAAATAAAGCCATTGAAAACAATTTGTGTGTAAGATAATTAAGGAAAGTGTGGTGTTTTTCGTGTTTATTTTAAGGGAAAAGATTGTATGAAACAGGGATATTATCATTTTTCAATAGTTTAATGTCATATCAACAATTTCATTTTAAATTTCGGAATTTTCATTTAGATTTAAATTTTTTCAAGATAAAAATATTGATGCGATATTAAACTATTAAAAAAATATACATATGACATGGTATCCCAATTACATACAATCATTTCCCTTATTTTAGTAGTTTTCGTATAACACAGTATTAATCTTGTTTATGTGACTCTTAGCCAAAAGTGATCCATTATCTTCTTCATGTTGCTTTATAGGACTTTTTGGAGTTCTCTTTGAGAAGTTGATAGGTTCATGTTGGATGATTTTGTATTGGTGCTTGTTTGCTGCAGCTGGCCTGATCAGACACAAGCCTTCAGGAGAGGCCACAACAGACGTGAAACCCAAGAGGTGACGTCGGAATCTCTATGGTGTCGAAGAGAACATCAATGGTGGAGGAGTCAAGACCGAATAATCACCCTTTTGGACATCGACCATAAAAATAAAATTCTCAGTGATGAAATTTAAACTCGAACTGTTTCAAGGAAACTAAATCTAAATCTATAATGATGTACAACGGAGATTAATCTTCACACATACGATATGAATATACCAACACTACACATACACACTACATTCAAAGAAAATTATCTAAATAAAAACTTACCACTCATTCTAAAAAAAAAAGCACAAAAAGAAAAAGAGCAATGTTATTATAACACCACTTTCCTAATAAATTTTCAATAATGTCTACATTACCACGTGAAAAGCACATGCAGCAGCACTCCCCATTTACAAGACCCACATGTCGTTCTTCTTCTTAAAGATGGACCCGTGGACAAGGATATTATTTAGTGAGATATACATGCACTAGTTAATACCTACCATACACAGATTTATTGTCACAATTTGAAATAAAATCAATGACAATATGGAACCGAAATAGGATGGAAAAATTCGAATCATTTTATAAATTTTCGGATCGATTCGTTTTAAATGAGGTAAGTGTTTTTCTTTTTGAAAAAGGATGTAAGGTAAGATAGATTTTTTTGAATAGTGGGTATAGAACGGTTATAGTAATAACTTGTTTTACCCCGCTCCATTATATGAAATAATATATTTATCATTACATTTACAATTATTAAAAGAATAAAAATATACTAATGTATTATAGAAAAACTCATATTTTTATGTTCAAATATGTTTTTTATAAGAATTATGTTTAAATAATTACTTGCCTCGAAAAAGCTTGAAAATATTAAAGATAAGTAGCAAAAATTAAATTGAAGCGGAGTGGAGATGGATGCATCCAACATTCATGAACATGGTAGTGACTTTTAAAATTATACATCCATAATAGATTGGGGTGGGTGGTGGAGCAAAGCATACCAACTATTGAGCGGTAAACATAAGTTTCGCAAAATAATCTAAGACTTTTTTACAACTATAATAAAATCTAGCCTAACATTTGTGTTTACATTTTCTACAACTATAAATCAAAATTAAACCTTGCAAATTTTGATATTAGTAAAAATTATCACATAAATAATAAATGCGGAATTAAAATAAATCAACTTATTGATAATGAAGTTGTTTGTGGTGATTCTTCTGACTAAACGGTTGATTAGGTTTCTATCTTAGTTTTATGAGTAATACGTAAAAATACTAAATTGACATGATATTACACATGTGATAATATATGTATCACAATAAAATTTGTAAAGTATGTCTTAGTCTGTATGTACACTTTGCCATCTTGAACGTCCCTCTCCCTCCCACCACCGCAAGCTCGTGCTTCGTTTCGACAATTGGATTCCTCAAGAATATATTAATAGAGTAGCCATTGAGCTCCCCTTTCGTAAACCCGAAGTCCATGTAGGGTACCAAAGTTAAAACATCTTGGTCGGTCGACACCCAGAGGCCCCAAACATTCCTAACAACCTTCGATGTTAAGTTGGGACCGTCGGTGACTGGGTATCGGGATGTCATTGAAGGCAGTCGTCATGTTGGCACGGGCTACAACGACTGCACTAGGGTTTCCGCCGCTCTTTGTGCCGTGTAAAAGAAGTGGAGATTGGTTACTTTTTGTGGAGGTGCAACATATGGCTTACTTTGGGAGTAATAAGTTTATAGCAAACCTTGAAAATTAGTTTAAATTTTATGGCAAACCTTCCCCAAATCTAACTTTTTAAATAAAAAAAAAATTCATAAATGTATAAATAAACACAACATATAATATAATTGAATGATTGATCAATAAGTGTAGAGTGAATGGTAAGGCATATTATATTATTAAGGGGAGGATTCGAGTATGAATTTTGGAAACGAAATTGCTGAAAAGGACAATTACAAACTCAAAAATTATTAGTATTTATAAATCATAAAACAGATATGGAGGATTCATTGATTCATAATAAAAAAAGAAT
The DNA here is from genome assembly GCF_007990345.1 of Gossypium hirsutum. Classification (NCBI taxonomy): domain Eukaryota; kingdom Viridiplantae; phylum Streptophyta; class Magnoliopsida; order Malvales; family Malvaceae; genus Gossypium; species Gossypium hirsutum. Next base: position 86,194,369 of record NC_053427.1, read on the forward strand.
ATATTCAATTTTCAGACTTTAAATCACCTTTAGAATGAAGGTAATTATTATGATATGATTATTGTACCTCAACCTGTAAGTTTTTAGTTTATTGTGAAATATTTTAAAAATTAAACAATAATAATTTAACGTGGATTATCCTGAACCCTAAACTCGGATATATAATATTTATCAAAACTATTTTTGGCTCTTACATGGAACTTTTAATAAATATATTTGTTACACAATTTAATAAATATGTCTTTTCTCCCATATCATGACATGAGTGTGACACAATATAATATTTTAATATTTAATTGAAAAAAATTGTTGAAGGAAGCAATTTCTTTAGGAAAAGTATTCGAAATATTGTCTATCATACAATCAACGGTCCCCTAACAATCGAATGTATTGTCTCTCGAGAAATTATCTCTTATACTTTATCGAGAGCTAGCATGTTGTGAGTGGCTTTCCTAAGAGCTTGGTTAATAAATCCAAGCGTACCTCATCCATACGTTAACATCGAAACTAAATTTAGTATCAATTAAATTAATGTAAAATTGATAATAATAATAATAATAATAATAATAATAAAACATTAACATCGTGATTAAATGATTTTTAGTTGCCCACTTTCAAAATTTACCATTTCTTCTATAGGGATCAATTTGACCTATTAAAATTGAGAGGGATCAAAAGTCTTTTCACTTAAATATTATTATAAATTAAAATGTTACAAGTCATTGTATTCTTCAAAATGTTGATTCTTGTACCTTTATTTGCATTTAGTCCCTCTATTTTTCATGTTTCAAAAATTTAAATTCAACTGTTAACACTATTAAAATTATTTTTTTAAATTCAAATTTGTTACATCATTTTTAATTACATGATTATTTTTTTTTAATTTTAAAATATTACACCAACAAATTCAACAAACAAAACAATACGATAAAAAATTGGAATCATTTTTAACTTTGAAAAATAGAAAGGCTAAAATTAAAAGTATTTGAAGTTAAAAAATGTAACATATTTTAATCATCATTAAATAAATAAATAAATTCCATGCAAAGTTATTTTGCAATCAAACCTTTACTTGCATTACAAGTTAAAGAAGAGAGATGTTAACACCAAAACTAAAACCCTAGACCTTGTATTAAGTAATCAATAAACATAATCATACTTATATTAATCAATAATCTTACACTTGTATGTATACCCCCCCAACAAAAAATAAAAATAAAAATTTTGCTGTATCATAATCATACTTATATTATGTTATTGCGTCCGTAATCGCATGTATCCGTTTAATTGGTCACCAATACAAACAATTCATTGTCACAAATGAATGAAAACAAAACTTTAACAATAAAAAATTAATAATAAAACTCTAAGAACATGAGCATCTATGAAAAAAAAAAAAAAAACACAAGAAAACTGCTACAGACAAGACCATGTTTAACAAAAGCCAATGCCAACTAATTCAAGGCCTATCAAAATTGTTCAAATACTGCATTTGACAGTAATAACAATCACAACAAAACATAAAGAAAAACAAGTCTCGTCTAAAACTCAACATCTGAAAGACATCCAAAAAAGTTCAAATGAAGCTCTTCTTCTCCCTTTCTATGGACCTATGCTTCGTATTTGTCAGTGTCTATCTTCAATTCTCTGCAACACGGCCATTCTCCGATTCCTCAGCACTGGATTTCATAAGGGAAACAATATCACAATTAGTAATGTCTTTTTGCTACACAAAATTAACAACTCAAGCAGAACTCAACAGAGGGATCTAACTCGCATGGTATTTCACCAGGTTGAAACCAAGCAGCGTTTAGTTAATTTCTAATCCTTCATGAATATAAAGTAAAATATAGCAAGTTCTAAAACTCTTCCATATACAAGGGACTTTTGAGATAAGAAGTTCTCGGACTCTTTCGCAAACCACATTCTCCATACTCTGGACTTTGTCATGTATGTCAGTGCTCAAACAGTAGGAGCAGGAGAGATGAAAAAGATGCTTACTTATTGTTCGAGTTAAATCACTATGGGGCCTGAACTTAACAATTACTCCTACATTTGACAACAACTCCAACATTGGGGCCTAAATTTTTTTTTTTTGCCCAAGTCAGTCCCTAAACTTGATAATTATTCAGGCATTGAGGCCTGAACTAACTGTTATCACATTGGGGCTTGAACTTTCCTTTTGTCCAAGTTAGTCCCTGAAATTGGCAATTGTTCCCGTATTGAGGCCAGATAATAGCAGGGCCTAACTTGGACAAAAAGAAGTTCATGCCCCAATGTGGAAAAAATTGGGGAGTTCAGGGCCTAACTTGGGACAAAAAATTAGTTTAAGCCCCAATGTGAAAATAGTTGCCAAGTTCAGGCCCCAAAAAGTGATTTAACCCTATTTATTCTTTAGCTAACTAAAGCCTCTATTCCATTCCCTATAACCCCTAGCCTAAATGAATTCAAATACTGCTATATGCATAAGGAAATTTGTTTTATAATGCAATTTTGGAAGGCAAAAGAATTCACACACTACTTCTATTCTGTTTCTAAAGAAACAAGCATATATATAAACACTTTATAGTGAATCAACATGAGAAAAGCAACAAATAAAGCAATATTCTAAAATTAACCAAGCAATGAAAATCCAGTTAATTAAACAGACCTTTGGGGTTGATGATCAGCATCAGCTGTAGCTTCAACAGGTTCACTCTTCCTCCAGCTCTTGTCAGCCGGGGCATGGCCATTACCGAAGCTTGCCTTTGCCCCTCTCTCTTTCTCTGTAACAGCTACTGCCTCTTTAATCTTCATAGCTTCAAGCTTTTCATCAATCTCCTTCCAGTCTTTCCCCTTTTCCTTCAACACCTCCTCTCTCGGCCTTGCCTCGCCGAAAGGATTTGCCCCTTTGGGCTTGGCCACCGTCAAGTCCTTTTTACCCTCCTCCATCACGGGAACCGTACGTGGTTGAAGCACAAGCTTTGGCCTCACCCCACCACCACCAGCACTGTTGGTCTCTTCCTTTTTCTTTCCCCAGTTATCCAAATCCATTGGGGAATCCCTGGATTGAAGTGAATCGAAACTGCTTCTTTTCTCAAAACCCCCACCAAATCTCCGAGGCGGCGGTGCTCCATTAGGGCTTTTATTACTCTTACTAGCTGCCCAGTTATCTACTTCATCTGCTTTCGATTGAGAATCGAAAAACCCTCCTCCACCTCTCTCTCGCCTCTCAAACCCACCGCCGAATCCATTCCCGGTAGGAGCCGATTTCTTAACCGACGCCCAATTATCGATCTCATCAGCGCGTGAGGGAGCAATTTCTCTATTTGAATCTCTATTCGAAACCCTAGAAGATCCCCATCTACTATTACTCGAAGAATCATCCCCGTTAGAATTGTACCTGTTCGACCCGTACGATTTAAAACCGCCGCCGAGCCGGTTACGATCGAGCTCCTCGGCAGAACGCTGGCGAGGGCCGGTCGGTAGAACGAGCAGGTCCTCATGAGTGCGCCCTGTCGGCTCGCTCGGCTTAGCCAAACCGAGAGTAAATTCAGCAAGAGATACGGTTTGGCCCTTCTTTTTCTTGGTTTTGGTGGCCGCGGCGGCGGATAAAGAAGGGAAATCGGCGAGCTTTCCGGTGGAAGAATCTACGCCGCTTTGCTGTTCTTGTTGGAGTTCAGCTTCGTGCTCTTCGGCGTCTAGAGCCCACGCGCCGGCTTTGCCCCAAGGTGACGAGACAGTTGCCGCCATGATCTTTTTTTTCTTTTGCCTTTTTAGTGCTTTGGCGCCGTTTCGAAGCTTGCGTTTTCAGTTGTGCAGCGAAAGGAGAGGGAAGGGTTTTTTATATTGTGATATGATCGGCCTTCATCGGACGGTGTAGAATAATTTACAAATAAAAGAAGTTTTAACTTTAAAAATATACTCAACTAAGAGATGGATTATATTTTATCTTTCCTATTAAAAAAATTAGTAAATTAATCATTATATTTTAGGCCAAATAACAAACTAATCATCCACTTTTAGTGTTAAAAACGGGTCATTGTACCTCAACATAACACGACATGTGTCACTGTTTGATTATTCTGTCAATCACACTAATTTTTAACAATACAAGCAAATGAATTTTTAACAAAAATGACCAATTTGCTCTTTAATCTAATATACATAGACTAATTTACTTATTTTTGAATAGAAGAGTAAAATACAGTGTGACTTCTAACACAAAGACCTTTATTATAACTTATAATGTAAGTCTAAATTTATCAATTTATTTATTATATCTAAAATTATTTTAATGAATATATAGACAATAAATGAATGAAGTATTTGGTAAATAATCAAATTTTTATTAATTTAATAAAAGATAATAAACTAAATATAAATAAAATGTGTTCTTTTTATATAATTGGAGAGGAGAATGAAATTACTTGGTATACTTGATATCGAATCCAAACTCTTTCGTATTCACAATATAATACTCTTATCATTGAGTCAAAAGATTGTTGACATAAAATATATTATTTTATTTACGAATTTTAATATTTATCTGATAAATGATATAAAGGTAGTCTTATATCTTTCAAAAATAGTATAATTAATAATCATTTAGGTATTATCATTTTACCAAAAATAATATATATACATATATGTTTATCTGTATTTTCCGATATAAGTACGTTATGTTAAGAGCTGGATTGTATCACGTCTCTTTACTCAAAAAAATGGATAACTAGTCTTTGTATGTTAAATTAAAAAGTAAACTAATCATTTTTCTTAAAAATTTAATTTATTTCTATTATTAAAAATTGGTCTATATACGTTAGAATAAGGTACGTGGAACACCACATGTAACTATTTAGTTATTTTATCAACCACGTCAGTTTTTAACAATAAAAATAGATGAAAATTTTAATCGAAATGATTAATTTGTTCTTTAATTTAACGTACATGAACTAATTTAAATATTTTTTATTATTTATTTAACTTCATTTTATTGCTTATAAAATAAATTTTAAATTATTTAGAAACATATTTAATTATATATTCATAAATGTATTAGTTTAATTTAACGGATATAAACTTAATTTTAGAAATTTTAAAGAGAAATTAAAAATAATCCTAAATTTAAATCATATAATAATAATAATAATGAAAATTCTGATTCTGTAAAAAGGTAATAGCAGTTGGCTCTAAGCCACTCTTTTGAAAAAGCTGCTTATTTCTAAAGCTGAATACAAAGGTCTGAACTTTGCAACGTTATGGACAACGTAACCAAACATAATCAAGATATTCAATGGATTCTAAAATCCAAATAGCTTTAAAAAAAACTGATTTATAAAATAAGTTAGGTTTCGAGTAAAGTTTTTTAGTATTAGCCCAACTAAAATTTGTAAAATGAAAATGTTCGGTTGTTTTCTTCTTGTTTTACACTATTTTCTTGTTGTTTTCTTACTATTTTCTCACTGGTTTCTGTCATTTCACTATTATGTTATTACTATTTTATTATTATTGTTTTAATATTGTATAATTCTTATTTTATTTTAATTTTTCTATTATTTTAGAGACATTTACTTGTTAAGTTGTACATATCTTAGTGTTATTTAGTTAAATATATATATTTTAAAATTTTATTTTATTGGAAAAATATTTATTTGAATATTTTTAGTATATTTGATGTATTGTATTTTTAAAATTATATAAGAAAAATTAATATGGCCCGGCCAAGCCTAGTTGTTGCATATTTTTTGGTCAGGCTTGAGCAAAATTTTAAGCCTATTTTTCTGGATAATTTAAGCCTGGGTCTATCAAACGAATCTAGATTTTTGTCAAGGCTCAGCCCATGGACAAGTTTATAAATTTATTTCAACATATAAAATTTACTTATTAATAAATAAATGGTAATAAAAATAAAATAATTATTATAGTTTAACATAATTTTATAGAAATCGAGATTAAAAAAATATTAAAGTAATTCAACTTGTTTTTTTTTTAAGTTCTATAAAAATAACAATTTAGTAAAATATGTCATAGATCCTTATAGTCTTCACAAATTTAAGTTTTAGTCTCTTTATTTTTATTTTACAGTAATTTAATCCCTTTAATTTTTAGATTAAAATATAGAAAATACAGAGACTTATGACATTATATAGAAAGTTTTTTTTTGAATAATATCATTATAATTATTAATCATAAATGCTTTTTTTGACACAATGTCTAGAACTAGACATAGCCCCACCCCACCCCATAAATAGAATAATAATGCGCTTCAGCGCTCTCGAACTCATGTCCTCCTATATTGACAACAATATTCATACTAATCGAGTTAAGATTCAATTAGCGAAAATTTTATTTTTTAAAGGAAAATAAAAAGCTTACCCTTGACTTGTCCTTTATTATTAGTTGTTATCCATATCCAATGTTTTAATTACCAAGTGTGCAACTGGTTTTTTCCCCCACAATTGAAAATAACATTACAAACATAGCTTACAGCATCCGTTCGGTGTTGGGTGACCCAAAATCAACACCACCGATCGAGTAGTCCATAAAACATGCGTCGATATTCCACTATAACACGGCCAAGATTTAGATTACGTAGCCAGGAGAGAGCTTCTCTGGTAACATATGCATTGTCTGAATGAGGTGCCACCAAAATCCTAGTATGACCTGATAAAATTTGATGGTTATAAACAGAATGTAAAATAGTAGTATAAAAAGTAGGGTCTAATGGGCAGTTTTCATGTCTACGACGTCTGATAATTTGTACGAGAAATAAAAAATAAATAAGCGGTAGAATAAATAAAACGAAATTATATTGAGTAAATTGATAAGACAATGGTCTAGCTTCAAAGCTGATTTTGGCTCCAATTTCGAACCAACCCTGACAATAGATTTTATTTTCTAATTAGTAAGTCAGTTGTAGTGATTGAGAAACAGCCTTAAATCACTAGCTCTTTCATCCGTAAATTAATTGTAGGAATAGTTTAATAATTAACTCTTATCAAATGAACAATTTTGAAACCAGCTCCCTTAATTTAATTCAAATTAAAAGGACTCGACTCGAATCAACGACCTTTATTGTGCGAGTCATTTAAACCCAATCATTAATTTCTTTGACAAGTCCAATCATTCATGCAATTTGTCATGTCAATTTATTTTTCGATAGATTAAATACAGTAATTACAGATCATATCGATTTTTTAATTATACGCAGGAACTCTTTTTAATTTGATGCTCCAATGATGTTGTGAGACAACTAAGTTTATCTCCTAAATCGAAAAATTAATAAATACCGAAATGAAGAATTTAAGTACGGAAAAAGAAAATTTAATTAATTATAATGAAAATTTTAATACACTCTAATGCCAAAGAAAATTGTGAAAATTTTAATTTACTAGGCGCATTTGGGTAATATATAGTAGTTAGAGATATATAATAAATATTGAGCTTATATATAATGTTAGACTTATAGCAATATAATATATATTATTAATTTCGATTATTCCGTTGGTTCAATTAATTATCTATTTTTAATTAAATTAATCGATAATTAACTTTCATAAAAATCTTTAATTAATTTTGATCGTCAATTGATTAATCAAACTAATTTGAATTTGATTTGATTGGTTAATTTGATTTTAATCGAAATATACACACCTTTCTTTTGGTCTGTATTTGTTCTTATAAGTTATCTAAAGTGTGTATATATATAGAGAAGAAATGTTAATTTTGATGTAAATTAAAAAATTTTAAATATTTGTTTTATGTAAAAAAAATGTAACTGTTCAATAAATATTAATACTTACAGTATTTTAGATCAATATGATAAAAATATTAGATCAATTTAAAAATTTACATACATAACAAGTAAAATTATATTAATAAATCAAACGGTTGCATCGTTTAAATAGTAATAGCAATTATATTGATAAATCCAACAGTATAAATAAATTCCTCCTGATATATATTATATTTATATAAATAAATGGCAAGATTTTAGTTTTGAGATAAATATACAAGTTTTTGAAAATAAATTATTATATTTTTTTTTGAAGTTTTGTTAATATAGTGTATTTATAAATATAATATACTATAAGTATAAATTTATATTTGACCAATTTAAATTAGAGGTGTTCATAGGTCGAGTCAAATTCGGCTTAGGCCAGGCTTAAGCATGATAGTAACATACTTTATGTTTGCCTAAGCCTGGCTCGGCCCAAAATTTGAGCCTAAATTTTTGCCCAAGCTTGCCCATATTTGTAAAAGACTAACCTAAACTCATTTTAGGCTCACTCATATTAATTTTTAATTGTTTTTAAAATATTTATATTATATTATTTTAATATTTAATAATTTTATACCTTTTTCATTTCTTGATAATTTTTATATAGTTATCTTAACATTTTTTTTAATGTTTACATTAAAATAGTATTATATATTTAATATAGCTTTATTTTTTTAATGTGTTCAAACTTACATAATAAATAAAAATAACATAATATAGAATATTATAAACTTAAAATGGTTAGGCCGGGCTAGGCTCGAGTCTATTTTTTTTTTTCTAAACTCATTTTTGGGCCTAATATTTTTACCCAAATTCTTTCGAATTTCAAACAGATTTAGATGAAAAACCCAACCCATGAACAAGTCTAATTTAAATATATAAAATAAATTAATGAAGAATAGAAAATAATCAAATAAAATTTATCCATAATATATACATATGCTAAGATGCGACACCCATACGTCATGATTATATATATATATATAAATTAAATATTAAAATCCACCTAGGTAGTCTTCTTTCTCTTGCAAGGAAGCTTCATATCCCCAATTACATAAAGGAATAAACTAAATTCCCAATGTAATTATCAAATGCTTTTTTAATTTTCTTTTTAGGGTTGGATTGAAATACTTGTCAAAAAATCAAGAAATCCCATGACATCAAATGTTCTTTTTATTGGAAATTGTTGTCTTTACAACCTTGAGTTGCATTTTTCTTCAATTTAGTCCTTAAATATAAAATTTTTTTCTCAATTTTAGTTATGTAATGGCATGGTACATTAATATTATGTCACATTATTACCTAAACAACCATAATTTTTAATGAAAATTTTTAGTAATGATGTGACATAATATCATAATATTGTTTGTTTTCAATTAAAAATTATCAATTGTCTTTTTTTTATATATATCATTCAATTATAGAGTAAAAATTATTTATTTAAAATTATATATTTATTAAACATAAAAAAGTATATGTATATATATAAATGCGAAAATATGATATACATCATTTTTTTTGTTTTTACTAAATAAGAATATTCTTAGTAAATTATGTTTTATAAAAATAGTCGATTGTGATTTGTTCCAAGTCGAGTCGGGCCTTGAGAAAAATTTTATGGCAGTTTGATAGGCTTAGGTCCGGTCCAAAAAATGTGCCCGTCTATATTAAAAAAATTATTTAATTTTTTAAAAATATATATAATACATCTAAAACATTAAAATTAATGTTTCCCAACAAATTAAAAATAAAATTTTAAAAAATATTTATATTTAAATAAGACTAACATAAGTGTAACTTAACAAGCAAATGTTTCTAAAATAGTAGCGAAAAGAACAGTAGAAAAGCAGCAGGAAAACAACAGATTTTTTTCTTTTTGCAAATTCAGGTCAAGTCCAGGCAAAAAAAAACTTATCCGAGGCCTAGCCCGTTTTCTAAACAAATCCTTTCTTTCTTTCTTTTTTTACCAAATCTCATTTTCGAAATTTATTTTTTTGCCCAAACCTTCTCACTCTTCAACCGGTTCAGATAACTCGAACCATGAATAAGTCTAATTGCGATTTAGAAGTAAAACCTCTTTTTATTTACAAATAGCTAATTATGTTTTATTACTAGTAAAACCTCTTTTTATTTACAAATAGATAATTATGTTTTATTACAAGTAAAACCTAATTAACATGACTTTAGAAACATAGCCGAATACAAAGGAATACGTATAAATGAAATTTTAAGACATGAAACACATTCAATAACAAAGGCAAACATAAGCAAATTCCTACTTTTTGTTGTTGTTTTTTAAGTAATCTGTCCACAATTGGCAATAACAACAGGCTTCGTAGTCTTTCCACGGCTAGAACCAACTTTCTCAATAGCTCTAACCACCTTCATGCCTTCGACCACTCGTCCGAAAACAACGTGCTTTCCATCGAGCCACTCGGCTTTAGTGGTGCAAATGAAGAACTGAGATTTGTTAGTACCCGGTCCAGCATTCGCCATGGATAGTACACCGGATCCAATATGTTTCTTGATGAAGTTCTCGTCGGCGAAGTTGGATCCGTATATAGATTCACCTCCGGTGCCGTTTCCAGCTGTGAAGTCACCTCCTTGGCACATAAAATTAGGGATCACACGGTGGAACTTCGAGCCTTTGTAGTGGAGTGGTTTACCGGAACGACCCACGCCTTTCTCGCCGGTACAGAGTGCACGGAAGTTCTCGGCAGTGCGAGGGGTAACATCGGCAAAAAGCTCCATCACGATCCGACCAGCCGGTTCGCCTCCGATCGTCACGTCGAAGAATACTTTAGGATTGGAAACCATTGTTGAATATTGGTTTTTGTATTGTTTTGATAGGTTAGTATGCTATGTAAAGGGGAGGGACTATTTTTATATATGATAAGGGGAGGTTCGAAAGTTGACGGCATAGATTCTAAATCTAATTCTTTCGGTTTAAAATGATCAAATGCTGAGTTAAAATTGAAGTCATTCACATTTTGTGATAAATACGAATATATATAACATTTTAAAATGATAAAACAAAGGTGGCTGTTTCTGGCAAATCTATTGGCTGTCTCTAGCACCATATTTAGTATTTAAAGTGTGTTTGTGTTTGAGACACTTTTTGCTTTTCTCTATGTATACCATGAAAAGTTATTCTTTGCTTGAAGGAGCTTACATAGATGGAATATGGTATAATAATTCTTTATGCAAGATGTTGGGCAGGTAAAGTGATGTTCACATTGTCGGTGGTGTGTAGAGTTATTAACGATGAAGGTTTTAAATTTGTATTTGAATAGAGTGAGGGTTTTATTATATATCTCGTGCCTTTACGTTGGTGCTAGAGGATATTATTTATAAACGAAGGTTGGTTTGGTATGGGTTTCAATCATCTATGGTTGTATTCCATAGATGTAGGTAGTAGAATGGTCAACTAGGAATACTTTTGAAGTCGATATGAGGGGACTTTGTGAGGTGATCAGTTATAATATTATCTAGTTCAAAGAGGTGATGGATTGATGGGTGTTGACAGGAACACTTATCTATGTATATTCTAGGGATTGTGTGGGATCATCTCATTTGATGTGGTGTTTGGTGAAGCAAGATTGGGACTATGCTTCAAGCAAGGTCGAGGTTCATCAAATTTTACTTTCAGGCGTAGGCATTAGGTGGTTCAATGAGAGGTGATATGGTAAGAGTATAATAATTGCCCCTAAATGAAAGGCAGGTTATAAAGTGACGTCCTACCTTGAGTTAAATATCTAGTGAGACACTGAAGCGACTTTTGAAATGTCATGATTAATGTCTAATCATTGTGCCCTCTCATTAATTACTCCCTGTTAGCTTTGATTTATAAAACTTTTGATATAACAACATTTAAGATTTTTTTTTTCATATTATTGCTTAGGTCGTTTATGCTTCAAAACAAAATAAATATTCTCAAATCCAAAGCAAGCTAAAAGAATGCTTATTTAAATTGATTTTACTCATATCTTATGCTCTTAAGTTAATTGAAAAGCTTTGAAAATGTTTTAAAGTGCTTTTGAAACAAAAATAATCATTTTAATAGTTAATTAAGCGTTGATACCCCTAGGCTAGTATCCATGGACCTTTCTAGAGGGGTAAGATATCGATACTTGTTCTTGATACCAATACTCACACCCAAGTATCGCGTTTTACATAAAGTATCAATGCCTTGAAATGTCAATAGCCACAACATTTTTCTAGATGGGCAAGGTATTGATACCTGATAGTGAGATATCAATACCTAACCCAAAAAGTATAAATATCTCATTATTTATGATGACTATTTTTTTTTAGAAGTATCGATACCCTCTTCATAGGTAATGATACATTAGGATGTAGGGTTGTTTCAACTTGCACTTGTAATGCTTCTAATGACTCTTTTTCATCCCCTGCAACCATAAATAGTTAGAATTCACTTCATTGACATAAAGAAAGGTTGGGATGAATAAAGAGATATCAATGCATTCAAGCAAACAAATTTTTAGTTCACTTTCCTCTTTTCTTGTTTATTATTTATTGAGCTTTATTGAAAATCATTATACAAGGGTTTATTGTAAAACATTCACTTACTAGAGGTTGATCATTTGTTTGCTCAAATATTATACTTCTATTAAAAAGCGAATTTAAGATTTTTAGGCAGAAAGCATTAATGGATTAGAGGTTCTTGTTTAGCCTTGAATGCTAGGAGGAGAAGGTTTTTGTCTAAGCCTTAATAGATACAGAGTTTTAAAGGTTATACTTGTCTTTGAAAGGTATCAAGTTAATGAATTTGGAAAATCTTTGTCGGCAAAGATAAAGGAGGTAGTCAATTAAGGCCAAACCATTGTGTCAATATCTTCTATCCTTTCTCACCTTAGTGAAAAAAATTTAGATTACCAATTCACTCCTCCTCTCGGTAGAATTCGATTCGTTAAGACTTTACAGTCCCTAAACACGCGTTGATTTTTTATTAGGGCTTTTCTATTTCTTGATTTCCTACTTAGATACTTTATAAGTAGGGCTCTTTTGTGATTTCTGAGCTTGTATGTTCTTCTTCTTCTTCTTCAAGGATGACCGCGTAGTAAAGCAAATAACCCAACCTCTGGGCATGGAACAAAATATTGCTCAACAATCAATGCGTGAAGGAGGTGACAAGAACAAAGGCAAAATGCCTTTCAAGAAAGAAGGTGCACGAGCTTTGTAGGAAAAGTAAAAAACCGGGGTAGCTCTATGCACATTTCTCTCAAGAAGGGAGAATACTCTGCCAATGCTAAGAAAAGTAATGTCATGTTAGGCACATTAAAAAGCCAAGGCACCAGGAGGAAACATCGCGATAGATTCCCTCTTTAAATCTCCTTACTGGAACAAGAATGCCTAATAGTGCTTTGGAAGTGATTTAGTTGGATAAAAGATAATCAAAAGTGAAGTCAGCTTTCTCGATGCAATAAAATGAAGGCCTTCCTTGAATAGGAGGCAATAAAGGGGTCCACCGATGATTACGTTTTTCTAGACATGGTGACTCTTCAGATCTACTTACGGTATGTACATGTCACAAACACTACATCTTATCATCGACAATTAGAATGACATGAGAAGAGCCAACTAGGTGAAAGCAAGACAGCAGTTAAAATAAGAAGAAGAGCAACTTGTCTTACTAAAAGTTTCATCCCGTATCAAGTTCGCATATGCAACCATTTGACACAATATCTTATTCTTGCAAGAGCGAGTAGAAAAGTTTCAAAAAGTTGGCGTATGACCAAATTGCCATACTTTGCGTTTATATAATATTACCCCTAGTCAATTATTTAGGGTTCCTTGGTGACTAATGGTACTGTACTTTTTAGATTGAAAGAACCATGGAACCTGTCTTACTATCCCCACAAATACATTCTTATCGAGGACAAGTTGGAGGTTTCTTTTTATCCTCAAGTGGGTTATTCCTTCATCCCTTTAGCTTGTTTCAGGCTGCGATAGGGAGCCATTCCGTCGTTTGAGGATAGAACTAGTGAAGTTTAGCGAGATGTGGTCCCTACATGGTTTTTGGCGATTCTATTTCGAAGAGCATAACCTAAATGGTGCAGCTCTAGCAGAAGTAGCATTGTTTTGTTATGTGACGAGTTTTGGTGCTTGGTCTTCATCATACAATGCTTGGCCTTGGAAGATTGGAGATCTTTTAGCAAAGTTAATGCTCGAAGAGGAGCGGTAACCTCTGTCGTAACCATTTTTTTTGGTAAAACGAGTATCGACTTGGATTTTGATAATGAAAATGAATAGAGGAGTCGCCACCGATCTTTTTTGACGAGGTGTGATCGGGTCACCTTTTAAAAGTGGTTGTTTTTAATAAATTGTTTGATTTATTTAAACAACAATTTTGGTCTTTGCAAATCAAGAAAACAAGTTCGGGAGTCGGTTACGCACGAGGAAGGATTAGCACTCTCGATACGCCTAAAATTGGTACCTAGTTGATTAATTAGTGTCTTAATGTCGAAAATTTAAAAACTTGAAAGAATTTTGAAATACGATCCCTTTTTTATAAAAAAGTTCAAGTGTTAAATACCTTCTCGTCTCAAAATATGAAATATCACATCTAGTGAATTAGGACACGACATCTTGAATTTTTGAGAGCGAGCTTGCCTTTTATATAAAACTTACGTATTTTAATTTGTAGAAGGGTATTCGATTATTTAGAGTAAACGAGAAAAATCGAAACCCAGTAAGTTAGGATACGTTTTCCCGAGCTCTTCAAACACCGAATATTGCCTTTGTTTTAAAACAAATTCATATTTCGAGGTGACGAAATGTCATACCCGGTAAGTTAGGGCACAACACTTCGTACCTCCGAGAATGAGCATTTTCAAAACTCGTATAGCAATTTAAAAGAGTATTCCGTTATTTAGATTAAATGAGAAAAATCAAAACCCAGTAAGTTAGGGCACGATTATCTCGAATTACCAAATACGGAATATCACTTTTATGAAAGAATTATTTTAAGGCATTGAGTAAAAACATAATGTAATTTATAGTAATACATAAAAGCAGATTATGATATTAATAATAACGTATAATAATGAGTGATAATAACGAGTAATTATGAAAAGATGACATAGAAGTAAGGTTAGTAATACGTAAATATAAAGAAATGCGTGAGAAAAATAAAATGATCGAATACATAAGTAAATAAAGGAAATATAAAACATGATAGCACAAAAATGACAATAATGATGAAAACGATAATAATAATAATAATGTTGATAATGATAATAGTGGTGGTAAAACTATAATATTGATGATAATAAAAATAATAATAATAAGAGTATTAATATTTGTATTAATAATAGTGATAATAATAATAGAAAATAATAAAGGAATGATATTAGTAATAGTAATAAAAAATGAAAATAATAGTAATAATAATGGTAAATACAAATAGTAATAACAAAATACAAATAATAAATAACCTAAAGTTTAAAATTATTATTTAAAAAGATATAAATAAAATAAATGATGAAATATTAACTTATAAGTAAAATAAATGTGCTAAATATATGTATTAAATTAGTTAATATATAAAAAATAATAATAACGTATAGGTAAATACAAAAGAGGAAAATATAATAACAATAATAGTAAAAATACAATAGTAATAATAGTAAAAGGTGTAACAATATAATAATATGATGGTAATAAAGATACAATAATAATATATTAAATAATAAATAATAATAATGATAATAATATAGAAATATGAAAAGCAAATATATTAAATATTAAATTAAAATAATAAAAATTACTATATATATCTATATACATATATAAAAACAAACACATGATAATATGTACATAATATATCTATATATATGTATGTATTAGAAAATATAATATATATATATATGCATGCATTGTATTTAGAAGAAGAAATATATATGATGTAGTATTGATATACATGCATAACATACAAATATATTAATAAAAAGAAAACAATAATATCAAACTATTAATATACTATATAACATACATACACATAAGTATTAAACGAGAATGATACTAAGGCTAATAAATAATAAGTATGATAATAATAATAATGAAATATAATAGTATGTATAATGTTAAAATTGAAATAAAATAATGAGCAAAAGTAAAATAGGGACGAAAATAAAAAAGGAAACGAATTTTGGGGCAAATTTCAAAATAAATAAAAAGGAAACGACCTAATTGCAACAGGAACACGGCCTAGAGGTACTAAAAGTGTAATATTCCCCCCGCCTCAAAGTGTAACACGTGGCCGTGGACCAAGTTGAAAAGCGGGACAAGTTTCAGGGCCGAATTTAAAGTAAAAAGACTTGATTGTAAACGCACGAAAAAGCGGAGGGGCCAAAAGCGCAAATAATCTATTCGCTTCAAAAACACGCGGATCCCAGGTCGACGGGTCGGGTCAGCCCGCTCCACCCCTAAACGGCGCCATTTTGCACCTTAGGGGGGGAGGGCCAAAACGGTACCGTTTGGTACCCTTATATAAGTCAAACATTTTCATTTCCTTCTTGCTTTTAAAAAAAAAAAACTTCTCTTCTCTTCTTTTTCTCTGCAGGTGCCCTAGGTCCGGCCAGCACTCCTCGCCGTCTGTCGCGCCCTCCGCCGCCGGCGCCGTTGCCGGCCACCTCAAAAAGAGGTATATTTCTTCTTCTTCTTTTTTTCTATTATTATTTTTGTTTACAATATATGTATATATGCGAATAAAAGGGCGTGGAAAATAGAAAAGAAAGAAAAATAAAACAAATCGAAAGAAAATGAAATCACCTTTGTTCCTCTGATTTTTGATTCTATGTTTTCGTTTCTTTTTTTAATGTTTTTCTCTTGATTGGATATTTTGTGCATTTGACTTACTGATTTTGTGTTTTAAAATCAAGTGCTTCTTTTTTATTTCTCACCAAAATGAACCGAATGCTTTTTACAATTTCGTTTTGGTTTATATATTTGTGCACACTGCTCCTTTTTGCTTTCTGTCTTCTCTCGTTTAATGCTTGCAGGTGAATGGCGGTGGACTTGACCTGTCGGTGGGAGCAGAGGCGGTGGTGGATGGGACAGGGAGCAAGTGGCTGAAGCAGCTTAGGGTTTTCTTAGCTTTTTTCTTTTGTTTTGTGTTTGGGTTGGGCTAGGGTTTTGATTTGTTTAGGCTAAGGATTGTGGTTTAAGCTGAGTATTGGGTTTGTGGGTAGGTTATTTGTTTAGTTTGGGTTTGGGGGTTTTGGGCCCAAAATTGGGCTTGTACAACCTCCATATTTCGTTTGCCAATATGTGCATAAACATTTGAATGCTAAACTTCCTGTCACTCAACCCAAAGAATGAGGGAAACATGTCACTAAAAGCCTTACGAAGACCCTTGATACATGTATATCTAGGCCTTTCTCTTGTTTGCAACATTTCGTCATTTCGTGCCTTCTATTATTCTGACATCTTTCTTATTAATGCTTCCTATGTGCTGATGGAGCCGTCTTCATACCTAATCATGAGGCTTGTACAACTATCAGCAAAGACTAAGCGGTTGAAGCAAATTAATTAGAGGCTCTCTGAGGGATCAAAAGCAAAGAGTTGCTAGTTGGAAGAAGCGATAATGCTAATAGCTATGCTTATGTGAAGAAAGCTCACCTGGTTGAAAATTAAGTTCCATGTCTAGAGGTCGAGATAAAAATTTTGAAAGGCAATCTCATGAAGTTGCTAGAAAAATTGATAGTAAAGGAATCTTAGAAGTATGACAGAAGGTTTAAATTTTTGAATACTTAAAAAGTTCGAATCTTACCGTATACAAATATATATAGATAGATAAATAGATAGAAATAGAAAAAAATAGACTAAAACTGGCATCTATTATGTCATGTCAATGACAATATGAAAATAGAACTGAGATCTAGATAGATTATGCTGGAATAGAGCCACTTTAAGTTCATATTGGTCATGGGTTAATAACAGGAACAACAATTATGATATATGAATTTTCAATCTCATAAACGTGCATATATCATGTGTAAATTTTGTCCGATTCTTTCTAATCATTTGTCATATATTTTTACTTGCACTGATAATATTAAAATCACTTGTAAAGTATTGTTTCTCCAAATATAGACACTACTTTTTTTTTAACAATTTC
Organism: Gossypium hirsutum; assembly: GCF_007990345.1. Classification (NCBI taxonomy): domain Eukaryota; kingdom Viridiplantae; phylum Streptophyta; class Magnoliopsida; order Malvales; family Malvaceae; genus Gossypium; species Gossypium hirsutum. The sequence continues at coordinate 86,212,272 of NC_053427.1, forward strand.
ATTATAAGTTTAGACTCTTTTCAACTTGCGATTTAGTATATTTAAATTCAGATTTTTCTATATTAACAAAAATATTAATATCAATCAAATTAAAATTCAATTACTTGTCTGTATCTTTAATAATAATAAAATTATTAAGCACTTTTCTTTTTGACTTTTCCTTGTAATAAAATAAGAAATAAATATTGTATTGCAAAAACAACAAAAAGGGTATGTAATAACTCAATTATATGGTCAAATATGATGATAAATAGCGTACATTATTTATGGCTGTCATGTTCTTAGAGAACAATCTAAGCCAAATCCAGTAAACAGCAAAGAAAAACACATAAAAATGATAAATTTCAGACATGAATCACCATTCATAGACCAGAGTCAACATTATTCCATTTCTTGTTCTTGTTCTTGTTCTTAACAAAGCTGTCCACAATCTGCAATAACGACAGGCTTAGCAGTTCTTCCACTGCTAGACCCAACTTTTTCAATGGCTTTAACCACATCCATACCTTCAACAACTTGACCAAACACCACATGCATCCCATCAAGCCACTCGGTCTTAGCGGTACAAATAAAGAACTGAGATCCATTCGTTCCGGGACCGGCGTTCGCCATGGATAGTATGCCGGGTCCGGTGTGCTTCTTGATGAAGTTCTCGTCGGCGAACTTAGATCCGTATATCGATTCACCTCCGGTTCCGTTTCCGGCTGTGAAATCACCTCCTTGGCACATGAAATCAGGGATCACGCGGTGGAACTTAGAGCCTTTGTAGTGGAGTGGTTTACCGGAACGACCGACGCCTTTCTCACCGGTACAGAGTGCCCGGAAGTTCTCGGCAGTACGAGGAGTGACGTCTGCGAAAAGCTCCATCACGATCCGGCCGGCCGGTTGACCTCCGATCGTCATGTCGAAGAAAACCTTGGGATTTGAAGCCATAGTTAAAAAAATACTGAAAATTGGCTTAATTTTTGGATTTTGTTTTGGTGGGTTAGTGTGAGATTTAAGCTAAAGAGAAACTGGTTTATATAGAGAAGATGAATGAGGGTTGACCTGCAAACAGGTCGGGCTGATTTTTTAATGGATCTAATTCGGGTGTGGTCATCCATTTTCTTTTTAGTCCTTCAGTTTTACTTTAATGCTCAATTTGGTACTTAAGTTTAGTTTCAATGTTCAATCTAGTATCTATGCCAAAAAATACTTAAGTACTAAACTGAGGCAAGAAAAAATCAAATTTAAGTACTTAATTTGAACAAAGAAAAGCCAAATTCAAGAATCAATCTTATCAGAAAAAATTTAGATACCAAATTAAACATTAAAATGAAACTCATGTACCAAATAATATATTAATTCTTTTGTAGTTAAAGCTAAAAAATTAGGTAGATTCTTTTTATAAAAAAAATAGGTAAGTCAATTTAGTCTTAACTCGATTGGCATGATATTGTTGTCAATACAGGAAGACGTGAGTTCAAGTGGGCTAAGTTGGAGAGGGACTATGGGTAGTTTTAAACATTATGTCAAAAAGAACAGATATGATCAAAATGTATAACGAGATTAATAGCAAAATTGAGTAAAGTTTGATCTCACAAATTAAAACTTGAAATTTATTATATGATATTTAACTTTTTTTTAAATATCAATTAAAAATATATCTCATAATTATTTAATTCATATATAGGATTAAAATATTTTCCTATTGATGTACCAAATAATTAGGTTATATTATTATCTCTTTAAAAATGAAAATTTTAATTAACATTAAATTATATAAGATAAATACCTTAAAAAAGCCTCTCTTACGAAATAATTTATATTTTATATTTAAAAAATTAAATGATAAAATTGTGGGTCAAAATTGGATTCGATTCACATTAAATTTGAAATAAATTCGATATACGAAAAAAAAGAATAATTATTTAAAAAGAAAAAAGAAGTATCAGATGCGATACGGCAGAGTTTTGTTGGACCATTTTTCCACTATAAAATAATTTTAATAAAAAATAAGTTATCATTATTGTTAAAATGCATAAATAAAGTTACATAAATGTTAATTAAGACCGAGATGCCCCTTCTAATCTAGCGTTATACACACGCACGCTAAATGCGGTCCATTTTATTTTATTTTGAGGGATTTTTTTTTACGCTACGTTAAATATTATAGAAATTCAAGTCAACATTAAGTAAATTTATTCATGAGCCAAATTCAATTGGGCCCAATTAAAATCTTAAGCTCATTTGTTAGGTCTGTGTTCGGCTTGGGCTCGAAAAATGGGCCTAAAAGAATTTACTCAAACTCAACTTGAATAAAAAATACTAATTTTTTTAAAAAATATAATACATCAAAAATATTAAAAGCATTAAAATACATGTTTACCAATAGATTAATAATAAGTTAAATATATATATACTTAAATAACACTAATATACGCCCTTTAAAAATTTTTAAAATTTTAAATTAGTAAAGGTAAAATTGCTCTTTGGTCCCCTAAAATTATAAAAATTTGACTTAATCCTTTAAAGATTATAAAGATATAGACTATAAAAAATTAAAATTTCATTAAGCCCCCCTAAAAAATTGTTCTGGCTTTGCCCCTGTTTAAAATAGTAACAAAATTAACAATAAAATAATAGTTATACAATATCTAAATAATAGCAACAAAATAGTTACAACATAATAGTGAAGCAGTACTAAAATAGTAAGAAAACAACAAGAAAATAGCAGCAAAATAATAAAAAACAACAACAACAACAATAATAAAACAGCAAAAACACAACCATTTTTTTATTTTTGCAAATTCGGGCTAGGTGGAGTCGGGCTCAAGCCAAAAAAGCTTTACCCGAGGTTTGACCTGTTTTCTAAATAAGCCTTACTTTTTGTTGCCCAAGCCTATTTTTTAGGCCTAAATTTTTATCTAAACCTTCCCACTTTTTGAGTCAGGCCACGAGTCTAGGACTAAGCAACTTTGTTTAATTTTTTTCTCTAGTATAATGATTTATTTGACCTTTTAATTTATAAAAAAAATTATTTTAGTCTTTTATTTTATTTTTTACTTTTTATTTTTTTTTTAGCCTTTAAACTTGTATGATTTTTCAAATCACCCAAAATAGATGGAAAAATTAACATCAATTAAAATTTTAAGTTTTAAACATTTCAAAAAAATAAAAATTAGTAAAATTATTAAAAATATATAAAATATTTTTTATTTAAAAAAAATAATTGCTAACATGGCAATCCACGTGTTTGCCACATTAGCAAATGTAACAAACATTAACTTTTCCATATATTTTAGGGTGATTTGACAAATAATAAAAATGAAGAGCTAAAATGATATTTTTTTGTAAAGTTAAAGGATCAAATAAGTTATTATGTCTTTTTTTTTTTAATTTAAATAGAGTAACAACCTTACTTGTTAACTCAACCCTTAAGGAATTTTCATTTTGATCATATAAAAAAAATTTCTTTTAGTTTCATAACGGTTGTTAGAGAAAATTTTTATTTTAGTCATTCAACCATTAACTTTATTACAATTTTCGACTTAACCGTTAATAATTGAGTGAATAAAATAAAATAAAAATTCTAAAGGTGACTTCAAAATTAAAAGGATTTATTTATGAGGGACTAAAATGAAAGTGCCTAATATATCTTAAAATTATTTTAACACATAATATTAATGCATTTTGTTGGATTATAGTAGTTTTTTTTTTGAAAAATCTCATTATAGATTCTGATAATATCTACTCTTTTAGACAGAATGTCTAAAACTACTCATAGTCTCTCCCCAACCCATAAATGGGACGGATAATGCGCTTCGATACACTTGAATTCACTTTCTCTTATATTGATAACAATACTTAACCAATCGAACTAAGTCTCAATCCGTTGAATTTTAGTTGTATTTATATTGGTCCTTATTATTGCAATAAAAATGACATAGTTTTATAATCAGCAACTAAAGAAAAAGATTCTACAAGCACGTCCAACTTAATTAATTTAAACATTTTCTTATATGTTTTACTTAATTTATCTCCCCTACGAAGATAGACCTTTTTTATTGCATGCAATGCTTCATTAAATATTGCATGTAACACTTCATTTTACATTACACCCTACGTACTTCAAGGATGATGTGGAGCAAACGGCGGCAACGGCGGCCATTTTCCGAACTTGGGGTGGTGGAAATACTTGGGAGGAAGCTTGGGAAGCGGAGGGCACGGCTTCTTAGTAAATGGAGGAATCTTCGGAAGAGGAGGAAGTGGCTTGTGAGGAATAGGAGGGAAGGGTTTCGGTTTGTAAATAGGAACCGGCGGTGGAAGCGGCTTCTTATAAACCGGCACCGGATGAGGCTTATAAACCGGTGGTTTGTAGACAGGAACCGGCGGTGGAAGCGGCTTCTTATAAACCGGCACCGGAGGAGGCTTATAAACCGGTGGTTTGTAGACAGGAACCGGTGGAGGGAGTGGTTTCTTGTAGACCGGCACCGGATGAGGCTTATAAACCGGTGGTGGAAGAGGTTTCTTGTAGATGGGAGGGTGAGGGTAATGATGGTGGAAGCTTTTCAATGGCGGAAGTGGTGGAAGCTTAGGCAATGGAGGGAAGTTGTGGTGGTGGTGAGGCCAAAAGGAGGCTGAGACACATGTTATTGGTGAGAATTTGAGGTTCTCTTTTAACCCAAACTGGTGTTTCTGGTCGGTGGTGGATTTGAAAACTAGCTTAGAGGATTCTAAGCCATTAATGGAAGGGCAAGGTTGAGGTGATGATACAGTGTGAAGCTGTGCGTAGCAATGTTCATTCAATTTGCCATCTTTGAACAAGTGTTGTGGAAGAGAGACTTTGAAATTGCCTTGTTTGTCAAGCTTTCCAGACCCTCTGGTTTTGAAATGGTCATCATTTTCTGGCTTGCAATCTATGGTTACACGAAGACCTAGAAAGAGAAAACGCCATTAACATAACATCATAAATATTGCTTCAAATTAAAGAAAGGGAGAATACACCATTAACATAACATCATAAAGTTTAATTTTCTAATGTTAAAAAAATGTTAGTGTGATGGTTCAGTGGTAGTGTCCAGATTTATACGCTAATAATGAATAAAATAAAGACCTCTTTTTACTATTTTTTATAGCTTTTGTCTTACTCATGACTAAAATTTATTTGATCCATGGTTTATCTATAAAATTTACGAGTTTAAATTTTTGGGGAGAAGTGTATCTTTATTTAAACAGCTTTTTTTTTTTTTTGGATGTAGTGTGGATTTATCCCTATCATGAGTGCTTGAGTATCAACTCTTTAATTGACCATTGTCAATAAAAAAATATGTACATATAATTGAGTTTGAATTCGGATATGTATGTATCTCAATCTTAGTGTAATATGTGTGTTGAGGAGAGGTGGCGCTCTGGGTTAATCTTGGACCTTCAACGAAGGTATTGTTCTCTAGATTTCTATGCTCAATTTTAGCTTTGAGTTTTTGTCTCTTAACTTTGAAGGGAGTCTAAAAGGGTTCATGAAATTTGATGGAGCGCCTACTCCACCAAAGAAATGTTTAACATTTGGCCTTAATGGGTTTTGAATCCATGCCCTTATATGGCATTGGTGGGCAAAAAAAAATTAGGCCAATGTACAATATGGGTCGGGCTCGAGGCTTGAACATTCAAGGCCTGAGCCTGACCCAACCCATTTTTAAGTTTATAATACTTTATATTATGTTATTTTTATATATTATATAATTTAGAACACATTAAAAAAATAAACCTATACTAAATATATAATACTACTGTTATATAAATATTAAAACAAAGTTCAGATGATTATATAAAAAATTTTAATAAATAAAAAAAGTATAAAATTACTAAATAGTAAAATAATATAAAATAAATATTTTTAAAAAAATTAAAAAATAATATGGGCGGACCTAAAATAGGCTTAGATTAGTCTTTTGCAAATATAGAGGAGTTTGAGTAAAATTTTAAGCCTATATTTTGCGTCGAACCAGGCTTGGATAAGTATAAAGTATATTAATATTATGGCTAGCCCGGCTTGAACTAGTCCATGAACACCTCTAGTAAGAGACAAAACTCACAGCTAATCAAATATAAACACCCAAAAATAATTCTTCCACTGAGGATCCAAAACCGACCCAAACAACGAACTACTCTCAACAATATAGGCCACTACAACAAGCAAGGAATGGCCTGGAGATTAATTGAGCAGCTTAGATGAAAACAATACCTGAAAATGCTTGGGTGGTGTCCAAGTTATTCTCTTTGCAATCTGCACATTCACCAACCCCGACCACTTCAACTGTTTTACCATCACCGTTAGCATTGCAAAACGTGGTCACAAATAATACTGACCATACTGTGAACGCCACAAGTGCTCTTCCTCGAAACTCGAGGTTCTCCATTGTTATTGCTTCTGTGGTAGTGATATGATATCAGAGATTGGATACCGAAGCCTTATTATATAATGGTCTTCAAAAGGGATCGTTGGATCACCATTTTCAATGGCTTACCGACACCACACTTAAATGCCTCACATAAGGTTAGGGAACGGGACCCTCACCACCTCTTGAGGTAACTTTGGTGTAGACACGTAGCTTGAATTTGAAATTTTCACTGATTAATTTCATTTTAAACTTTGGTTTGATATAATAAAAAAATTAATAATTTAAATTTGAAATGATTTTGTTAAGTGTTTTTGTTATATATTTTCTTTAATGGGGAGAATCGAATATTTATATGATATAGTTACTGTTCATGGAATTGACGTTCTAGGTAAGCTCCATGTATATGGACATGTATGTTACCCTAGACTTAACATGTGTTCGTTGGTCCAGGTGCTTGCCGGTTCATTCGTTTGGCTTTGTACCCTGTGCTCACGAACACCCAGGGATGTGCGAACTGGGCTCGCAAGCCCTCCTCGTGAGCCCCTTAACGACTCCACCTAGTGGGGTCCAAACTCGGGTTGTAGGTCGGTAGCCTGGGTTATATTCAAGTTTCGGGTTGGCAATTGGATATCTCATAATAGATTAATTCAAAAATTGAACTTCAAATTTAAATGATTTGAACCAAAACAACCCGAAATTGAAATGGCTCGAACTTAAAACAAGTTAAACTCAAAATGATTCAAACCCAAAGTTAATCTAAAAATTCGAGTTAATTCAATCTAGACTGATTGGTCTAAAACCGATCCGACCCACTCAATTTATAGGTGAATTTGGTGTAATGGTTTGAAAAAGATTGTAATGTTACCCGAATTACCCGAACCCAAAATAACTGGAAATTAAAATGGCTCGAACTTAAGTTATTCGAACCTAAAATTGATTCAAACCCAAAATTAACACGAACTGAAATGATTTTAAAATTTTAAAATTCGAATTAACCCGATCTGAATTTGATTTGATCTAAAACTAATCCAACCCACTCAAATTACAAGTGAATTTAGTATAATGGTTTGAACCCAAAACAACTTGAAATTAAAATGATTCGGACCTAAAACAATTCGAATTCGAAGTAATCAAGACTTAAAATTAATTTAAAAATTGATACGATTTAAATTAATTTAATCCAAAACTAACCCTACCCACCTAATTGACAGGGTGTTTAGTGTAATGGTTTGAAAAAAATAGTAGTGTGCCACAACCCCACAACCCCACGACCGATCGGCTTCATTTGTGCCAATGATAGTATCTTTCATTGAATGAGCTCTCAACTGCACAACGAACAGCTAAATTATGCTTTGTGTTTTCTCATATGCATTTTAAAGCCTACTTACTAACTTTCATAAATAATTTTGTTTATATTTACACAATTTTTTTGTTGAATTACAAAAATGGTCCTTCAATATTCATCTTAATTTGAATTATTTAAATTGTGCAACATATGAATTTCAAATAAAGCAACCACAAATGCCAACCAATTTGATTATTACTCAAAAAAACTATTTGCTTTCTAAGTTGTTCTTACTTCTTAGTCATCACTATCATAATTAAGCTCATTTTGTGAGACAACCCCTTGACTATTTTCCATCTAATAAATATGGGGTTCATCCATGTCTTTAAAACAAAAGTGGAGGCCATGAATTTGCAAGTCCCCTCCCCCCTTGATCCAACCTTGGGCCAAACCCTAAATTACCTTTATTATTGAAAGCACATGGTGGAGGTGGACCCTTTCCTTGACCATCAAAGATAATCTAGTAACTTTGCCAAAAGGGGTCTCTAGAAATGAAACCATTTGTTTTAGATTGAAGGTAGCTAGGGTAACCTCAAATGATATTATAATTCACCCTAATGGTTTGAAGAAAATCATTATACTTGAATTTAATTTTCAAAGCATACTCTAAAGCTTAAGCGAGAGCCGAAGAGAGATAAGAAATAAGTATATAAATGAAAAAAGTTATTGAAAATAAACTGATTAGTGTCGGTACGTTTAATATCTTCTTCTTTTTCTTTTTTTTTGTGAACCGTCTCATTTTATCCTAAAACATAATGCCAACTAATAAGGATGTGACACTTAACACGTTTACATTAGACGTCATACACTTTTAGGGTAAAAAAATTAGATACTTAAATAAGAAAAACGATATAAATTGAGAATCCATTTTGTAATTAAGCAAAAAAAAAACATCTTCACATAAATTAATGGCAATGCTGGATTTAGTTACACTTCTTTTTCAAAAATCGGTTTCAAGTGATGTGATTACCATGTGATTAAAAGGAAAAACAAAATCAATCATGGATTTAAATGTTGAAAATGTAGTTATAGGTCACATACAAAAATGTAGGGTCAAACGTTACTTAAATATTTTTCAATTAAAGACAACATTATGCACCTTAATATTTGGTGAGATGGAGTTGCGGATGATATTTATCCCCTATCAAGCTTGCTAATGAGTAGGGTAAAGGTGTATTCATGTAATCTTATGTTTTAACGCAAGTTGTGAATATAGACCAATAAATCTATTTATAAATCGAGTTGGGTCAAGTTTCGTAATAAAATTTTGATGAAAGTTATCACTTAGTAGGTTTTCATACCAAAGATTTAATCGAATTAAGTTCGTAGTGTCTACCAATTTCGTAATTAGGATCTCATGAAGATGCCTCTCCTTCCTCCTTTCTCCCTCCTTTCCCCTTATTTCATTTGTTTATTTATTTGCTTTGTTTTTACGCAAAACCGTTGAATTTAGTAGATATAAATACAGATTCTTATATCGGAGGGTCTTTATCTATTTTTTTGTTTGTTTATCATCTTTCGTCTCTATCAAAGACCCATATTTATTTTTATTTAGTCCAATAAGAAAATATTTTATCATTTTTGTATTCGCAATTCAATATAGATGAGTATTTCATAACATATATATGTCCTTCTTACTCTCAGTTTTCTCAAACAATTTGGTGAAATATTCGAATGTTCGATTTCTTTTTTCATCTTAGCTTCTGTCTTTTTTATTCTTATAGTTTTATTAGACTATCCTATATAACCATAATAAGAATAGGATAACTAAAAATAAAAATGAAAATTAAATTTTTTCATTATTAAATTATTTATTTATTTCTTTATAGTATAATAACTAGAACTAATTATTTATATTTAATAAATACAATTAATTATTCCATTTATTTCTATTTCAAATTCGAAGATAATTCAATTTTTTTTTTAGTTTTAAAAGAGTTCCATTCTAATTATCTAGACTTATAACGTATCATTTCATTTATATAATGATAATATATATAAATACATAAAAATACTTTGACTCTAATTATATCTATTTAGAACTCTAAACTAAATAAAAATAAATTTAATCTATATTAAATCTATTAAATTGATCGATTAAATAAATTCTATATAACTTAGATGTAAATATACTAAAATCTAAAAATAAACTAGAAAATAAAAATAGAATCAGTAATATTAGGAATAATTAATATAGAATATACTAATAGAACCAATATATCATTTGTTTCTAAATTTAAATGGAATTTGAGATTTAATATTTGTAATTAAAATTTTTAAAAAATTAAATCATTCCATTTTTTTATTAAAAAAATCTTAATTCAATATTTCACATAGATAATATTTTCTATTTAAATTTATCAATTTCAAATTTATAAATTCAACAAATATATACTTGATAGTAAATATTAAAAATCTTGAAGTGAGACTGACCACATATTTTAAAATTTAAGTTGATATTAATATTTATAAATTTTAAATAATTAATAATAATTGGACGAAGGAAGTCTAGTGACTAGTCTTTTGAGTTTTGACTTATAGATCTGCCCCTTAAGGGGGGTTTTTAATGTATGACTAATATAATGCCGCAAAGTTAGGTGATAAGAAAAAAGAATTTCTTTTAGCCCAACTTATTGTCTAATTCAATACAAATAAATCAATATATTTAAAAAATAATAATAATATATTTGGAATTTAGATAAGGCTTAGTGACATGGATAAAGCTAGAAATTGTTTTAGGAGGAATTAGAGATGAATAATAAATTATTAAAGGGTTAAGATGTAATTTTACTATTATAATAATATGTAATTTTATAAAAAATTTAAGGGATTAAATGACAAAACTACTATTTTTAGAAGAGTTAAGGCCAGTGTCTACTTTCATTATCTTCGTCCCGATAGAACTTAAATACAGAATAATCTAAAAGAGAATCTAGACCAGACATTTGTATCGGATGATATTCGAATCTAGACCACGGACTTCAACCTTACCAACTATGACACATTATTCGTATGTGTATAAGTTGGAATGGTACTAAAGTTGAAAATTATGTGTTATGATTGCACCTATCTTTGGGGTTGCTTTTTTTGCCTACATGAGGGAATCCTTGATAGAGAGAGCTTCGGGCAGTATTCGGATATAAGGTGGGGATTGTTTTGGTACTTTTGCTTTGTAGGGTTCACGGTGGATTTCACAACATGATTTAATTTGCCTGATTTGAATGATTTTTCTAAAATAAAATAATAACTTTTTGCTGTTTCGGTATAAGTATATTGCTTTTTTTTTCTTTTTTTTTGATTTAGAATTAGATGAAATTGATTTTAAATTTAAATCTATTTCTAATTTAAATTTAAAAAGGTTCAAACCGTTTCGAATTCAATTTAAGACTTGCTTTTTCGGATCAATTCAAATCCATTTGACTTTGAAATGAACTTAATTTTGAATCAAATTAAGTTAAAGTTCAATAGGTTCTTATTTGTTAATTTTTTTTATCACTAAATTGATTGTGAAATTAGGTTCAAATTCCAAATTCGATATTTGATCACAAAAAATGTAAGTTAAAAAATCAACATGTTTAAACCTGAAATCGATTACAAAAGAAACATAACAAGGGAATTTAATGTATACTTCCCAATAGCAGTGAAAACGTGACAGCAGCTGTGACCAAGATTTCTAACACACCACCACCACACTGATAATACTTAAGTTTAACCCAGAAACCAAAAATCCGAAATCCGATGAACAAAGAAACCGAGAAAAAAAAAAAGGGGTAAAATTAGTCCTGCCTCGTATCACAGTTAGTTTCGCTTCTACAAGCCTCGATTTAAGCATCCTCAAGAAAAGATGTAGTGAAAACCGAAAAAGTTCAAATGCTACAACAGCAAAGGTATATATGTCTATTTTCCTGGCCTAATTCTCAGAACTACCTCCGCCCTCACTTACAATTTTTCCAAATGCCTTGGCAAGAGTTACAATAGCCCGACTTTAGCGATCACTTTTCTCGTCTACTTCTTCTTCTTTGATTTGGAAGCCGACTGAGTGTAAGCAGTTCCCTGAAAATTATGACGACCAAAACCAGAAAATTGTCAGTAACACTCCTATAGAGATCATTATTTGATGAAGTCCCATGGTGAACTCATGAATAACCTCAATCATATCCATTGAATAAACAGATAACGAGCTCTTGGGGACGAAAGTAGTGAAAAGAAAATCTAGCTAAAATAGAAAGAATGGGAAGTGATGATGATGATGATGTGATGCAGAAGCCAAGACATAACCTGAAGCCATTCATCCAGTGAAGCATCGGGAGCCCTGGTCCCAACTTCCACCTTTGGAGCCCTCTTAGTTTTCTAGCAAAATAAATAAGTCAAAACAAATTAGCTTTATTCTACAAAAAGAAGCAAAAAACACATAAAGTAACACTGCAAATTAAAGCTTTCTTCAATTTAAGAACAAAATATCACGGATATTTAACATTTTCACAGCAAAACAGCTTGCTGAAAACTTGAAATAGGTCATGAATGCTAGAAACCTAGGCAATGTTGATTTCCTTACATGTATGCATGAATGTGCTCTTTTAATTTCTATCAGCAAAAGCCTTGTTAGATCGATCTTATAATAACTGGATACTGCAGCGAATTAATATAACAATAGCAAGGTAGCACAACTACAATACCTTGGTGATACGCTGAAATTGACCATGAAGCCACAAACCAAGGAGAACAAGAAGTGCAATCCCAAGGGTAACAAGGAAAACGGACTCAACACTGAGGAAACCACCAGCCTCAACAACTTCAATGGTACCATTATAGAATGTACTTTGGTATGGTTGCTGATCAATATCATAGATAATCGAACCCACAAGATCAAAAGTTCCAGGCTGCAGCAAAATTCTGGATGTGTAAGCTCTACCGCAAGACTGTAATTCTCACAGAGAATTTATATACAGTACCAAGGCTCACAGAGTAATCATTTACCTGTAAGAACTTGCTAACAGCAAATACGTAAGGGAAAGTAGCTTGAACTGAAGGGGGTACAGTAGCATTGTTGAAAGCCTACATTAACACAGACACATTCAGTTCCAGAATCTACAAGGAAACATCACAAGGCAGCTTTCATGCAACAACATAAGCTGTAAAACTCCAAAATTACAAGGAGCATGACCAACTTTGTACCAACAGAGAGCCTTGAGATCTTTTTCAAATAAAGCGGCAAAGTTTTGATAATGAAGTAGGCAAAAAAAAAAAAAAAAAAAACAGCGCAGCATTATTATTGCAAAACAACCAGTTAGAACATGAATGCCTTACATGCTCAATTTCATATCTGAAAATCATTGTAAGGTCTACAATTAAAAGTTAAAGATACAGCAAAATCTACACTAGTACCAAACCCTCTGCTAAAGTTTCTTAAACTGAGATATAAAACTTCTCAGTGCAAGTTCAACACCCCTCCACCATATTAACAAGCACTGGTTAAAATAATTGACTCTACTATAAGACTATAACTGTTATAGCCTATTAGTGAGGGAAGCAGTTACAAATGAAACACAAACTAGTGTCGCAATGCATAAAACTCAGATTATTGACCATATGTTTGACAATGGATATTTAAAACATCCAATAAAACACCATATCAACATGAGAACATGCATGTTTCAATGCTCTTGGGGTTAAGCTGGCTTGTCAAGCTTCAAGTAATGAAGGCTGAAATAGAGAATAACTCTTTAGTTATTATTAGGTATCTTATAGGCAATGATCTAGCAGTATGAGGCTTGGGGCACCTAATAACTGAAATTAAAACCCTTTGTGTGCTAGCTTTGCTAGGTTAGGAAGAGATAATGTTTCTACTTGGTGGCAACAACCACTGAATAGTACTGGTCACTGGCTTTGTCCTGATGATGGTATTATTAATAAATGACCATACAACCGCACTCTTTTTCCACTCTTCATTTAGAATAGTGGTTTTTTAGTGGGGCACATTTTTCATTAAAAAACCAGTGAATGCTAAATTGTATTTTATAAAACAAACTCATTGAATGATTAATTTTATTTATAAAAACTAAAGGGCTAGATACTAAATTATGCAAAGCTCTTCAGTTAGGAAATAATAGAAATTAATCAAAATGAAAACTGAACTAACTAATGAATCAGGAGTATTTGAAAATGTTAAACCAGAACAATATCAAGAAATTCTATGATTACCACTGCTGTAAGATTTTGAACAAGCATACGATGATCAAAAGGAAGATGAACACTGGCTTTGATAGCAATGACATTCACAGGTGACTCCCCTGCAATTTAAAGAAGTAAGCTATGCATAAGATTGAAGGAAACCTCACATGGCTAACAGAAAAGACTAAGCATTTAAGCATAGTCAACTACGGAAAGATAAACTGTGTGTTGCTATCTCAACACAGTAAAAACAAACTTCATTGTAAAATATATATCAGCAAAGAAGTGAAGGCAAATTATTACCAATATTTTCCATCCCAACGAGGAGCTCAGTCTGTTCTCCAGCCAGAACCACTGTCCAAGATTAGCCAAAAAAACAATACACATCACTCTCAAAATCATAAAACATTGAAATCAGAGATGCGGCTCCAAAAAGTTCTTACATTTGGCACTATTTTTGGGGAAAACGCAAACAGTTTTAACTTCAGGAGCTGAACTGTAATTAGGATCACCAAAATCCTGAACATCCTCCCCAACAATACCGAGATCACCTCCTTCAACAGCTTCTGCAACATCTGCCTCTGCTTCTGATTGACACCTAGCAACTATCACAGAAAAGAAAACCCATGTGAAGCCATAATTTTAAAACAAAATGAAAATTTATTTATTTATTTAGTAATTTACCAAAAAAAAATTAAAAAGTAAACAAAATTAATACAACAAACAGATCCGACATCCGGAAATAACTGCTTTAATAATGTTATTGAAAAGGACACCAAACTCCAAAGTACTTGCCAAGGCCCTAGTACTCTTTCCTTTCATTTTCCAAGAGCAAACCTAAACTGTATTTCTAAAACAGCCACTAAAATGCCAGTAAGAACAGATATCAAGAAGATACCTAAGCTTCTTTCAAAAAAATTCAATCGAACTTTCATAACCACCGCCATGCAACGCAACAATGAATTTAAAAACAAAGAAATCACTTCAAAATGTCACTATCAAATCATAAATCTAGAAAAAAAAAACCAATCTCACATGGATGTTAAAAAAAAAAGCGAAAGAAATGATACTAAAGGAAAACGAATCCAATTGCTTCTCATTTAAACAGATCAAAGCAATCGCAGTAAGCAACTAAGCATTAAATCCAAAAAGCAACATAGAAACTCCACAAAATGAAACGAATCGGTAAGCATAAATACCTAATTATAGATCTTAAATATAACAAAACAAGTAAAAACAGATCAAGAAAAAAAAATTACAAACCTTGAAGGAAAGGAGATGCGAGGAAGAGGAGAGCAAAGAAGAAAACGCTGAAAATTTTCATCGCCATTTCAGAGATTTTTTTTTTCCGTCAAATGAGAAATAAGAAAAATAAATTAATCGGTGTTAGAAACGACAAGTAGATGAAGGAGGGACCGCGGGTTTTAATCCAACGGCTATAAATGACAGAGAGCTCGGCCGAACGAACATTCTCCGTTGGATCTTTGGTCAATTGTGTGCTTTTAAATAATATACAACTACTTCTCCACCACCCTTTTGTTCATTTGCGCTTGCAGAAAAATCAAATATAGCACGACGCCGTTTTAGTGCTGACTTATTTTTTCATTTATAATTTATTTATTTTTATTATAGATAAAATTGAGATTTAAATATCTTGATATTTTAGGTTGAAATATCATAATTTATGAATTTATTTTAGGTTTCAATTATTTTTTATAATTTTTAAATAAAATGTAAAATGAGTTTTTAAATCATTCCTTTAACTAATTGATGTTAAGTTAATTGTATTTTAAATTATTAAAAATTATTATTACTAAATTATTGCAGGTAAAAAAAATTTGTTTAGCAAATGTATTTATAAAAATTTTATATTAAATACAAAAGAAGGTTTAGTTAAAATGGTACTAGATTTGATCATGGGTTGGATTGGATTGGATTCGGGTCGGATCGATATAAAATTTTAGATTCGGGTTCAGATTGATTCGAAAAATGGGTCTAAATTTTTTTCCAAATCCAGTCTAGATAAAAAATACTAAACTTGAGTTCGATCCGGCCCTCCCGTATTAAAAAATTTTATATATTTTTATATAAAAATAAATATAAAAAATATAATACATCAAATACTTTAAAATTATTAAAAATAAATGTTTTCCAACAAATGTATTATAGTTGCAACTTAGCAAACAAATATTTCTAAAGTAATAGCAAAATTAATACTAAAACAAGAGTTATACAATATCCAAATAATAACACAAAATAGTACCAATATAATAGCAAAATTGCAGCAAAAAAGAAATAGAAAAAATTTAGCCAGATTTAGACCGACTCGGGCAAAAAAAAATCTTACTCGAGGCTCGACCAATTTTGAAAATGGGCTTTATTTTTGTCCAAGCCTATTTTTCGAGCCTATATTTTTCTTAAATCCTCCCACTTTTCAAGTAGACCTTCGAGCCTAGGCGGATGGCTCAGCTCATGATCAGATCTAAATGGTAAGTTTGGATGTATGTGATCATCTTGACAAACTTTGTTGAGGATTTATCCAAGGTTCTACTTCTGACACGAGGAGAGTGAAACTTGTAAATTGGGATACTATTTGCTTATCGTTGGATTGAAAGAAATGCTCGACAAGAATTTGGTGTTGCTTGCGAAACTTGGATGAAGGTTGGTTACAAAAGTTGAAAATTTAGTGGCGCTACTTTGTAAGGTCTAATTTAGAAATGCTTCTCAAAAATATTTTCTAGACAAAAGCATTCCTAAACAATGTGTTTTTTAGATAAAAATTACTTCTCCCAAATCAAAAATTGGTCAAAAAATATTTTTTTCAGAAGCTGAAAATTTTAACTTCTCGCCAAAAACGCTTTTAATAAACATTTCTAAATTAGGCCTAAATCAAACTAGAATTTGTTTGAGGTTGAATCCTCTCCTCAATCCTATCACTTAAAGTTTAGTGTCTTAGCATGTAGGACATTTACACAATCTTTCTGATTTCGATATGTGCAGCATTTGTGGTATAGATCGGGAGAGCGTGTTGTATGTCTTAAGGGACTAGTGGATGGCCAAATATGTTTGGAGAAATCTGTTAGGAACTGATCTATATTCCTTACTCTTTTCTTTAACAATTGACGAATGTTGGAAGTTCAACTTGGTTGATTGCAGGTACAAACTGGTTGGACATTGCAGCTAGCCAGTGTTCTTTGCAACCGTTTGCTGGGGAGTCTAGAGGTGGTGAAATGAGTTAGTGACATTGAACAATCGATTGCCGGTGGATGTTAAAATGAAGTTAACATATCACAACTTGAATGAAAATCAAGTTATGGTGGTTGTTGGTTTATGCAAAGTTCAAAAGGAGGTGCTTCTTGGTTGGGAGAAACTAGCTGCGAGTTGGATGAAATTGAATACCGATGGCAAGAATAAAGTTGCAGGTGCTGGTGAAGGGGATATTGCTCTCTTCTAACAAGCCTTGTATAGCCCAATTATTGAGGGGATATTGATCACGATTAGAGGTGTGCATGGGCCGGGTTACCCGGCCCGGCCCGAGGGCCCGCTCATAAATTGAGAGGGTTCGGATAAAAATATAGACTTGAAATATGGGTTTGGGCAAAAAAATGAGGCCCGTTTAGAAAACGGGTCGGGCCTCGAGTAAACTTTTTGGGCCCGGCCCGAATTATATACTAAATTTTTAATCACATTTACATTTTATTTTCAATTTTAATATAGCCACTTTTTATTATATTTTCAATTTGTGTATTATTTTAAGAATTGTTTTAGTCTCATTTTTTATTTGTTTTTTGTTTTAATATTTTTTAATATTTTTAAATATATTTAATTTATTATATTTTAATTTTTTTATTTAATGAAATAAACTAAAAAAATTAACATGGGCCGGGTCGAGCCGGGTTTGGACAAATTTTTAGGCTCATATTTCGGGCCGGGCCAAATCGAGGCCTAGAAAACGGGCCTAAAATTTTGTTTGGGCCCAGCCCAGCCCATGCACACCTCTAATCACGATTCCTTATCTTTATTTTTTTTGATACAATACTTAGAATTCCCCATAACTCTTTTCCAATGCGTTTCAACAGTCTCGAAGCCACACAACAGTCTCGAAGCCACATACTCTTGCACTAGCAACAATATCGATACCAACTTAGTTAAAACTCAATTAACTTATAAAGCTCATTTTTGTTGCCCTTAATTTACTATTATCTTATTAAAAAGAAAAAGAGAACTAATCTGCGTTTGAATTTAAGCTTTAATCGTTTTGATACTAGAATTATCCTTATTTAAATTAATTAACATATTAGGAATAATATTAATCTTTTTTAAATTAGTTTAATTGGTTGAAATATAAATTTTGTTTCTTGATGATATAATATTTGGTCAGTGAATTTGGTAACTAGGTTCATCTTGGTATTTATATATATTTTTTGTTTAATTTGGTACTTGAACTTGACAACTAGGTTCATCTGGGTACCTAATCTTGAAAAATATAAAAGTTCAATGATGCAACATAATCTCAAAGTGTCACATTCGGTATTTTAATAATTGAACAAGTGGTTGAGCAGGTTAGACTATCGGTTCCAGATTCAACCGGTTTGATTGATTCGATTGCTTGACAAACAATAATTAAAAATTCAAAATATCTAGATATATTCAAAAAAAATTGTCAAATTGGTTCAACCTATTTAATTGTCAATTTTTGTCTCGGTTTTTTTATTTTTACTAATTTCAAGTAATTTTCGAGTCAATCAATTCAAGCCCTTTGTTCGACCTATTATATCGGTCAGTTCTAAATCCGTCCAATTCGATCATGTTCTAGTAAAATTGGTCATATCATCAAATCTTGAAAAAATCCCAATTCAGGGACTAAAATTGATCTAGTTGCTAA
Organism: Gossypium hirsutum; assembly: GCF_007990345.1. Classification (NCBI taxonomy): domain Eukaryota; kingdom Viridiplantae; phylum Streptophyta; class Magnoliopsida; order Malvales; family Malvaceae; genus Gossypium; species Gossypium hirsutum. The sequence goes on from NC_053427.1 coordinate 86,231,053, forward strand.
GTTCAATAATCAAAGTAGACCCAAAAAAGTACAAATACCAAAATAGACTTACTTACTATGTTCAGGTGTCAAAAATTATATTATCCTTTTGTTTCTTTAGTTGAATGAATATAAGGTAATAGTACTATTTTACTAATTAATTTTTTTAATTACAAATAAAAATAAATAAAATTATAAAATTATACTAAGAGTGAAAGCTATGAAAATAGAGAAAAAAAATGAAACAAAACAATAATGTATAAAATGTTAAAATTTATTAACTAATAAATAATTAAATAATAAAAACCTATTTATATTAACTAATTAATTAAAAAAAGGCAATACAATTTTATCACACATGTATATTTGTGGAAACCACATAGTACTAAACAATAAATTATTGATTTGAACGTAGTAAATGATAACGAAATCATACATTACTATTGATAATGTAAGATAACTTGATCCAAATGTTATATAAGGCTATATTTGATAAATTGAAAAATTAAGTGTGGCATTTAAGTTATAATGTCCGTTTGAATATAATTTAATTATTTGATGAAAGATAATATAATCTTAAATGAATTAGAAATAATAAAAAATAATTGAATTTATTCTCTATATCTATTTATCATTTTCTGTATTTTTTAGTTGTTTTCATAGTGGGTTATCAAATGTGTTTAAAAAAAATTAAGTTGCTGAAAATATTAATTAGGCATAATATTTTATTTGACCCTCCAGCTTTATAAAGAAGTTATTTTAGTCATTCATTTAATTTTTCGCCTTTTTTTAACAATTGAACTTGCGTTATTTGTTTAATCACCTTAATATAAATAGAAAAGTTAATATCTTTTAACTTTGCTAACGTGGCGTATGTCACATCAACAATTAATTTTTTAAAATAAAAAATTATAAAAATTCAAAATTAAACTTTAAAATTACTAAAAACATAAATTTTATTTAATCATAAAAATTATAATAATATTCTATGCTTTTTAGAATTTTAAAAAAATAAATAATTGCTGACGTGGCATATATATCTATATAGATGTCATGTCTAGAAAGTTAATAAATATTATTTTTCCATCTATCTCAATGTCTTTTGACAAAAAATTATTAGTTTAGGGGTTAAAATGATTTTATTTTTATAAAGTTAGAAAGTCAAATAAATTATTATACCTTATAATTATTTATCTAATTATAATTGAATAAAATTTTTCAATTCCCATTAAATTCCTAAAAATAAAAGTGTAAAAGTAAATCTTATATTTTGACAAAGTATAAGGACCAAGAGCAAAATTACACCTTAATATTATGAAGTTTAAATGTACGGTCATTGTCACTACAGATTCAGGGAAGATTCAGATCAGTTTCTTCATCTCACATTATTCATCACTTGTGTTAAACCACGTGGCAGGATTATACTATGGTAGGTACAAAGATAGCTAAAGAAAATCTAGCCAGCACAACTGAAACGACATCGTTTGTCCCTTAGCCGTTATCAACTCCTCGAAGGGCAAAGTCAGGGACATTTATGGAAAACGGAACCACCATGTTCAGATAAATGTCAACCCCAGCGGTCCTCATTCGCGTGACAACACGCTCCTTTTGATCCAAAAGTATTTAGTTGGTACCTAATTTTTTTATACCTATTTAGTAATTGAATTTCTATTCCATCACACGCATTGCCCCAATTTATTAAACAGAGTTAAATTTTTAAGTGTTAACATATAGTCTTCCCTTAAATTAGTCTAAACGTATATAATTAGTATCTGAACTTTTCAAAAGAGTACCTAATTGGTACTTGAACTTGTCCAAAAAGTTTTACTTTTTAAATTGATGAGTTAATACATAGTTTCTACTCAGAATGTGTCCAAAAGTACTTAGTTGATACCTGAACATGTATTTCGTCACCCAGGTTGGTACTTTCGCACTAACATCGTTAGTTTATGCTAACGTGACACTAATGACAAATCTTATAGCGACACGTGGTAGCCTTTTAAGCTTGAACTTGAATATATACAAGCTTAATCGAGCTCAAGTGCGAAAATTGATAAACGAGCTTAATCAAGCTCAATCTTACAAATAGATGTTCAATCAAGTTCAAATTGAGTTTTGAACTCCAAATTTCAAGTGAAGATTGAGCTTACCCATTTTTTAACTTAGCTTGGCTCAACTACAGCCCGAGTTTTAACCTTTTTCGTTTGAGTAAACTACACCCGAGATTACTTAACTATTAGTAAGTTTAAGTTTTGCTCACTAAACTTAAAAAAATTACAAAATGGTCACTGAACTATTCAAAAGTTTTCATTTAAGTTACTGAGCTATTAAAATCATTGATGTATGGCCTTCTCTATTCACGCTGCATTGCCTACACCAATCAAGAGCTCTTCTTCCCCTTCTATTCTATAGTTCCTTTTTTCTTCCTTCATAAAATAACTTTGAATGTCATAAACCTACGAACCAAAATCTAAATAACTTTTTTCTAATCTCCGACACTAACTGTCAAATCGACTTGGATCTAAGGTATGTTCGTCTATTCATTGATGGGTACTGATCACTATACTTGGGGTTCAATAGTTCAATGACTTAAATAAAAACATCTGAATAGTTCAACAACTTAAATGAAAACTTACGAATAGTTTAGTGACAATTTTGTAATTTTTTAAAGATAAATGACCAAAACATAAATATATTAATAGTTTAATGACATGGGTATAGTTTACCTTTTTCATTTTTAACGTTGCAGAACGTGCATGACGTTTTCCAAAAACCGCGTGATTAAAACTGATCTCAGTCCTCGACAAGCCTGTGATTAAAGGCTATTTTACCAAACTAACCCAAAAAAATTTAATATTTACAAAAAGGACCTAGGTTTAAAAACAATCACCAAAATGACCTAAAATGAACAGTAGAATGGGGTTTTGGCCTTCTAATGGCGGACACCACATCGTATTTTGGTCCAATGATTGCATGATGATTATGTCAAGCTTTAAAAAATTGATTTTTTTGGTTTTGGCCTTCCAATGGCCGGCACCAGAGTATTTTTTTTTAAATCGTATCATACTGGTATAAAAAAATGAGTATTTAAAAAAAAAATTGGTGCTGGCCTGTCAATGGCCGGCACCAGGTACGAGTATTTATTTTTTATTTTTTTGTTTTGGCCTTCTAATGGTTGACACTAGACAAATTTTTTTTTAAATCTCGTACCTGGTGCCAGCCATTGACAGGCCAGCACCAAAATTTTTTTTAAATACTCATGCTGGTGCCAGCATTAGAAGGCCAAAACAAAAAAAAAATTAAAATCTCGTACCTAATGCCGACCATTGATAGGCCAGCATCAAATTTTTTTTAAATACTTGTGTTGGTGTCGACCATTAGAAGGTTAAAATAAAAAAAATTAAAATCTCGTGCTTTGTGCCAGCCATTGACAGGCCAGCGCCAAAAGTATTTGATTTTTTTTCTTATTGATGCCGGCCATTGACAGGCCAGCACCAAGATTTTTTTTAAATAGTTGTATTTTTTTATACTCGTATGATACTATTTAAAAAAAAATATCCTGGTGCCAGCCATTGGAAGGCTAAAATAAAAAAAATTAATTTTTTAAAGCCTAACACAATCATCAGGCAATCATGGGGCCAAAATACGAGGTGGTGCCGACTATTAGAAGGCTAAAACCCTATTCTATTGTTCATTTCAGGTCATTTTTGTGATTGTTTTTAATCCTAGGTTATTTTTGTAAATATTATTTTTTTTGGGTCAGTTTGGTAAAATACCCACGATTAAACCATTAAACATAAAACATAAAGCCTAAGCAAACGGCCGCAACCTCACCCTCACTTCACTTTACTAACCAACAGCCACCACCACATACCCTTCTGAAACCTCACCCACACCAAACTCCAGAACCAGCCTCCGTTATCAATGGCGATGATATCTACATATTGCCCACATTTCAACGGACTTCACCGATCATCTCCCAAGCTCGACAGTTCTCAATCTCAATCTTTCCTTCAACACATCAACTCTCAGCTTCGCCTTGCTTCGTCTCGTAAACCTTGCAGAGCTGTTACTGCCATGGCCGGTTCCGGAAAGGTAAAGATAAACTGTTACTTGATTTGAAGGCTCTAGAGTTAACCCACCAACCCCCTTTTTTTTAGTACATTTTTAGCCATTTTTATGACTTCGGTAGGTTTTCTAGTTTTGATGTCTGTCAGTCAATACTTAGCAATTAAAAGGAAAAAAAGGGAAAGTTTTAGATGCTGAATCTAGAAATGAATTGCTGATCTTTGTTGGGATTTTGTCTCTTTGTTTAGGTAGTGTATTAAGCATTAAGCTTTAAGCAAGAGGGTTTTCACAATGATATTTGCCAACTTCACTTTTTTTCTTTTGGGGGTCTTTTATTAATGCTTTTGGTAAGTACTGACCTTTCTATTTTTTCTTGCACTTGCAGTTCTTTGTTGGGGGTAACTGGAAATGTGTAAGTACCCTTGTCTCACAGATATGGTGTTAGTCTTTGTTCTCTATATTTGTTCTTGGTTTTCTTCTATTGTTAGCTCTTTGTGCCAAATATGGTGCACTACACTCAATGATTCCGTTAGCATCTCCGTTTACTCCGTATACAATAGTAATGAAGTCCTTTTAGAGTTTTCTTTGTGGTTGTTTGATGTGGAATCTTTCTTGCTAATCTCATTTAATTGTGTTGAGGATCGGTTGGCTCCTTCAGGAGAAGTCTTTGAAGTGTTGTCCCTTGGGAGGTTTTTGTCCCCAGCCTCCATGGAGAGCCAGCATGCTGTAAGCAGCTGCCCTAAGGGCCTGGTTCATGGAGGGGGGCACCTTGACTGTACGCCCACCAAGGTGACCCGAGCATCTCACCCTTGGTAGGGTTTGAACCCCTGACGTATGGCATATAGGTCGCCTTGGTGGGGGTCCAGTAGGCTGCCCAGTGGACGACACTACGAAGACTTCTCATGAAGGAGCGGACCGACCCTCAACAAAATGATACTTATCACTTTGGTTTTTGTTATGACATTAGTGTGAAGTTGACTCTTGCAAGTATTTTGTTCTCATGGTGGTTCTGGTTGCTACCCTCCCCCATTTTGATTTATTTTATCATTGCAATTATTATAAATTGAAATGATCTCCTGCTGCTGTTAATTTTGTGCCTTTTCAAGTGATCTATACCTTTCAAAAGTTTCTCAGCCTTTTCTTTTTCAGACTTCAGATTCTTCAAGTTCGTCATGCCCTGCTAACCCCTTTTCCGAAAGTACTATTGCAATTTTTTCCGTCAATACGATTTCACACTCTATTAGTTGTTATGCCGGGATCTTTTTTATTATGGAACAACTCATGTATGTCTATTTGTTTCATTCTCTAGTTCTATTTCCTTCACTGATGATGTTATTTTTCGTCGTATAGAATGGAACAAAAGACTCCATCACAAAGCTTGTTTCTGACTTGAACAGCGCAAAGTTGGAGACTGATGTTGGTAATTTAGTGCCTTAAATCTTGCAATTTTTGTATGGAACTTGGCTTAGGGTTTATATATGCAAAATTTTATCGGTTTCATATGTGATCCTTGATAAATTATGGAACTTGGATCGGTTTTGTATTTATCAGTTTTCATCAGTATATCATGTTAAATGTTATGAACATTGCTAATAATTCATTACTGTTTGACAGATGTTGTTGTGTCACCTCCCTTTGTTTATCTCGATCAAGTGACAGCTTCATTAACCAGTCGAATTGAGGTATCTGCTCAGAACTCTTGGATTGGGAAAGGTGGGGCTTTTACCGGAGAAATCAGGTTAGCTAACTTTTTCTTGATGAGCTAAACATGTTAATTCTTCATTATTTCGTACCCGAGGGTCTGAAAATTTATTGTATTTTGCCGTATTACTTCATTGGTACTGACATATGGTCCTCATTTCACTCTGCATTTCTTGTAAGTAGGCCTTTAAGTTTTGGGACATCTGTTATTTCATTTGATCTGTTTCCAAACATAGTGGAAGCTAATTCGTGTTTTGTTTTTTAGTTATGGACATCTTTGTTTGCATGTGCCATACTGTTTGATTGAGTTACTTCAAATCTATCCACGTCTTTAATATGATTCATCTGATTATTTCTGTAGTGTGGAGCAATTGAAAGATATTGGCTGCAAGTGGGTCATTCTTGGGCATTCTGAACGCAGACATATTATTGGTGAAGATGATCAGGTAAAAGCTTATGTGCTTAATGTTCTTCTGAGGTGTTAAAGGACTTATCAGAGATTTGTTGTTGTCTTTAGTTTATAGGAAAGAAAGCTGCTTACGCTTTGAACGAGGGTCTCGGAGTAATAGCTTGTATTGGTGAATTGCTAGAAGAAAGAGAAGCAGGCAAAACTTTCGATGTGTGTTTCCGGCAACTGAAGGCTTTTGCCGGTAATCTTTCGTGTCCTCTTTTTGATTTTTGTTACTTTTTTCCTCATGAATTACTTATGTTATCTTGTAAATGTAGAGGAAAGGATCGTGGCCTAACTCTAATGGTTCCATCATTTGCAGATGTTGTACCCAGTTGGGACAATATAGTTATTGCTTATGAGCCTGTATGGGCCATCGGGACTGGCAAAGTGGCTACACCCCAACAAGCTCAGGAAGTGCATGTAGCTGTCCGTGATTGGCTTAAAAAGAACGTGTCTGAGGAAGTTGCATCTAAAACACGTATCATATATGGAGGTAACTCAGATACTATACCATTCTTATATACATGTATTTGTGGTTTATGATATGAGAGAGACATTCTAGGATCGTGTAGGTATGACACATGTTCCCCTTGGGTAAAAGTACTAGAGGCTTTTATATTTGGAGTCAAGTTGCATTTTGCCGTTTTTACTAAAAAATGGGCAAATTAGCCCTTTGTATATTGAATCAAAGAGCAAAATAGTCATTCTGTTAAAAATTCCATCCATTTCTACTGTTAAAAATTGGTCCCTGTACGTCAACACGAGGTACATATGATACATCACATGTAACTGTATGATTAATTTGTCAGCTACATCAGTTTTTAACAGAAGAAATGGATGAAATTTTAATAGAAATGTCCAGTTTGCTCTTTAATTGAACATACAGAGATTAATTTGCCCATTTTTTGAGTAAAGGGGGTAAAATGTAATCTAATTCCTAATACAAGGATCTCTATGATACTTTTACTGTTCCCTTGCTATGATCTCTATGATACTTTTACTGTTCCCTTGCTATGATCTTAGTACAGGGGACGGTCTGTAAGAAGATAGTACTGTAACACATGAAAAAACTTGTAAGAACATACTATCTCTTTTTGGCAGGGTCCGTTAATGGAAGCAACTGTGCTGAGCTCGCAAAGCAGGAAGATATCGACGGGTTTCTCGTAGGTGGCGCTTCCTTGAAGGTATTATTCACTCTGTTCCATTATTAATAAAACATACCGAAATATTATTCGGTTATTCGGTTATGGCATTGCTGACGACCGGATTCAAAATATTTGTTGTTGCAGGGGCCGGAATTTGCTACAATTGTCAACTCTGTAACATCCAAAAAGGTGGCTGCCTAAATATATATGAAGCTGATTGAAAGTAAGAAATAAAGGACCAAAATAAAGAAGCTATTTGAGGTTGAAGCTCATGTGACATATTTAGTGTTATATACCCCCATGGAGTTTTTTGATTACTTATTGAGTTCCATTTTCCCGGAAAATGATAGGAAAAAATGAATTGTGGTGTTGTGAAATAAGTTGAAATTCTCGTTGTAACACTTTATAAATGATCCATGGAAACAAATTGAGGTTGTAACCTATACACGACCATATACTTGAACTTAAATAATTTATCTCTTGTAGGAAAGGTATGCACATTTTCATCATTCTTTTTGGGTAAATTCCTTAGTTAGTCATCCAACTTTTAAGGCTTTATCATTTTGGGATCAAAATGAAATTTTTTTAATTTCGTTACTCAAATTTTAAGGTACTTTCACTAAATCTTTAACGATTGTTAATTGTATACATCACACCTTTGTTTTGGTAACTCAAAATCTAGGTCATTTTATTTTAGTCACCCAAAAAATATAATTTTTTTTAAAATTATTGATTGGGTTAAAAAGTATTAAAAATTAAAATGAAAAAAATGGTAGAAATTAAAATAATGTATTAAAAAAATTGTCAAATTGTTCTTGTTGAAAGTTTTATTTTTTATTTTAATATTGAAATTTGAATTTCAAAACATCGAAAAAAATTTATCCATAAATAGTGTCATTTGTTCCTATAATATTGAAATTAATTAAAAAATAAACTCCTTAAATTTTAGATTTTATTTTATGCTTTCAAATTAAAATAAATTTTAGATTTTATTTTTTTTAATAAATCAAATTGAACTATTTCTTAAGTCTCTCATTACTTCAATACGTGAGAGAATTCAATTTAATTCAACAGTAATAAAATAAATATATTATCTCGTCAACATATCCTACTCCAACAGGAGTGATAACTCGATCTCATTCTCTAAATTTATAATGATAAAAAATATATACATGCTTGATTTCATATAAATCAATTTTGCTCAAAACTCAATTCAATATTAATACAAGCTCTTCATTTTCGTTTTCATCACATAACAATTATTGTTATAATAAACGTTGATAATGATGGTAGAACGATCGTAAAGTAATAAGAAAAAAAAATAAAAACAAACAAATTTTATGTAGAAACACTTTTGAGAAAAAAACCACGATAAAAGAGAAAAAATTCACTAATGTTAAAAAACCAATGATACCAATATTAAAATTTTTTATTCTAATCAAAGTCAAATAGTAAAAATGTAATTCTATATGAATCTACTTGTGCTTCCCTTATTTTTTAACACTATATTTATTTTTCAATAAATGACGATATTCGAATCACTTAAACTCTAACCGTTATAATCGCCCATCAAACATTTTTATCCAAATCAATTCATTTGACAAATTCATCCAATTCTATTCGCAGCCGTGGGACATATTTAGAGGCCCGACAACATCAAACAATCACATGGCTTTGGTCACTCTAATCGAAAGGACCAGCAGGGGTTAACCGATAATGTCAGACAAAACAGACGGCCGTACATTGGAAAACCCTTCCTGACCTGAAAACCTCCCTTACCTCTTCTGTTCTACTTTTGGGTTATTTATTTATTTATTTATGTGTTTCTCTTCTAATTTTCAGACACCTGCCATGGCTGATGTATGTGGATTAAAATCATTGTTTAGGGCATGGCACGGCATGGCATGGCACCAACTAACATTGGACTACAATGTGGATTCTGGGATTAAATTTTGAGAGATTAGTAAAATTTAATAAATTTTTAAAAAATTAAGATTAAAGAATTAATTAAAATTTTATAAGATTAATGAGAATTTTTAAAATTTGAGAGGTTTAATTAAATATTTTTAAATATTTTGAAGGAAAATTTTTCAAAATTTTGAGTGCCTTAGGCACCCAAAAAGATCCGCCGCTAACTAGAGAGCTAATGCTTGATAATTCATAATTAAGTTAATTTATGAATTAATCAGAGTCAATTCGATTAAAAAAATTAATTTTTTTTAATAAATATATAATTACATTATCATGATTGCATTTTTATCTTTTCAAAATATTTTTATAATAAAACTTATACATTTAAATATAAAACACAATGAAATCTAAATATTTAATTTTTATGTAAATTTTTAATGAATATATTTATTATATATTGTTTTTTTGTGAATTACAAGAACAGAACAAAGCCTAAAATAATAAACGCGACAAATGTGACTCAAACTCAAACCACATCTGGGACGATGAATACTCTAACCATTATGTCATCATATGAGATTCTAAGTAATTTAATATTTGTAATACTAATAACTTTGTATAAGGTTTGAGATAAAATAATAAAATATTAAAATGAAAAAAATATTAAAAGATTGGAAGGCTTAAATTGAATTATAAGCATATAATCCTTCACTCGAACCCATGACATGAGTTGTAGGGTGAACACTTTTGGTCAATGAGCCAACAACTCTGTACAAGTTATCAATATTTGGATACATGTAAATTCGTCAATTAGGTGAATTGAGTTGATTTAACGTCGTATCGATTAGAAATGGGTTAGTTCAAGTTTAAAATATTTGAATTATTTATGTTCGGATTATTTCGGTTATGAATTGTTCTGAGTTTTAATTATTCGAATTTGAGACTCGATTCTTTTTAAGTTCGATTATTATAAAATCATTTTAAGTTTGAATCATTTCAGATTACTTATTTAGATCTTTTATTTCAGATTATTGTTAAATTTTATAATTGCAAAATTTCTATTAGAAAATTGATTAGTGATCAACTAAATTGAATTTAACTTGGTATAAAAATTGATAAATCTACATATAGCTACTTCACATCCGCCCAAATCTGGATGACCTAACACTAGATTGGCGTCGGGCACCAATTCGCAGTGGATAGCAGCTGCCTGCCATTGCCACGTTTAACTGGATAATATAACAATATTCATAACCACATGCATCCGTCGACCGATTGGCTGGCTCAACCATCCCCCAATTAAGGTCTTCAAAAAATCATCATATATTTGTTATTATTTTTACCATTTACACCCATTATTTATTTATTTTTAATTTCATTAGTATAAAGACAATATTATTATAAGTATATAATAAGTACAAATTATAAGTATGAATATATGTCCTATTAATTATAATGTAATATTCAACTAATACACAGCGCATCACATAAAGAATTTGACAAAAGTTGGACTAGTTAAAAAAAATCAGGCAAAATCCATGCAAGTCATACCCGTGAGGTAATTAGAGGGAGACCTATTATTTATAAATATTACCAATAAGTGTGGGATGCAATAATGAGGTATATTGCATTCTCAAGAAAGGAATGTATATTTGAATTTTAAAGACAATTTTTGTCTCAAACCCTAAATATGAAATATATATATAAACATTTAAAATACTGAAAAAGAGGAAGAAAAAAAAGCTGCTCAAACCCTTCAACATGCATGTAATGCGTATGGGACGCAGTTTAATGTGTATAATTTTATAAACCATTAATAAAATTATTCGATGATAATCAATAATTACGAAAGGTAAGTGAATTTTACTTTTAAAATTTTAAAATTATATGTTATTATTTTATTTATTAATAGAGATATGTTGATGGTTTTAGAGGAATGAGTGGTTAATCTCAAGGAATCCATGAGGAACATGAGGGAGACACTTGATGAAGTTAAGGGACGCACTATGGAATTGGACTTGAAGGAAGAGCAATTCAAGGAAGTTTGTTGGAGTCTCTCGGTTCCAATGTAGAAGAAATGCAAGGGATACTTAATTTCACTACGGATAAGCTAATAGTGAGGGACGATGCTCTTGAGTCCATGGTGTTGATTTTGAAGAAGGAAACAATGGCCACAACCGAGGACTTTAAACATGAGGATTGAGAAATTTGAGGGAGAGCTTGCCGTGTGTCGAGCTGTCGTGGGTAAAATAGTTTAGTAAAATTTCCCTTTTAGTCCTTTAAATTTATAAATTTAACAATTAATTTAAATGATGAAAATATATTTTAACCCTAAAAATTTAATATTCAATGTAGACGTAGTTTGTGGCAGAAAGAGAAAAAGAAACCATGAATTCCCGGATATAGAGACTGACATAAGAACATGCAAACAAAAGCTCCACATAAAACCCTTCCATGGATATGTGAGAAACCAGTGGGCGAGAGCTTCATCAAAGTAGTTTTCCCTCATAGGGTCCTTTTTAAATCCCTTTTTAAATCCAACTTGTTAATATAATATATATTATATATATAACTTCAAAGCTCAAGGACAAAGTACATGTTGATTCCTTTTTCATCCATGCAAAAATATTATATCAATGCATTAAATCCCTAAGCCCTTGTGTATATATATAATATACCCCCATAGGCGAAGGACATGAAAGTAATTAAAAAAAAGCTACTAGAGATCAGATCATATCAATGGGGATTCGGTTACTGGAGATGATGCTTCACGCGAAGCAGATTATCAGAAGACGGTCACACTCGAAGCAACAGTGCTCATACAGAACATCGTCGGATAGTAAAGTGGTAAATATTGTCCCAAAAGGCCATTTCGCGGTTTACGTCGGGGACGAAGAGAAGAACAAGAGATTTGTGGTTCCGATATCGTACTTGAAGCACCCTTTGTTCCAAGCTTTGTTAAGGCAAGCCGAGGAAGAGTTCGGTTTCGATTATCCCGTGAGGGGTCTTATTGTTCCATGTGTCGAAGAGGAATTCATCAAGCTAACTCGAATAAGTAATGCTTGAGCCAAAGCTCGTACTATTTTTTTTGGGTACATATTACAAATTAGAGAAGAATGATAATATCAAGATATAAATCTTGATTTTTGAGGTGCTAAGAAGAACAGAGATTAACAAGCAAAGCCATATATACCATATATATATATAGATATGGTGATTTTGATTTGCATTTTTTTAATTTTTTATTTTGTAAATGTGTTTTGAATTTTGAAGGTTGCAAATTAATCCCAAAATTTTGTTGCTTGTTTGGGTTTCTTTTGGAAAGTGCATAAAAAAATTTGTTTAAGAAGTTTCACCGTATCATGTAATTATATTCAACCCCGTTAAATTTGAAGTCGAATTGGATCAAATCTTTAAACGGAAATAAAAATCTTTCAGCACCGTTTTTTTCAAATCTATAACCTTACTCAAAGGACATCAAATTCCTTTTCAATATGAAGCGACATCAAATTCCTTTTCAATATGAAGCGTTGATCGGTAAAAGTATCGTGAAAACTCTTATACTAGGAGTGAAATTGTATTTTACCCTCTTTACTAAAAAAAAATGAGCAAATTAGTTGTTAGTTTAAAAAGCAAATGCGTCCTTTCTGTTAAAATTTTCATTCATTTCTACTGTTAAAAATTAACTTGACTAATGAAATAACTAGACAGTTACACATGACGTGCCAGTGTACAAAATCAATTTTTAGTAGTAGAGATAGATATATTTTTTAAGAAAAACATCAGTTTCCTCTTTGATTTAATATATAAAGATTAATTTATTTATTTTTAATAAAAAATAAAAATAATTTAAACTTTTAATACAATAATATTCATATTATCAAGTCGCCATGATTCAACGATATTGAATATGGAATGGGCCATTATTGTTGGTTTTACATAATGATAGGCCATGAATAGCAGATTGCAACAAGAATAGGCAAGAGTGGGACAACCTGAAGATTTTTATCATCCTCTGGGGGATCTCTTTCATCACTCTGACAGGGACCTACGTGCTAGAGGTTTATTGTCGGGTTAAATTGGTTCGAGTCTAAATATGATATTAGTGAGTTTTATGTTTATTTAAGTTTAAATTAATTTAAAATATTAATTTAAAATTTTACTTAAGTTGATTCATATTTGTAATCACTAATCCAAGTCGATTTTAAGAACACTCATATTATATTTATAAAAAATTTAACATATATATTATTTTTTATATATTTTTATTTTAGATATAGTCATCCTAACAATTTTTTTAAAGTTTACATTGTTGTAGTATTATATATTACTATAAATTTAATTTTTATGTGTTATAAATTGTATAATATATAAAATAACATAATATAAAGCATTAGAAATTTAAAAAATGGATCAAGCCTGGCCAAGCTTGGGACTTGAATGTTCAAGCCCGAGCCCAACCCTTATTTTAAATAGACCTAATTTTTTTTGCTTAAGCTCATTTTTTCGACCTAATATTTTTGTCAAAATCCTCTAAAAATTCAAGTCTGATCGGATAACTCAACCCATCAATGGTTGGTATGGACCTTCCCCTTCCCTTTCAATTTTTTTCGATTTCAAAAAAATTAGTAAAGCATTTATTTTGTTTCCCTAAAAATTTCGTAATTTGATTTTAGGTACTATAATAAAAACAAATTAATTTTGAACTTAATGTTTTATGTTAATTAAGATATATAAGTATTTGTTGGTTGGGCTATGAATAGTTTTAGGTATTGTGTCAAAAAGTGTTGATATGATCAGAACCTATAATAAAATTGTTCAAAAAAATAAACTGGTCGATTATAGATTATGGAAATATAATATATTATTTTAAATTTTTATGGAAACATTTAAAGCATAATAAACTTCTACATTAGAAATTTTAAAAAAGGGTCGAGCTGGGCCGAGCTTGGGACTTGAATGTTCAAGCCCGAGCCCAACCCTTATTTTAAATAGACCTAAATTTTTTATCTAAGCTCATTTTTCTGACCTAATATTTTTGTCAAAATCCTCTCAAAATTCAGGTCTAAATAGATAACCCAACCCATCAATGGTTGGTATGGACCTACCCTTCCCTTTCATTTTTTTCGATTTTAAAAAAATTAGTAAAACATTTATTTTGTTTACCTAAAAATTTCATAATTTGATTTTAGCTATATATAATAATAAAAACAAATTGATTTTGAACTTAATATTTTATGTTAATTAAGATATATAGTATTTGTTGATTGAGGAGGGGTTATGGGCAATTCTAGGCATTATGTCAAAAATAACTGAAGTGATCAGAATCTATAATGAAATTGTTCAAAAAAAAATTTAGTCGATTATAGATTATGGAAATATAAAATAGTATTTTATATTTTTATAGAAACATTTAAAGCATAATAAATAATTATAAGATTATTTGATCAAAACTTAAACCAACTTCTATTGGTGTTCGATTCTCGCTCATGAGTATGGAAAACACTTTGTGGCCAACAAGATGAGGAGATTAGTCATCTCACTAATGGTGGATACATTGATTTCGACCAAAATATATATATGAGGACGACACCAAGGGAGCCGGGTAGGGGCTTTCCCCCTCCCAAAATGGAAAATTTATTTTGTAGTCCCTTCAAAAATTTTAAAATTATTAATTAATATATTGGTAAATTTACGCGTTAAGCCCTTAAGATGGTAAAATTTTAATTTAATACTATTAAAACTTTTTAAAAAATATACTAACACAATGATGAAAATTATACTTTTACCCCTCTCTTAAACATATGCATCAAACAATGATCTGATACCCAAATATTTCCAGAAAGGAAAAAGAAATATTTGTCTTGTGGGGGTAATTTATTTCCTTCACACAACATTGCATGTGTGCCTTTGATTGATTGTGACATGTGGGGTAATTTATTTTCCCTTTTTGTCCATTTGTTTTTCTTAGTCTTAAATCAAGCATTGGTATTGCAAATTTAAATTCGAATATATCTTATAATTTTGATTTTATACATATTTTAAAGTAATTTTAGTGAATTTAAATATCCGAAAAATAATTGAAAATGTTGAAACCCTTTTCCAATTACATACCTATGTTATTATATGAAAGCCCATTATAAAGATCAAACATATCCACAAACATAATTAAAATAAATAAATAAAACTAAAAAAATTGTATTAAACAAAGGGTCAAAACCTGCAAATCCAACAGTAAAAACCCACATGGGGTTTCTGCAAGTTACTATGAACAAGTCTTTTTTCTGCACTCCAAACACAGACACCGAAGAATCACAAGCCATAATTAAGGGTAATCCTCATCCACCCTCACAAAATTATTAATAAACTTACGTTTTAATCATTAACTTCAAAAAATTATAAGATAATCATGAAATTATTTAAAATTTTTTATTTAAGTCATTAAACCGTTAAAATCGTTGTTGTATGGCACTTCATGTTAGAACCATCTGCACCAATTATTTTTTTTCATAAAATAGCTTTTAACATCACGAATTTACGAATTAAAATCTAAATAATTTTTTTCTGGGATCTCTAACTCTGACTGCTAGGTTAACTTGAATCTAAAATATATTTTTCTACTCGTCGATAAGTATTAATCTATCATACTAATTGTCAAATCGTGGTTTAAAACTTGCTGATTAAACTTTTAAAAAATAAAAACTTAACAACTCAATAACTTATATTAAAACTATCGAATAATTTAATTATGCAAATAAAAATATTCGAATAATTCAATTTATATATTTTTAAATTTTAACCATAGCGGAGTTAACCCTCACATTAACAAAACACAAAAATCCAAACACAACAACAGCTGCTGTACTGTCTCGTACACACTTAATTATCGGTCCGTGATTTAAGGCAGATAGATCATGATGATTCAGCTTATCCATTTAATTAAACATAATAAAGACACCATTTTCATTTGATAAATCATCCAATATTTCCTCTCTCTCTCTCTCTCTCTTTTTTATTATTATTACATAAAAACTTCAAATTTCCAGACAATTAAAGCCAATTTACTGTAATAATTCCACCTTGAATCTGACTCAGAACAGAATCCATGGGCTTTTCAACAGTTAACGTACACCTAAGTTTAGAACCCGAAATTCCATGCAACCGTATATTGTTTTTCACTATAGGGTTAATTCCATTAAACGTCACAAAACTCTCATCCAGAATTTAAATCGGTCCTTGGACTTTAATACGTTCTAATTAAGTTTTCAAAGTATTATTATTGCATCAATGATGCTCTTCCGACTGTTGAATCGCCAATTTAGATGTTAAGCATCGGATCATATATGATGCGGATTATATTTAAATTGCGTGGATCAAATTATAAATAAGTATACCTATATAATGGATAATTTGTCCCCAATTCTTAATTTTGGTAGGAGTATTTTTTTCTCAACATATCTTAACATACGAGTTAGAAATAAACTAATTTTATTTGGCAATATTTAATCACTCTCATGACATTTTTTTTAGCAAAGAGAAGGAAAATTTTGTGCTTATTTTTAACAAGAGTTTTACTCATTATTTTTAATTTTAAGTTTAAATTTATACTATTTATTATTTATTTTATATCTAATTATTTTAACACATGTATTAAATAAAGTTTTTTTTACATTAGTAATCAAACATGTTGCTATATCAAACACGATATAAATAAAATTTAGGACTTTTTATACATGTCCGATTCAAGCTACAAAGGGAAGTCAATTTTCTTAAAGGATCATAAATGAATTGTAAATATTTAGAGGGCCAAAATATAAGTTTTACCATTATATTAGCTTGCAATTTTAAAATTTCTAAAGGAATTTCATTGAAATTTTATTATTTTTCTGGGTAAAGACCCCTACTTGCCTGTGTCATGTAGTAGATAGACATGTGCCTTAAATATGTTTTACGTTGTATATGAGCTAACATCTAACGGCCTAGCCAATGGATAAGTTGACTAAAAGACCTGATCAATACGATATTTGATATTTTGAGGAATTAACATTTTGAAGTTAGGGTCAGTTTAAAACCTAGACCCTAACTTAAGGATGTTAAATGCAATTAAACCTATAATATATATACCCAAACTGTTCTCCATAAATAAATACCCTCCAGGATCCAAACCATCCAAAACATCAATGGCGATCAGGAAATCACACAAGCTGCCTCAGACCGCGGTTCTGAAGCAAATCCTCAAGAGATGTTCGAGCTTGGGGAAGAAACACCGCGGGTACGACGGAGATGGTCTCCCTGTCGACGTACCCAAAGGCCACTTTGCCGTTTACGTCGGCGAAAACCGAAGCAGATACATTGTCCCGATCTCGTTCTTGACACACCCCGAGTTTCAATTCTTGCTCCACCGAGCCGAGGAAGAGTTTGGGTTCGATCACGATATGGGCATTACGATCCCTTGTGAAGAAGCTGTTTTTCGAACGCTCACATCTATGCTTAGATGAACATTTACTTTGTACTAAGAGCATTAGAAGATGCATATATTTATAGCAACATGGTACTTTGTCAGAGAATGTGGGTAGGTAAACAAGTACTGATCTCAAGGAAAGATGGGTTTTGAATTAGATATTTGTATTTTGGGTAAACTACATTATTAGTCATTAAATTATGGGTAAGTTTTTATTTTGGTCATTTAATTAAATAAAGTTACAATTTGGTTATTGAACTATTTAAAAGTTTTTATTTAAGTCACTGAACTATTCAAAAGTTCTTATTCAAGTCACTTTACTGTTAAGTTTTTTTCTTTAAAAAAAAGTTTTGCGAGCCAGTTCCAAGTGACGATTCAACTATTAGTACGGTTGATCAATACCCATCAACAAGTAGAAGAACATACCTTAGATCTAAGTCAATCTGACAATCAGTGCCGAAGATCAGAGAAATTTTTTTTTTGAGTTTTGGTTCATAGAATTGTGATGTCCAAAATTATTTCATGAAAAAATTGAACTGTAGAGAAAAAAAGGAAAGAGAGCTTTCGATTAGTACAAACAATGCAAATAGAGAAAGTCATATAGCATCAATTTTAACAGTCCATTGACTTGAATAGAAACTTTTGAATAGTTCAATTTTTTTTTCATGAAACAACTTTGGATGTCTTGAATCTATGAATCAAAATTCAAACAACTTTTTTCTCTAATATTCAAAACTGACCATCAGATCAACTTGGATTTAAGTTATGTTCTTCTACTCGTTGATGCGTATCGATCTGCTTTACCTATCATCGAATTGTCGCTTGGAACTCGTTGGCGAAACTTAAAAAAAAAATCCTATAGTCTAGTGACTTAACTAAAAACTTTTGAATTATTTGTACATACTTTTGAAAGATTGTAGTATCGATTAAACTGATGCATGCAGAAAGAATTTACTAGTATGATTCTCAGGCTTTGTGTTTGGTTGATTATTTGTTTATGTCAAATTATAGAGTAAAAAATTGCAGGCTAAACTATATTCCAATCCTATTTTTATTTTTAAATATTTAAACTCTCTACTTTTTGAATTTAAAAATTTAGGTCTAATTTGCTGTCACTTTTAAAATTCTTCTATTAAGTTCACTTGTGTGACATTTTGAAATGGGTTGATTATTTATCTATATCAAATTATGGAGTAAAAAGTTACAGGTTAAAATATGATTTAAATCCCTACACACTTCATACATTTGAAAATTAGTCTCCTTATTTTATTTTTCAGGAGTTTACTTCATTTACTTTTCAAAATTAGAAATTCAGCTTCAATCGTTACCACCATTAAAATTCTTCAGTTAAGTTCAACGGTGTGACATTTTAAAATTAAAAAAAAAATCACTTAGTAGTTATGTAATGAAAAATTTATATGGAAAATGCTTATGTGAATCTTTTTTATTAAAAACATGCATTCGAACGTTATGATAGAATAAATTTTTGTTGGAACAGTGTTCTTAAAAAAATAGATACAACATTGTAATTGAAATAGTTAACAATATTAACTATTTAGACTAATTAATAATATTATAAAAGTGAAAAGACTAAATTATGTCAAAAATTAAAATATATAGATTTAATACAAGCTTTAGTATAGTATAGAGGTCAACATTAAAATTTGATCATTATCTTATAATGTAAAAAAAAGTAAGGCGAGCTTAAAAAATATGTATATTCCTATGACCCTTAAAGTATTCAAATTATATATAACCATATAAAATTTTAATCGAAAAGTTAAGAAAAAGAAAAGGAGCACGGGTGAGTGCCCACGTGTCAATAGGAGGAGGGCCTTTTTGTTCCACAGACCTTTAATGTATTCAAATTATATATAATCATGTAATATTTAAACCAAAAAATTAACTCTATTAATTATTTGAACTAACTAATAACATTATGAAAATATAGGACCGAATTATGTTAAAAATTAAATGTACAAACTAATGCAGGCAAAAGCTCAATTATTGTTTGAAGATTTTTGGTTACTAAAAATGAAATTAAATAATGTAAGGCCGCAATTAGAATTTTTCATGGGTTAGTGATCCAATTTAATAAGTGGAAGGGATTGTGTAAAAATATAGGCTTAAAAATGGGCTTGAATAAGAAAAAGGCCCTTTAGGAAATAGAATGGGCTTTAAGTAATGTTTTTAAGGCCCAAATTTAGCCCAACTTTGCAAAAAAAATTGTTGTTTTGCTGCTGTTTTTCTACAGTTTTGCTGTTATTTTACTATTATGTTGCTAATATTTTCGAGGTATTTGATTATTAAATTGCACTTCCCTCAGAGTTATTTTAGTATATATATTTTTAATTTTGTTGAAAAATATTTATTTTAGTATTTTTAATTTGGTTAAATTTTCCCAGGCCTAGAATTTGGTTAGGGTCCAATCCGAACCTCACCCGGCCCAGGCACAACTCTAACCAAAGCAGCCCCTTTTCTCATCCTAAAACGACTTCGTTTTGTAGATGAAGCTCCACAAAATATAAAAACCAAGGCCAAGAGCTCTTTGTTTTCCCTTCAGCCACTGCAGACTATATTTCCATTGCATCTCCATCACTCATTTTCCGATCACACAAACAAAAACCAAAGCCATGGCGCCGCCACCTGGACCTTACTCTGGCACCAGCACTCTCGCTCTCGTAATTTATTTTCCCTTTTTCTCCTTTTTTTTTTCTTTTGATTCCCTAATTGACTTCTGCAAGACAAAGCATAAAATTATATGAACAATAGATCTCATTTTGATTCTTTGCCAATAAATAATCTAAAATCAGATTATCTTTTGTTTAAGTTGATTGAGTTTTTGGTTTTATATATAATATAATAGGTGGCTCGTGCATCTGCTTTTTCTTTTGGACTTGTTTATGGGAACTTTAAGCTCAAGTACCTCAAGGTACCTCCATTTTATTTGCTTTTATTTATTTTCTGTTTACTGAGTCTTGATTATGTTTTTCGCATTTCATGTTATCTTATTGTAATTGGATTTTGATGTGGTTCTTCATTATCTGATAAGATGCATTTTCATAACCCTTTTTATTTGTTTTAGTTTTAATTGTTGTTATTAGAACGAAGATATTAGGCTATGTTGCTCCGACTCATTCGGACTTGGTTTCGGAAATATGATCAATTGGGAGGGTTGGGTTAGTTTTGGTTGGCTTAATCTGAGTCGGGTCAATTCGAGTTTTTAACAATTTCAGGTCATTTTAGCTATGGATCATTTCGAGTTCAGGTCTCTTTCATGTTCGGGTCATCTAAGTTTGGTAGTCCAGACTTAAGGATAGTTTTTTGGGTTTTTGCGTTGGAACTACATTCACTTTCGAGCCAATTGAGATTACTTGTTCTATCATTTTAGGTTTAGGGTCATTTCCGGGTTCTGGTTTGGCGGACTGACCTTTTATGGTTAAAACAAGTTGCTAAGGTTCGGGATTGTTGGAGTGTGGTTTTTGAGTCTGGGCCAGAATTAAAAGGTCTACTTTAAATATATGTTAAAACTTAATAAAATTAATCATACTTGTATTGGATATATTCTTGCGTGCGACACTCACACGAGTCTGATTATAGCATAGCATGTACCATGATCAGGATATCAGTTTCTTTAGGTGATAAACCCTGCTCGAATATGTTGTTTCAGAAATCTTCTGATCTATTTGCAAATCTTCAAAACATTCATTGGTTGTTATAAATAATAAAAGGGGATTTAGAGACATTGTAGATAAGAGTGTTTTGAAAATTTAATCTCAGGAATGAACATAGTAATGATGTGGTAAATTTTTAGCATCTAATGCATTATGCATCTAACAATAACAAAGATTGTTTGACATTTGCTTTACATTCAAATGCATTTCCATGGATGCATAAGATGTCATATGGAGTTTGGACATTTTACTTTAGGATATATGTTCATAGGTTTTGTCTTGTGCTGGATGTCCACTATGTTAATTGTGTCCTTCATTTTTTATAAAGTATAGTGTTCAATACTTGTATTTGATGCAATTTTTGGATATGGATATTCGGATATGATCATCTAAAATAGGGGAATTTTTTCTCTTTTCTAAAAGAAGAAAATACTGATTATACTCACGTCGTACATGTGCTTATATCCGCTGAAAGTACTATAGAGGCCTTTGTATTAAGAGTTAGATTGCAATTTACCTCCACTACTAAAAATATGGGCAAATTAGACCATATATATTAGATCAAAGAGCAAACTAGTCTTTCTATTAAAAATTCATCCATCTCAACTGTTAAAACTTGGTCACTAAATGTCAGAATGAGGCACATGTGGCATGCCGCATGTAATTGTTTGGTTATTCTGTCAGCAATGTAATTGTTTGGTAATTCAGTCAGCAATGCCAATTTTTAGCACTAAAAACGGATGGAATTTTTAATTGAAAGGACTATTTTGCTCTTTAATCTAATGTAAAGGGGTTAATTTGCCCATTTTTTTGAGTAAAGCGGACAATGCAATTAGACTTTTAGTACAAGGGTCTCCATGGTACTTTTACTATTTATATCTGCCATGTTCTAGTCCGGATAACACAACATATATATGCAACCATTCAGTAAAGGGTATGAGATAAACTCATAATAAAAACAAATGCTTACACGTTACTCTTACTTTTATCCTCAGATGAAGGCAAAGTCTCAAAGGAAAGCTGAAGCAAAGGCACACCATTGAAGCAGGGGGGGGGTCTTGTTCATAGTTCAATTGCATGCGTGACCTGAGGTTTTTTCTTTTTGTCGTAATAATGCATTAACAATGGGATTATACCAGTTTTTCATTTTGGCCTGCAGCTTTTTATGGACCATGGTGAACTGCCTTTAATAACTTTTTCGGGTAGTTATCATCTTAGCCATTCAGGGTTTGTTTATTTCCTGTAGTTAAACATGCAAGCTGCTGGGGTGATTATATATTCTCCGCAGTTCTAATTAATAAATTCAGTCTCTTTTTTGGCTCAAAAAAAGAATCGGGGGTTTTCTAAAATTGTGTGTTATAAATCTTGATATTCTAAGTGCTGCTTTAGACATTAGTTCTTTCCTGAACCATACTATTATGCATTCCATGTCGGCTTTATAAAGCCAGTGTTACTGCCTGATACCTGAAATGGTGTGAAAGTAGTTTGTGTTGGAAAGCGACAGTGCCGGTAAGGATTGAAGAAACAAGGCTTTGTCCCTTGGGTTGCTCTGGATTTCATTGGAAAATCGAAAACTTCCATGGGAAAACTGAAACTAATGATCCAAACGTTTCTCCTAGGTGTATGAAGAACTCAAAGAAACAAGGAAACAGTGTTGGACTAGTAATGCTAGTGGCTCACTTGTTTTCTGCTTAAGAAATCTAAGAGTATATGCTGGTTTTCAGAAGAATAATCAGCTGCTTATTGTAGAAACCTAACAACCGAAAATCGACATGACCGTAAAAGGAAAGAAGGGAAAGATAGGATTAAGGGAAACTCTAGAGATCACAAACAAGGTTCCAAGAGAATCGGGAAGAACATCGAGAGGTGCAAATGACTGAAATCTAGGATGTTTCAGCTCACCAAATGCCATGCATCAATGGTATTGGAGAAGAATGCAGTTGCTATGCTATCGACATACATGGATTAACACTTGAAGAGTATATTAGCAGGTTTAAGAAACTGGTTAGAGAGGTAAAAGCAGTGAAGTATGCTTGCTAGTAGCCATTTCAACATCAATTTGCACTAAACTCATTTCTCCTTTTTTTTTTCTTTCTCTAAAAATAATTCATTATGGAATAAATGCTATCCGATTCAATGGAAATAAATAAAAAGATGAAAATTGATCACCATTTTTTTTTGATAAATATAATTGGTGGGAGAGTGAATTTTACGTGTTAAAATTATCTTTGAGACAAAATTACTCTGTTATCTTATTTATTTTTATTATCTTTATATAATACTATTTCAAACTACAAAATCATAAAAAAATATGTAATTTTAAATATATTTTAACTACTATTGAATTAAATTTAAATTTATATTCTAATTCAAATGCATATTAAATATTTAAAACTTATTTTAAATTTAATTATATATTAATTTTTAGATACTCGTATCAAAGTACTTTTATTTAAAATAAATAGATAAAATTATGTGTTTATTAATAATAAACAAACTTTTGTTAATAATAAATGTCATTGAAAAATATTAAAATTAATAAATATTTTATTTTATTTTATAAGTGTAAATTTGAAATTTATTATAACATTTCTAGTAAACTGTTCGATAAATTAAACTTATCAATATATCTTTCTCGAGATTTTAATTAACACTTTCTCATGTATATTAAATTTTAAATATTATAATATTCATATTCTTAACAATTACATTCCATTAAATTTTTATTATGAAAAAAAATAAAAAAGTCACTGTATAATACCGAGCTTTAATTTTTTTCTTTTTAATAAGTGAGTAATTGTTGTTAAGAGATGAAACTCAAAATTGATGTCAATTGAAGATTTGAATACAAGTCTTTTGCCACGCCAACAATAACAATTCGTAATGATTTGAACACAAAGTTATTTAGGGACCAAAATATTAGAAGATTTGAACATAAAAATTTTTTGGGTAAAAGTATTATTGTACTAAAAGTCGGATTGCATTTTGCCCTTCAACTAAAAATAGGAAAATTAGTCTTTTTACATTAGATCAAAGAGCAAATTGATCCTTTATTAAAAATTATATAAATTTGTACTAGTAAAAACCAGTCCCTGCATGTCAAAATGAGGTACAATAACTATCACGGTATTCTGTCAGACATGCTGATTTTTAACAGCAAAAATGGATAAAATCTTTTTACTGAAAGTACGAGTTTGCTCTTTGATTTAACTTACAAAGAATAATTTGCCAATTTTTTTGAGTAAAATAGGTAAAATTGCATTTTTTTCTTTGTGCAAGGGCTTCCATGATACTTTTACCGAAATTTTGTAACTCCAATATTAATTTATCTATCTTTTAAATAAATAGAATAAAATGGAATTTAACTTTTAGTGCTATAGGGACTTCTATGATACTTCTACCCAAACTTTTTTAAACCAGCACTAAATTATATTCCGAAAAAAGCTAAGAGAATTGTGGGGTGTGGGGTAAAATGAAAATGTAAAATGTCAGCAGTGGGATTTGAACCCACGCTCTCTAACGAGAACCAGAACTTGAGTCTGGCGCCTTAGACCACTCGGCCATCCTGACCTTCTTGTCCAACAACAAAACATCAAAACATAAAATAGAAGAAAAAAAAAAGGAAGCCACTTTTTCAAGTAACAATTTACAACCTTGGTTTGCAGCATTTACTTGAGTGGCAAACAGTTAAAAACGAAGTACCCAATTATTTTATTTACTTAAACGAATTAAAAACACTTAGAGGAGTTAATTTTAAGTTCAAGGTTTTCTAATACCAATGCAACAAATCATGTCTAACTTAATGTTTAAACCATAATACATAATCCTTACATGCATGCATTGTAACCTATCTAATATGTTAGTGTTGTGCATGAAGAAAAATCATAATGTCCCACTCCAGTAGTGCACTAGGGAGAATCTTATGAGGATTGATGAAATGTTCTACATCGTGTCCATGGTAAATTTCAACGAAAGTACAGAAAACTTTTGTTGGAATCAATTCATGCTTATGAAAGTTGTTGTCAAAGTTAAGAAATCACCTTTTAGAGGTTTCCAACACTTGCCAAATATATGTTTTGCTTGTGCTGGATTAGGTCACACTTTCAATTTTGTTGGGTGATTAAAGAGGCGAAGTAATAAGAGATTGGTTAAATAGATGACATGTATCAAATACTAATAGGATGTGATACCATGGAAATTGATCTTGGTGGTGATGGAAAAGAGGAGAGGAAACAATGATTTGATGGTCCAGGGCCCGATCATGGGGACAGTGTCTACTCATGCTTCCTTGTGTTAGCCTTAATTGATGGAAGTTGATCATGGTGGTGATGGAAAAGAGGAGAAGAAACAATGATTTGATGGTCCAGGGCCCGATCATACGGACAGTGTCTACTCATGCTGCCTTGTGTTAGCCTTAATAGATCTACCCCCAAAGCAGTTTTTGAACATTTAGATCTCTTATTGTTCCATAAGATCATCTGTTGCTTTTTGTTGCTATGATTGTATCGGTTATGTTATAAGTTTCATCTTATCATATATTGTTTACTCTTCGCCTATTGAAGGCAATCCACTAAAAGTTGGTCTTCCCATTATATACCATTACAAAAGGTATTTATGTTAAGCTTTTGTCCAATGATATTGTCATATGTGTATTACCATAATGGGATATCTTTGATCCCTTTAGATTAAATTTATTCACCTAATTCGATTAATATTATCTCATGGTCGCCATTGTATCTTACGTGATGTGAATAATCATTATTTACAATTAGTAATGATTAGTCATTCATCTCAAACAAACAACTTATGATTACATTCCATTTTCATAAGACAAAAAATGACAATGAGATCATTTACTTGTTATTTGAGCTACGATTCCACTATTGTGAGTGAAACAATATCATGCACAAGTCATAAACATACCAACTTATCCACGACCATGAAAGCATAAGTTTCTAATATATCAATGTACATGAGTTATACACACATGGTCATTCATTTACTTAGAATATTTGAGGTAAATTACATAATAAACGTCATAAGTGAATGAATCTATAAAAAGATCTAGGATAAATTCAACTTGGATTCAGTCTGATGTATTACCAGTATAGACAATTGTACCTATGTCCCTATCTATGGGAGTCAAACTTACTCCGTTAACCAAGACATGCTGTAAATTTATTTATTCGATAAATTAAAAAAATACAAATAGTCATGATAAAATCACTAATTAAGGTCACAAATCCTAACAATAGGTTGTTTACATAAGTTGAATGCACATGTTAATTGTGACTATTTTAGTATTATAAATATTGTTATCATTGGGAAGATTTTTCAAAAATAACTAATGAAATATTGATTGAGCCTTAACTCGATTGATATTAGCATTGTTCTTAGTGCAAGAGTACTTGGATTCGAGTACATTACCCTCCTATGTAAGGGTTGGGAGGGGCCATGAGTAATTCTAGGCCTTGTATAAAAAATCAAGATATAATAAGAATCTATAATGAGATTAATGTTAAAAAAAATATAATGACACCATTATACTTTTTCTTTGTGTGTTTAGCAATGAGAGTTTGGTCATGATTGTTGCAACATTCTAGCACAACAACAAGAAGATTTGAACCCATTTGGCTAATAATCATTTGAATTTGTAAAATTCAATAAAAATTTAAAAGATTATAACCATAAATTTGATTGATTTGATCACCGATTTAAAATTATAAAACAAGTAATTATCTAGACTTCATTCTTCATATAACACACAAAGAAAATCCTTACACAAACAAGAATAAAAGATGTGTTTTTTTTTTCAAGCATAGAGATCTATGCCCCAAAACTTGGCAGGTTGAATATTGGACCTATAGTTCTTGTCAATAGCTTGAATTACGTCCATGTCCTCTTTGGCCAACTCAAACTCTAAAACTTTGAAATTTTCTTTCAACCTTTCGAACTTTGATGTTTTTGGGATCACCAATGTGTTCCTTTGGATTCCCCAGCGAAGAACAATCTGAGCCGCTGTTTTCTTGTACTTCTCAGCTATCCCTGAAAACCCGATATTCAAATTCGAATTTAAATCAACCGAAAAAAAAAAAAAATTAGAACCCTACAACTTTCAGTAGCTCGGAAATTTAATTATCAAGATTTGTATCCATGCTTTTGGCAAAATTTGACCAATGATTCACGTTGGAAATAAGGGTGTGTCTCTATCTGGTTCACTGCTGGCTTTATTTTGGAGTAAGCTAAGCAATCTCTGGTTAAAAATATGTCATAGTTGCTGCAAAACAACTATTTTGTCACAAATTTCATAAAGATTTAAGGAAAAGAAATGGTATAATGATAAATTTAATCTTCAATGTTTATATCTTTCGTTAATTTGGTACTTTCTTTTAGCTAAATTTGATAATTAATCTTTAAAAAAAGAGTTGAATTACTTTTAACTGTAATACTGACTAAAACATTTAACTTTTTAATGATGTTGGCATGACAACATGTATGGTAGTATATGTGTACTTTATGTTGATAAGATTATTTATTTTATATGTTACGTCAATAAATAATTTAAAAATTATAAAAATATTCAAAACTTTAGCATGAAGTGCATGTAAATTGTCATACAAACTGTCTTGTTTAAAAACTTAATATTTTACTCTATATTTCAATTAAGAAAACAACAATTCAACTCTTTTTGAAAGGTTTGTGGTTAAATTTAGTTCTTTTTAAAATGTTGAGAATCAAATTTAGCTTAAAAAAAATAAATACCAAATTGATCAAAGCTGTAAATATTAAGGACTAAGTTTATCATTATGCCAAAAGAAATATATAATGCAAAAATTTAAAACCTGATCCCAATGCTGCGAACTAAACCCAAGGAAACCAGATCTTCCATTGCATGCCAAGTGGTCTCCAATGATATGTTTGTTTCAATGTCGAGAACCCCATCTTCATCCAATGGACTGCCAGTTGCACCAATTCCTAGAAGGGCGTGCATGCAGTTGTAATGGTGCATTTTACGAGACAACTCAATTTTCACTTTGATAGATAATAAAGGGTAAAAGTAGATGCAGCTGATCTCGACAATTAGATTATATTTTGTCTTTTTTATTAAAAAATAAATAAATTATTCTTATTAAGTTAGACAAAAAGAAATTAGTTCTTTTAATAAATTTTTTTATTAATTTATACTGTTAAAAATTGATATGAGTCACGGAATAATTAAATAATGACATATACATGCTGACGTATATTGATTAACTTTTAATAGTAAAAATAGATAAAAATTGTAAAAAAAAAGACTAATTTACTCTTTAATGTAATATATGGGAACTAATTTACTCATTCTTTTAAGTAAAGAAGAAAAAACCTGATACGAGAACATCTATAATGCTTTTATTATAATAAAGGTGTCGGTAGATTTGATTCAAATTTATGTATCTCCAACAATGGAGTGAGAAGGCAAGTAATATACTTGGCGCCTTGTACAATTGCTTTGAAATCTCGTAAGATTATAAGTCATTTCAGTGGTGAAATTAGATTTAACCTTTAAAAATTTATAATTTAATTGAGCTCTCTTAAAAGATTTCTAGCTTCGTCTTTGGATATGAAGTTAACATGTATGTATTTGGGCATTGATCTTTAAGTTCGGTGTTTTGCAATATTTAAAAGAATGTGAGTTTGATAAGACATGAGTTCAAACACGTTTAAGTATATATGAAACAGAATGAAAGGAGCCAATGAAGAATCACCGGTGTGTCTAATGGAAATAGGAAAGTGAACCAGATATAAATCCAGATAATCCAATTGAAGCTTCTTAAGACTCTTTTTACAAGCTTCAACGACATGTCCATGATCAGTATTCCAAAGCTGCAATTATTCAAAACCCAGATTATTGTTCTCAAATTCATCAAACAAAACCAAACATAATTAAAAAAAAAAATCAAAATCCCATTTAGCCCTTGCCTTAGTAGTAATAAACAGCTCTTCTCTCTTAACAAGCCCAGTTTTAATGGCTTCACACAATGCCTCCCCAACTTCAGCTTCATTTTTGTAGTCAGCTGCACAAAACATCAAACATTTTGTGAACAGAATGTCAAAATTAGTAAATGCCAAAGAGTTTTGGAAGGAGATGGTACAAGCACAGTCGAAATGGCGAAAACCAATCTTGATGGATTCGATGATGAGATCTTTAATGGCTTTTTTTTCCATACGCCAAACACCCAAACCGATTATGGGCATTTGGAATCCGTTATTGAGTGTTATAGCCATTGTTGACCTCTCTCTATCTCTCCTATTCTTACTAAAAATGGAAGACTCTAAAAATGGAAGGCAATATCATTTTCTTACGTCCACTTCATATAGTAGTTGTGTGGTCCTTGAATGAATAAAATAATGAAATAGCCTAGTGTGATTTAGTTTGATTGGTATATATTTTTTTTGTTTATGTAAGAGAATATGGGTTTACTTTTAAAAGGATATTTCAAAGCATACCAAACATCAAAAATAATATAATACCATTCAATCATAACACAACAAACACTTAAATAGAAACCAATCAAGAAGAAAATGACAAAAAGTTAGAAATTATATATATATTTTAATATTATTCATGCACTAATTAGTGTATAATGTTTCAATTTGTGCAATTGAAATTGGGTGAAACGATGTGAAAAAAAGATTCGATTGCATTAATTTATTACCAAAATGATGTAAAAATAATCAAAACTGGACGAAACCGACTATACTACTACTATTACACTTTATTACAACTTGCATTTCTCCTTTCGTCTTGACGCCATAAAGATAACACAAGCTTTTTTAATAGTCATATGTTTTGTGACCAAAGGACTAGTTAATTCAGTGGTAGGAGAATTTAGAGGGGGAAGGAAGGGGCTTCCCCCAAAAAAACAGAATTTTTTTTTAGTCCCTTAATAAATTATAGAGTTATGTGGTAAAATTGCACTTTGGCTAGTCGTTCAAAAGTGATGATATCATAAGTTAATATAAGATAAAATTACACTTTAACCTCACAAAAAATTATAATTTAATTCTAACCCCCTAAACAAATTTCTAGATTCGTCCCTAAATCCTATAGACTTCGAAAACTTATATAATACTTTCTTTTGATCATTGGAGAGAATGCCACCAATACCTACTTAGGTGTTATTTGATAAACTGAAAAATAAAGTGCTAGAAAATAAGTGTTGAAAATTTAAGTCATAAAATATTAATTTATCGGATTGTTTTTATTTTAGATTATCAAATATGCATAAAAAAATTAAATCAGTAAAAATATTAAATTTCAATCCGTGAGAGAAAACATTTAAGTAATATATAAAATACATAACATATCTTTTATCAATGTTTCCACGTAGGAGGTTAACATGACTAAAAATGAACACGTGGCACGTTTTAATAGAACCATATTAACAATCAATTTATTTTATAACGGCATTAAAGGAAAACAAAATTAAAATTTAAATACTAAAATGAACCGAAATATTTATGTACCAAAATAAGAAAAGTAATAAAGCTCATCACCAAATCATTAGTAAAACCTTGAAAATATTTCAAAGAATTGATTTAGAGATACTCTAGGTTAGGCAGTCAACAAAGGCAATGAAAATGCTACGAGAGCTAATTATAAGGTGCGGTGTGGTGATTGCTCATCTAATCCCTTAATCATGAGGTCAGGAGTCAATCTTTACCCATGGAAATGGAGCACGTTTCATGGCTAGCCATTTATCTCTTTGGACAGCACCCGTGACAAGGGGATTAGGCATTGCTACCGACGATAGACACCCTAATTTCGACAAAAAAAAAGGCAATAAGAGCCATTGTGTGACGATTTCTCTTTTGTACAATCATATTTTATAACATTAAATATTGAATTAAAATTTAGTTATAAATTTATTCAAAAAATATAAATAAATAATCTTTTATTAAAAACGAAAATAAAATGAACTAAGAATGTTGTATTTAAGGAAAATAAAATGAATTAAGTATGTTGTATTTAAGGTGACAATGACTATCAATAGTCAATCAAGCTTGGCATTGTTGCCAATACAGGAGGACGTGGGTTCGAGTGCGCCAAAGCGCATTATCCTCTTATTAAGGGTTGGAGAGCGACTATGGGTAGTTTTAAATATTGTATCCAGAAAAACATATATAATAAGAACTATAATGAGATTATAGTTCAAAAAAAAAAAGAGAGGCAATAACTACCAATAAAAATTAGGGTAAACTACATTGAACATCACTTTAAAATAGCGTTGATACTATTTTAGTCACCCTAAAATTTTTCTTGTCATTTTAGTTTCCACTATTAGAAAAATTGACCAAAATGGTCACTAAGTCGTTGAATTCTTAACAAATTGCTGACTGGACCTGAAAGAACAGATAAAATTATTCTTTTAGTTCTTTTAAAAATTACAAAAATTTTAAATTAATCTTTTAAATCTCCATAAAAAAATTCATATTAAATAATATAAAAAATGGTAGATCTAGCGTCCGATATGCCTTTGCCGCTATCTTTCCCCATTATCTCCTTCATTTCCTCCTCCAATCTCGACACCAAGGTAAATTTCTTAATCACCCATGTTTTCCCCTTTATTTATTTTCCAACCAAAGTCAGCAGTGACATCAATAGTGGAGGAAGAGGAAGATATTGAATCAGTGATGACATTTTTTAGGGCAGAAATCATGATGGAGTTTTCTTGTTTATGTGAAAGACGACAGAGCAGAGACAATGGCGACATCATAGAGGGTAGAATTACAAAAAATATATATATTTAAAAACCAAACCTTTTAAAGAATTACAATTGAAGCCAATACCCAATAGGTGATCACGAGTAGGGGTGAGCGTTCAATCGAATTAAGTGCAAAAATTTTGAGTTAATTGAGTTCACAAATCTTATTTTATCATCTTAACTCAATTTGAATTTTTTTTGAATCGAATCGAGTAAAATAGAATTTGAGTTGAGTCGAATCGAATCGAGTGAAATTTTTTATTTAAATTAAAAAAATCAAACATTTTAAATAAAAATATTAAATAAAAATATTATTACAGTATAACTAAATTCATGTTATAGCACATAAATTTGAAACCATATATATTTGAAAATAATTTCAAAGCAAAATAAAAAAAATACTTGAGTATGACAAATTTGAATCATTGATTAAGTCCCCAAATTTATTATTTTAGAAAATTTATATTTTTTTCTATTTTTTTTAAAAATATAAATTTTGAAATTTTTATAAATATTTTGGAATTTAAAAATTATTTTGATTTTTTTTGTAATTTTTGTTGGGAGAAAAACCAATTTGCTTATTTTCAAAGTTAAGGGACCAAAAGGGTATTTACACTAATATGTTATTCGAATTATTTTTTGTTATTTGAATTGTAAAATTCAACTTGACTCGAACTCGAAACTCAAATAATTCGAATAACTCGATTCAATTAACTTAAAATTTAATTTTTTTTATTTTTTTAAATCAAATTTTGTTCGACGAAAATATTACAAATTTATTATTTCATTTCTTTTAATAGTCCATGATATGAAAAAGAATCACCGACAAACCTTTTTAGGATATTAAATTGAAGAAAAATAATTTAACTTATTAAAATGTTCAAAATTTTATTAATAATATCAAATTTCAATTATTGCGCTTTACTGTATTTTATACAAAGTGACGTACCTATATCTAAATAATTGATTTAATAAACAATTTTTGAGATTGTGCAAAGGAAAAAAAAAGATTTTATTTCCTATCAACATACATTGATGTGGTGGATTTTGGACTAAATTGTAAAAAAATTAATTAAAATTTTATGAAATTAATAAATTTATTTTAATAATTTTATTATAAATTTTAGTTATATCTGTAATTTTTATTAGATAATACTTAAAACTATTCAAAGCCCCTCCTAATTTATATATTGGAGGATAATGTACTTCAGTATATTCGAACCCATATTTTTCTGTGTTTAATAACAATATTCATCCTAATCGAGTAAAGATTCAATTGATAAATTAAGGAAACTTTTAAATAAAAGAGTCTAATTAAAATATTAAATAAAATAATATAAAAGGCCACGTGATGTAAAAACACTGATATGTAAAATGATTAAGGGGACAAAATAATAGATCTCCCCACACATTTATGTCAGATTGAAATTAATGTATGGTCCAAAGCTTTGTTATTTTTTGAAGTTATTGGCCCCTCCCCAAAATGGTGAAATTTCCTTATAGTCATTTTAAAAATTACGAAATGATATGTTAATTATAATAATAAAACTATATTTTGACATTCCTTAAAAAAGATAATTTTATAATTTTATCTTGCTTTCCCTCGCTTAAAATAAATTTCCGACTTCGTTCCTAGTTGTTGGTTTAAGGAATAGTCCCACATTATATTAAGTTGGATTAAAACTGCTTTATTAATATGATATAGCAATATTAAGAGTTAGATTGTATTTTACTTATTTTATTCAAAAAATAAGAATATTAGTTACTGTATATTAGATTAAAGAGTAAAATAATTATTTTATTAAAATTTTCTCCTATCTTTACTGGTAAAAATTGATCTTTATATGTCTGCATAAGATCCACATGGCATAACTGTCTGGTTATTTTGTCAACCACATCAGTTTTTAACAGTAGAAATATATAAAATTTTTAATAAAAATGACTAGTTTGCTTTAGCGTACAGGGACTAACTTACTATCTTTTTTAATAATAAAGATAAAATACAATCTAACTCGTAATACAGAGACCTCTATAATACTTTTACGATCATTAACTTCGTATTTGACTTTAAAGGCAAGTTAGTAGTGTGGGTTTTCTTTGAACCCTTCGTTTTAATGAGGTTCCCACTTGATCCAAGAAAATAATTAAAATTATGAAAATGATTTACATAATTTAAGATTAATGATTTGATTTTTTTTATAATATCATGAATTTTTTAACATTGTTGAATTATTTACTTTTTTAAGTATAAAAATAAGGATGCCTAATGTGCTAAACATTTCTAAATTGCGTGTTTTTTTAATATTAATTGTACCTCGCCGTCCTCATGGGTCGCTGCTAAAGTCTAATAAATATTGAAAATAAATAAACACATTTTAAAACTAAAATTAAAATATTATCACATCTCAAAAATCGGATTAGTCAAAACTGGGTTAGTGAACCAAGAACGGTCAAGTTATGTTTTTAAATTAAATGTTGTAGAAATTATATTAAGTAAAATAATTTGTTGGAGTGGTTGAGTGTTACTTATGTGCGCTCGAAGTCTTGTTGAATTTTTATTATTATTTTTTAACCACTAACTTTGAAGATTTAGCTTATTTATTATTTCCGCTCATCTAATGACATAAATGAACTTGTTGGTTTAGTGGCAATGCTTCATTTTACCTAAAGGTCCTGTGTGTGCAAAGTCAAATTATTTTTACTTAGCCTTTGTCTGTGCTGCGGTGTCAAATTCTGGGAAAATTGATAGAACTAAGATAAATAATTTTTTTTTTATTTGTTAAGAAGAAAAAATAAATACCTCTAAGATTTCTCCTTTTAGTCGTCCCATTTCCCTCAATTTTCTCACTAGTTTTGCCGTCCCACTTTTTCCCTTTCTCCTCGATCTTCAGTTCAATTTTTTTTTGAAATTTGCTACTGACGTTCTTCTTTCTTCTCTTCATCCTGTTTTTCCTTGCTCTTTTTGTTCATCATACTCTCTAATATCAAACTATTGTGACTTCATTGCCTTATTGAACCTTCCGTCGTGATGTTTTTTTGTCACTGTTCTTCTAGCAATATTGCTGTTGTGTCGAGTTTGTGAACAAGAATTGTGTTTTCGTCTCGGTGTAGGCTAGCATGTGTATTTTTCTGGTGGTAATATTATTTTTGTTTCGTGTGAATGTTAGGGGATTTTAATTGTTCTTAAATTTGATGTTGATCGTTTTTCTAGGTTCTTTCAATGGTGGATCTTGCAACGGTTACTCTGTCGATAAATTCATTGTTGTTGGTATCATTCATTTTGGTTGGTAAGTTTACCAACCGAACACCTTTGATAGAGGTTGTTAAGCGTAGAGTTTTTGGTGGTTGAGTGCTTAACCATATTTTGGTCGCATATTTTAATGGAATAAGGGTTGAATACCTGTTTGATTCTAGTGCGACTATTGGTTTAATCGACTTAGTAGTTGTCATTTTAGATTTTGGAATCGTTGCGGTTGTGTTGGCATCGAAAAATGACCAAGTGTGTATCTTCTATACCCAAAAACAACGAAGAGGGCGAAGCCAAAAAGTATATTGTCGACACCACATTGCCGTGTGCCAGACTGTGTGAGACACAAAGGCGTGAGCTAGGCCATGTGGGCCACACAGCATGTGCTACAGATAGGCTGTATGGGCCACACAAGCTTGTGGGCCCATTTTCTGTAAAATTAGTTAGGGTCGTGTTTCAAAGTGCATTTCAATGTCAACAATATTATAGGCTTTGTTAAGTGATATTCATGCTTCTGGTATATGAATATGTGGTTTTTCCTTTATATAAGTTTTTTCTGAAAGAATGATAATTAAGGTAATTCTGTATTTGATCTGAAAATTCTGAGTATATCGTTAGCATGATTCTGAAAAGTAAGTATGTCTAATATGTGTGCATCTAAATATCTGGTTATGCTTATGTTGCATGTGCATTGGGGTGAGATAATCATGTGACGGAGGAAGTGTTGGCAAGTTAATAATTTGTCGTATTTGGTGGTTTAACCACATATCTGTTTTGGCAGCTTGGCTGCAAATCTGGTGGCTTGACCTGTAACAACTCAAAAATCAGGGGTGACGGAAAATGCGATTTTGAGTATAGGTGAATTAAAAAATTTTTTATAGGTAACTTTACTAAAAAAAAGTGACTAATTCTCTCTCGCTAAATTTTCGGATCTTTTCAATTTGTGAGCAAATGAACTCAATCGGGTTTAAGTTTTGATTTAATTCAATAACTAGTTATTATCATTATTTTTTATGTGGAACTAAATAGTAAATTATAAATAAGGGAAAAGGGATATTAATCCTAATTAAATTAAGGGGCCGACCAATTATATGGTGAAAGGTTAGTCCAATTATGTTGAACAAAACACATTAGCGAACAAATATATATAAATAAATAAACAAATATTTATATATATAATAAAATAAATTGAATAAGTTATATTTAAATTATTGGATATGAAAAATCAATAAATAACATAACGAAAATTAGAAATCAAAAAAGAAGAAACGAGTTTTACTAGATGTTGAGGCATGCTTTACATAGTTTCCTTAAGACAAATTTGGCTGCTCCTACGATACTCGGAGAAATGTTGGTCGAATGACTCCCAAGATACAACATGATGATGGTTGAAGCAGTAGTCCCTCTGCAGTGATCAACGAACAAATGTTGCATTTTTCTATCACTGAAATGTTGGAAAATAGGGAGAGGAAAAGAGTAGAATTTTGGAGAGAAAAATAATCTCGGTGTGAAAGAGTGAGATGAGTAAAAAATACTAAAGAAGTCTTGACATTTTATAGGCATTTAATATGGAGGAATTTAGGAAATATTCATGAATAAGGATGCAAAATCTGTATTAAGGGAACAATTAAATCCATTTGATTAGAATCGAAATAGGATATGTGTCATTTTAAATCAGATTTTGTATATTTGCTAAGAAAAATATATTTCGTGTTGGGCTTAAAATATTTGTAGGCTAATTTTGGGCCCAATCAGTCTGGACATTTCAAGTCGCCCACATCATACTAGTGTAGCCCTAACCCTAACAGGTTTGGATTTGCACCCCTTATGCACGAGGCAAAATTTCAAGTTTAGTCATTTAATTATTTTTGAAGTGGGTTCTCATATATATATACATCTCACACTTGTTATTTAACCAATATGGGACCTAAGTTTTTCTTTTCCACAACAAATATTTACAAGTAGCTTACTTTAAGCATCAATTTCTCATTCGTCACTCAACCATTTTAAACAAATGATATACTGTTATAA
Organism: Gossypium hirsutum; assembly: GCF_007990345.1. NCBI lineage: Eukaryota > Viridiplantae > Streptophyta > Magnoliopsida > Malvales > Malvaceae > Gossypium > Gossypium hirsutum. The sequence continues at coordinate 86,268,466 of NC_053427.1, forward strand.
AGGTCTCATGAAGTAGAATATAAAGCTATAATTTTATGATTCAACTTTCACCTTTACTAATTGAGAATATGCCTCAAGATTCTCATAAATTATAATTTTTCCATCAAATTAATCTTTAGGTGCTAACTAGCTTAGTTAAATATTAATTTTGAGTGGCAAAAATGATGATGATGGCATGAGAAGGGTTAGTGGTATGCATGTTTGGTGATTGTTGGCTGGCCAAATTGAAGGTGGTTGGTTGAATTTTGTTTTGTCACATCACTTTTATCTTTTTCTTTTTTAAAAAAAAAATTGGGATGAATGAGATGAGAGGGATAGACTGTGAGTAAAAAAATAGAAACAAGACAAATGAAAGAACATTTCAGCTCATTTCTTCTTCAATTTTTTTTTTTAGTCTCACGAATGGTGAAGGTGAGAGCCACCGGTTGCATGTAGAGGAAACCAAAAATTTACTTGTTTAGAATCTAACTCCTCAAGCATTGGTAACCTTTCCAAGCTCAACTTGTCCATAGATTTTGTTTTACAAAGAAAACTAGTGTGTCTTTGAGTTGAATGTTTATCCGTGACTTTGTGATGAAGAGTTTTCTTTAGTTGCTAAATTTCTCTCTTGAGTTGAGTAAATTTGTTGACTTTGTAGTCGCTTTCAATTTTATTGTCTTGTAACCTTGTGGTCAATGGCGGAGTCAGGGAGGTTGGCAAGGATCCTAGCACCCTAAAATGGAAGAAACTTGTGTAAACCACGCTAAGTTCAAATCTCATGAATGATTGAAGGGGTTACAGACGGTCCCACTTAAAATTCAATCTCTTCGATAGAATATCTCACTAATGTAATTTAATAAAATACCGAAATTTTTAGAGAGCAAGAACGTGAAAGAAAAGAGAGAACTGAATTTTTCTTATTTTCCTGTGTAGAATAGCCTGCTATTTATATTATTTTCAGAATGGACAAAATGATAAAATATTAGTGTCAATTTCCAAAAATAGTAGAGGATTTTCCAAAAATATTCTCATGTAATGTAAACGTGGTCATCACATGTCATTATCCAATTGATCGAATAATCACATCAACAAAACTTAACAATTAAATTTGATCAACGGGATTTGATTAGTTAATTTTTCATCTTTGAGCAGGGGCGAAGAGAGGAAAACTTTTTAGGGGGCCGAATAAAATTTTAATTTTTTTATAATCTATATCTTTATAATTTTTAAAGGATTAAATCGAATTTTTATAATTTTAAGGAGACTAAAATGTAATTTTACTTTTATTAATTTAAATTTTTTAAAAAAATTTAAATGTCTAAAGAATAATTTTTCATTTTAGGGCCAGACCTACCAGCTCCTAACTTTGCCTCTGTCTTTAAGAGTTCAAATTAATACTAAATTTTATTGAGGGCTCGATTTTAAAATTTTTCGCTTTTTTTACTAATAAGCCAAAGTCTCATGTCATGAATTGTTTATTTTATTATTTTTTAATTCAACTCTCAAATAAATATAATTTAATAATTTTTTTGTTGTGTAAATTCCTTAAGAAATATTTATCATGGGTTGTTCGCGGGTCGTGTCAAAGTATGGCATGATTATTTACTAAGAAAAATTAAGAAATTATTTTCCCTTAATATTTATATATATTTAATTAAATTTAAATAAAAAGTAATTTTTAATTTCATAGTAATAACTCGAATCAAACTAAATTAGATATGTTTATAGGCCAAGTTAGATTTGGTTCAGATCAGGCCTATGCATGTATCAATATCATATATAACTGTTCAAGCTCGACTCAACTTGATATGAGTCTCAATTTTTATCTAAATTTTTCTATTTTTATAAATGACTAACCTAGACCCATTTAGACTAACTCATTTTTTTTTAAATATAATTTTTAAAATTTTATATTTATTAATTATATAAATATATCTTTTACTACCATTATTTTTCCCCTTTATTAAATTTCTAAGCATTAATAACTTAATATATATTTTAATATTTATAATATAGCATGTCAAATTTTTATGTAATAATTACATAATATATAAAATAATTAATTTAGTTGACATCATTATTATTGTTGCAACAATCAGGAGAATACAAGTTTGAATATGTATTAGCCTCTGATTTAAGTGCTTGGGAGTACTATAGGTAATAGTAGGAATTGTATCCAAAAATAAATAATAACAACAACAGCAACAACAGCAACAATAACAACAATAATACTATAAATTTTAAAACAGGTCGAACTAGGTCAAGTTTGAGCTTAAAGCTCGAGCCCTTCCCATATTTTAAAAAAACTTAATGTTTTGCGCAAATCTATTTTTTAGCCTAATAGTTTTTCTCAAACCCTTTGAAATTTCAAATGGACATTTGAATTTGGACAAATAATCCGAGCCTTAAACTAGAGATATACATCGGTCGCATTAGACTGGGTTCAGTTCAAGCTTAAATATGATATTGACACATTTTATACTTACCCAAGTCCAACTGAAATATAGGTCTAAAATTTTATTCAAACTCGTCTATATTTATAAATGTCTAACCTAAGCCCATTTTATATATTTGTGAATCACATCGTAATATTTTTTAGTATTTACATTATAAAATCATATATGACTATAGGTTTAATTGGTTTGTATTCCCACGCAATGCACATATTTATAGTATATAAATTCAAATTTTAAATTAATTATAATGTGAATGTATTTGGACTATAATATTATTATTACAGTTTTAAAAAGTCGTGTTTATTATTTTGATATAGAACCAAGAATCTGTAATAAGATTAAATTGTGAGATATGTGAAATACAAAGAACCAAGAGTGTTACTTAAAAAGACAAATAAATCTATTACATAAATTGATTTAGGCCAGGCTCGAATATTGAATGTTCAAACTTAAACCTGATCAATATTTTAAACATGTCTACTTTTTGTGTCTAAACTTATTTTTTGAGATTAATATTTTTATCTAAATTTTCTCAAAATTTGAGCGGACATTCAAGCTTGGGCTAAGTCTACCTCCATTTTAGACCAAATTAATTCAAAATCAGATTTTTATAGGCCCAATAACGGCCCAAGTCCATTACCAGACATTGGATCCGTCAAACATAATTGAATTAATAATTTAAAATTCTGGTGGCTAAATTTGCTGCCATTTCTTTCATTGGCAAACAAAAATAATATCAGAATAGATTGAGATAAAAGATCAAACAAAGCTATCCACTCCTTTTTCTCAGATCCGAAACGCCGTCGTCTTAGTCGGAACCACTTCGATCCACAATGTCTTCTACTTTCAGCGGCGATGAAACGGCACCGTTCTTCGGCTTCCTCGGCGCCGCTGCTGCTCTCGTCTTCTCCTGTATTGAATCTTAACCCCCCACTATAAATTTATCGTTAATTTTTTTTTAAAGTTTTAATATTCGATCTCTTTCAACTCCTTTTTGAAAAATTAGATCTTTTGTTAATTTATATTCGTTTGATTTGGTTTTCTGATGGAGAATTGATGGATCACTATATTGTTAGCTTTTTAGCATGATTTAGCTTACGAATTGAAACAAATTCTTGAATTTTTTTTATTTTACTGTAAATTATGCCTGGATTTTCTGGTATTTGATGTGGATCTTTGGTATTGGAGATGTATAATTATGAAGTGAATTATTATTTTGATTCAGCTGAGTAAAATGTATGCTTCTATAATTAGGTTTAGTTTTTAATTGGAAAAGATTGATGGAATTCACGTAAATTTCAGTCTTTTAGATGTAAATCTAATAAGAATTTTGCATTGAAAATAAATTCAGAATGGTTGAAATCTTTTAAATTTGAAAAAAGCCTTGAGGCCTTAGCACAATTGGCAAAGGCGGAGGTTCTGGGTCTGAGTACCCAAGTTTGAGATCCACTATGCTGGGTCTTTGAGTCACATCATGTGCTGTTGACAGATTTTACTTTATGATTACTTGGACAGTCCGTTTATGGTGTAACAGTTTGATATTTGTAGTTACTCGGACATGTATTTGTATTTTGGTTGTACTGTATTGTACTTGTAGCACTTTGAAAAAGAAAATATTGAAAGAAAATAAATATGTAATTTATGATTTTAGGTATGGGAGCTGCATATGGGACGGCTAAGAGCGGTGTTGGTGTGGCTTCAATGGGTGTGATGAGGCCTGAATTGGTGATGAAATCTATTGTACCAGTTGTTATGGCTGGTGTTTTGGGTATTTATGGCTTGATTATCGCTGTCATTATTAGTACTGGGATCAATCCTAAGGCCAAATCGTATTACCTTTTCGATGGTTACGCCCATCTTTCTTCTGGTCTTGCTTGTGGCCTTGCTGGGCTTTCTGCTGGAATGGCAATTGGAATCGTCGGCGATGCTGGTGTCAGGTATGGTCCTTTTATACCCCTTGGTTTTGGATATGTTGTTGCTTAGAACCTGATATAATTGATTTCAAATCATCAATTTATAGTTTTTGTGGTTGCTTTATGCCCTTGTGGAGTTTACTAGCTTAGTGAGCCCTCTCCTTATTTGATTAAAGTTGGTTTTGAAATCTATGCTGCCATTATATCTAGACATGGCTTCTATTACAATGATGCGGTCCTACGTTTTAGGCACTAATGAAATAGAAATTTTCTTCTATGATCAATTGATATGAACATTGAGAACTCCGATTTGGATAAGTTTCTCTTTGAAAAGCAAGTGCTTGGGCCTATAAGTAAACAACATCCTACCTAATGGAGAAACCGTTGAAAAGGTGACAAAACCTTTATACTTTTCATTACAAAACCAGTAAACCGGAAAAAAGGATGTATTGTTTTGTGCTAGTTTTTGGACTTGTAGAAAAGTGGAATCTGTGCTTATGGGAATTATCGAATTACACTGGAAATGATTGATTACTGATGTATTTAGTAAATAAAGGTGTCAGAAAATTCCATTTACAGTAATAGTAAAAGTATCACGAAAGCCATTGTACTATGAGTCAGATTGCACTTTGCCTCCTCTACTAAAAAAATAGGCAAATTAATCCCTCTACATTATATCAAAGAGCAAAATGGTTATTCTATTAAAAATTTCATCTATTTTTACTGTTCAAAACTTGTCTTGTATGTTAGAATGAGTTTGTGTGGCACATCACGTGTAACTGTTTGATTATTTAAACAGCCACGCCAGTTTTTGACAATAGAAATTGATGAAATTTTTAACAAAAAAGACCCCTTTACTCTTGATTTAACATATAGGGATTATTTTGCCCATTTCTTAAGTAAAGGGTATAGGGATCTTCAAGATACTTTTTCCTTACAGTAATCTAATGAAAGCTATAGTTTGTGAGCCAGCCGAGTGTCTTAATAGTAAGAAACTTGCCGATAAAGGTAAAGTCATATAACTTACAGATTGCTCCATCTGTGATAGATCTTGTTTATCTTTCGCTATCATGGAAAATATTTTGAATGTTCGAATGATCGTTTATTGCAGAGCCAACGCACAGCAGCCCAAGCTTTTTGTTGGAATGATCCTTATCCTCATCTTTGCTGAAGCTTTGGCTCTTTATGGTCTTATTGTCGGCATTATCTTGTCATCTCGGGCTGGACAATCCCGAGCAGAATAAGATACTCAAGTGCTGCATAGTATTCTCTTATTGATTTTATCTGTAGCACTAGACCGAAAACCATTTCGATCAATATCAGGTTAGTTATGGTTGGACAGCAAGTGCCGCGTTCGCACATAAATATTGATGAACATTTGTTTTTGGTGGATGCTCTTGTCCTCTTTGTAGTAGTAGAAATTGAGTTTCTTTTAACTCTTAATAAAATGTTTTGGAGCTTTCCCTTGTTTGATTCTTTTTCAGCAATGTATCTTTTTATAAGTTGAAACTAACTAATGGGTTAATTTGACGGGCCAAGTTGGTTTTGATCAGGTTACGTTAATGTGGGTTTTAAAATTTTTGGTTTATTTTGAGGACGGATTGGTTTCGAGACACATTTTGGGTTTAAGTCATTCAGATTTGTCAATCAAGTTTTATAGTGATTATTTTGAGTTCAAATCATTTCATGTCAATTATTCAGGTTCAAGCCATTTTGGATTTTAGACATTTTCGGTTTTGATCATTTCAGGTTTGGGTTCGGCGCATTTTTTGAGTTTATTTTAACTTTTTATGGGTCAAATAAAGTTAGGTTGGTTTCAAATTCGGTTTAATTGGGTTTGATTAATCAAGTTAGGTTGGGTTAATAAAATTCATAAGTTACTATTAAAAATCAGAGAAATTTAATAAATTCTTTGTTGAATTCTCAAAAGAAGGGGGCAGATTTAGACTTGAAATGTTAATCTAAAACTAATTGAAGTGCAAATTGAGTTAAAACAAATTCAAACATTCATTATTTTATTCTGGATTTTAATGCCACAATCTTTTCTCATTTGACATTATCCTCAGGTTGAATTTATAATTTATAATTCTTTTATTTAAAGATGATGTAAAAGTCTAAAAAAATAAAAATGTCATCATAATAATATTAATTATAATAATTATAATTTAAAAGTTTAGTGTTTTTGTAATTTCATAATTGAGTTGATGATCTGGTTAAGGGTAATACTAACTTAGTAAAACACTTCAATAAATAGTATAAATTACAAGATATGTTTTTGGGTTAATATAACTTTTTATCTTTGAATTTTGAAATTCATTTTACTTTGCTACTTATATTTTTTTGGTCCATTTCGGTATCTGAACTTGATAACTAGATTTATTTTTGTCCCTAAACTTATATTTTATCAAGATTCGATAATATAGCTCTTTAAAATTGCACCACATCATTAGACTTTTATATTTGTCAAATTCAATGACCAAATTGAGTTTAGTTACAAGTTCAAATACCAAAATAGAAAAAAAAAATACATATATCAAAATGGGCGTATTTGTCAAACTTAATAACTAAAAATTATTTTTACCCTTTTTTAAAAAAAAAAGTAATATCAATTAATCAATATCATTAGACACAAAACAATTAGAGGTGTTCATGGGGCCGGGCCAGGGTGGGCTCAACTAAAAAATTATGCCCATTTATTGGGCTCGAGCCAGGTCGGGCCCAAAAACAGGCCTAAAATTTTGCCCAAGCCCGACCCGAATAAAAATACTAAAACTAGGGACCGGCTCGGCCCACCCATATTAATTTTTTATATTATTTTCATATTATTTTTAAATATATATAATACAACAAAAAAACTAAAAACATCAAAATAAATATTTCCCAACAAATTAAAAATAAATTTTAAAAAATATGTAGACTTAAATAACACTAAGATAGATGCAACTTAACAAGCAAATACCTCTAAAATAATAAAAAAATTAACAAATGCCTTTACAATAATAACAAAATTAATAATAAAATAAGTTTTATACAATATCCAAACAATAACAACATAATAGTAGCAACATAATAGTAAAATAGTAGCAAAACAGAGAGAGAACAACAAGAAAATAACATTCAAAAATAAAAAATAAAAATACAGATTTTTTTGTCCTTTAGTGAAATCGAGTCCGGTCGGGCTGAGCCCGGGCTAAATATACCTTACCTAAGGCCCGGTCCATTTTTAAAACGGACCTTATTTTTTTGTCCAAACTCATTTTTCGAGCCTATATTTTTTGCCCAAACCCTCCCGCATTTCGGGCGGGCTTTTAGGCCAGACCGGGTAGCCCGGACTATGAACACCTCTAAAAACAACATTTTGGGCCAATAAGAAAAAGTCATTTTTGGGCTAAAACTAGCCTATACAAAAAGTTAGAAGGGATTACATTTTTTTCTTAAAGTAAGATAACTACAATGAGATTCTACTTTGGGGTTAAATTAATTACCTAAAAAAAATAAAAGGATTAAAGTTTGATTTTGAAAGGATTAAAGTTAATAGGTATACTTTATCTATTAATCATATGATTAAGGGTTCGATCTTTGTAAATGAGAATGGAGTATATTTTATAAGTAACCGTTTATCTCTTTGGAAAACACTTAAAATAAAAGAATTAATCACTACTATCTATGATAGATACCGAAAAAAGAACCTTCAAATAAAGTCTAAAGTATATAGTATAGAAAAATAAAAAATAAGGTAAATGATAATGCAAAGTATAAAACTTTTAGCTCAAGGAGATAAGATTAGACCAAACATTTTGCCACCCCCAACAAGGAAAAAAAGCAACATTTGTTTAAGCCTTTTGCTTCTTATATGCATCAATGCATCATTTGCCATTGTATACCCTCTTTTTACTTTAAAAACATTTTATCATTGGATGATCAAACAAGAACTATGGTGAGTCATTAACTTATATATACACATTTATGCATATTTTACTAGAAAGGAAGATTTGCTACCATCATCAAAACCTTTATATATATATATATAATGGAATTCATTTCTTTCTCTAAACAAAAATGTATGCACCAACCATTAAAGTTAAATGTTCAAATGTCATACATTAAATAATTGAAAATTGAGTTTACTCTAATTAATTCATATAATAATATCCATGGTAAATGCACTATAGAGGTTCGTATACTACAAGTTAAATTGTATTTTACCTCTTTTTTCTTCAAAAAAAAAGAGCAAATTAGTCTTATTACGTTAGACCAAATAACAAACTAGTCATTTCTAATAAAAAATTACCCATTTCTACTATTAAAAATTGGCGTAACTAACGAAAAACTAAACATTTGCATGTAGCATGCCATGTGTACCTCATGTTGGTGTACTAGGACAAGTTCTTAATGGTAAGAATTGATGAAATTTTTAATAGAATGACTAATTTACTCTTTGATCTAATGTAAATGGACTTATTTGCTCATTTTTTTTAGTAAAAGAAACAAAATGGAATCAAATTCTTAGTATAAGGACCTCTATAGTACTTTTACATAATATTCATTAGATTAACATTTAATATACTATTGATGAATATTTTTAATTGCACAAACAGAGTTGAAATACGGTCAAATATCATGTTAGTTTTATTACTTAATTTTCTTATCAAATACATACGGTAACAAGGGCATAGGGGGCTTATCTCCTGTTACTTTTAGGTGCTCTAATTTTGAAATTTCTCATTAAGCCGTTCAAAATTTTTAATTAGATCCCTATAAAAATTTTGTCAATTCTCATTAATCCTTTAAATTTTTTAAAGTTACCTACCAAAATCTTTAAACATTCTCATTAAATCTTTTAAATTTTTTGAAAGTTTTAGTTAAACTCTCCAAATTTTAACACCAAAATTTACCTTAAAAAATCATTTCACCTTTTTTTTTTATCAAAAAGAAAGAGCACAATATAACAAAAAATTATCAACCAAGCATTGAGCTAGGAATCTCAGCCATCACAATGTCATACACCATCTAGCAAGGTTCCTCAAAAACCCTTCATACGACAATCATTCTTATAGTCAAACTCGTCATACCATCTGCCACCCGATTCTTCTTCCCTCTTTATGAAATCTAGAATTTTCACTAATAATATATAAAAAAAATTTCATTTTCATTTAGTACTCAAATCTTTTTAAAACCTTGGTACTCAATCTTTAACGAATCTTTTCATTTATCTATGTAAAGAAATTGGGTTGATTAGGTCACTTCCATGCTCATCATCCTATGTAGTGGGATAATTTTAATTTTTAAGTGTATACACATACATACATATATATATATTGGTAATGAAATGACCAGAAAAAATTAGGTCATGTTTTTGTAATTAGCTTAAGGGGAGTTGGAATCCCTACATGTTCTTTTTACTTTTTTTTTTTTGCAATATTGGTTAGCCATTTGCTTTCACATGCAATCATAGGCCACATTTAGGAATCTTCAATCTCTTAATCTTCTTTCATTCTCCTTTTTGTCACTATTTTAATTTTTTAAGTTTTAGGATTTAGATTTTAAAATTTAAAGTTTGGATTACTCTTTGGTTCACCATTTCAACATTTTTTAAGATTTAAGTTTTAGAATTTAGGCGAATTGAGTTTTAACTCGATTAATATGGGTTTTATTGTCAATGTAGGAAAACGTGGGTTTAAGTGAGTTGAAGTGCATTATTCTCCTATTTATAAGTTGGGGAGAATTTAGAAATTATTTTTATTTGATTTAGAGTTAATTACGCTATATATTCTCAAACTATAACCTTCATTTTAAATTGGTCTCAAGCTTTAAAACATTTTAATTATAATTTCAAACTATCGAAGTTATATCAATAATGTTTTTTAATTACTAAAATCGTTAATTTAACCGTTGAATGATATGTCAAATCTTATGTGACATAATTTAAAATGAATATTGTATAAATCTTGGTTTTGAGATTTTCGAAACTTTTACAAAAACTTTCTCGTTGACTCTCTTTTTTTTCAATTTTACTTTATTTTTAGTTTTAACTTTTCAAAGATATACGTTAACGTTTTGTTTTTCTTTAAAATTTTCATTCTAAATTATATATACCACATGAGATTTGACACATTATTTAACACGATATAACATTGATGATTTAAGACCAATATAGAATAAATATCATAGTTTGAGGATGTCTAGCATAATTAACTCTTTAATTTTCTATTTTAACTAATATTTTTAGAGTTTAATGTTTATGTTGGTTTGTTTTTAGGGTTTTCACCATTATTTTTTTAAATTTAGAATTTAAAATTAAGAACTTGGGATTTTTGTTTTTAACTGGTTCATGATTTCAACACGTGGTTTTAACCTCTCTAATTTGTCTGAATTCATTTATTACATTGTCCTCAACCTTTATCCTTCCAACAAACCATACAAATTGTTCCATTTAGGAAAAAAGAAACAAAAAAAAAACCCAAAAATATTTATATATATGTGTGTGTGTATATATATATAACATAACACACGAGTTCAATGTTGTTGAAATTTTAAGAGATAGGACCAAAAATTGAAAAGAGAGAGAGAAGGGGGGCCAAATTAATCAATTTTACATTTATTCCAAAAACAATGACATGAACCTTATCCCCTAAAAAATAAACTGCAAAGATTATATCTGTTTTTTAATACAAAAAAGTATAATATGTTTTAATATACTCGAATTCGCATCTTCCTGTATTGGTAATAATACCCATATCAATCAAGCTAAAACTCAATTAATTGCATGCTAATTTTTTTTTAAAATTCAAATAAATTATGCTTTATTAATTAAATAATACTGTAATCAAATCAACTAGATTTATACTTTGAATCGAATTAAAATAAGACTCACTTTTAAAAAGAAAAAGGTTATGTAAAGTAAAAATAGGATATTAATTTTTAAGATTTAAATTAATAATATTTAAGTACTCAATTTCTAACCTAACAAATATCACAACTAGTATTACTTTTATATATATATATAAGAACTTTTAACACAAACCACAAATTTCTTGAAGTAGGTTATGTAGTTTGTTTTAAAAACTATAATTTGGATTGGGTGAATATCATCGGTTTTGTTATAGTAAACGTCGATAATGACGGTAGGACGATCACAAAGCAATAAGAAAAGAAAAATTAGAGCATACAGATTTTACATAAAAACTTTTTCGGAAAAAAATTATGAACAGAAGAAAAGAAATTCACTAATATTAAAAAACGAATAATACAAGAGAAGTTTCGACAATCATACTTGCATAATAAAAATATGCCTACACATACATTAACACATTACGTTGAAAAGGTGCTACCAAATAAAATTCACCTTAGGTAAGTTCAATGAATGAACATTCTTTATCGGAACCCATATCCCACCTTTAATGAATTTGTCCATTTCTACAAGCTTTGCTATTTTTATTTTACATAATTTATTAAGAATAATAATACTTGTGGTTGTAGATCCATCTATCCATTCCCATCCCCTCAAGTTGAACTATTCATCCTTACAAAAAATGTGGTGGGTTTTATTATTTCGATTATGTTCTCACTCAATTTATTATTCAGTTCACCGATAATGAAAATTTTTTATAAACGAATTTAAAATGATGTTACGTATCTTTTAAATGATACTCGATAATATTTTAATTTTTGATAGAATAATCATGGTTTTAAGGTTTTAGTGTTTTTACTATTTTGTTGATAGTCCCTGTACTTGCATAAAATTCTTTAAAAGTTAAAATTTTAATCTGTCTACTTTTTTAATTTAAAAGTTCTAGTTTATTCGTTATCATTATTGGTATATGCCACGTCATATGAGGATAACCTGATCAAAATTTCAAGTTGACAAATTTTGTCGGAAAATACTTGCTACTTTAATGGTTGGATTGTGATTTTTAAATAATAATAAAAAAACTTGGGAGGATTTAATTATTAACATTTTAAGTACATAGACTAAGTCTCAAATTTTGTCAAAGCACAGGGGCTAACAACATATTTTAACCCTTATTTTAATTTCGCATTTTTTGGTTTCTCTATTTTATAATATTAATTGGTTCAAATCGATGTTTATTTTTAATTTTATTTAATCACACAATCAAAACCAACAGAAAATCAAGTGAATCATGTTTAACCCATAATATACAATGCCTACTTGTATCGATAAATCTATCAAACCCTTAAATCGAAAGAAAACATCCGCTTCAACATGCTCAAACTCACAATCTCCTAATTATTACAATTACAATGGTGTCAACTAAAGCTCCATCGACTAGACCCTTCTTTTAAATTCACATTATCATTTTAGAGGCAATAACTAACAATTCTATTAATTTAGACCTAATTAAGAATCTACATAATAAAAGGATTAAAACCGTAATATACCCATAAAACAATAAACTAATGTTTCCCCCTACAATGTCTTCTTTTAACATCTTGGGACACACTTAAACATCAAAACAGCTTCTAAAAATTAAATGTGTCCGACATTATTTGCTCTAATCTATCTCTTTGAATCATAACCAAACTCAGAACTATAAAAGACTTGTATTAAAATTCTCATCATAGGAAAATATATGAAGAAGGCAATGAATGTTGCTTTAATGGCCGACGACACCAAGCATTGATTTTAAAGCTATTTGATGTGTTTGTTGGGTCATTTACAATTTTCTTTTTCTTTTCTTGGTGAAGTTCTATAATTTCTTCTTTAATTTATCAACAACTTGGGTGGTCTTAAAAGTTATTTAGGCTTAATTTAGCAATGTTTCTTAAAAACTGTTTTTGAGAAAAAAATACTTTCGGAGAAAAACTAAAATTTTTAGCTTCTCAAAAAAATGCTTTTGGGCTAATTTTTGGTTTAGGAGAAGCATTATTTCCTCAAAAATTAACTTGTTTAGAAATGTTTTTAACTCAAAAGTGTTTCTTAGAAGTAATACCAAACACACACAATTAGTATCACACAAGAAACCCGATACATATCTAGGGCAAACAGAGTCATGTCAGTATGAAACACACGTGAACTGTCATAGGGGTTGTCATGCAAATAAAAAATAAGTGTTTTGATTTTCTTTTTTAAAATGTCAATAGCTAAATTTAACTAAAAAAAAGGTCAAATTAACATAAAAAAAATAAACATTAAAGGCTAAATTTAACATTATACCTTTAAAAGCATGATTTAGTTTAAAAAGCTCCTTATTCATCATTATTTTTCTGTATTTCATTATAGATTCGTATCATATCTGTTATTTTTTATATAATGCCTAGAACTATTCATAACCCATCTCTAATATTTAAATTGTAGGATAATACATTTTAACGGACTTAAAATCACGTTCTCTCGTACTGACAATAAATCAATATTAATCTAACTAAGACTTAATAATTACTCTTTTAATAATTATATATATACACTAATGAAATGATAATTTCTAGGTTTTACATATTCAAAAAAAAAAAGAGTGTCATATCTGCTATTACAGGTGTTAAAATATCACACTGTAGCTACGAGGTGACCCTCCTATGGAATGTAATCTTATCGTGCCCCAATCCCAGTTTTAATTATTTTTAAAAAGAACTACTACGTAGACAGGTTTTTCATCATGAAAAAAATGAAATAAAATTCCTTAAAAAAACAAATTAAATGGAGTAGATAGATAATAATATTATATTATGGTACAAATATTATGAGGTGGTCGCGGCGCCTGGACATTGGACCGTCAGAAAAATTGGACCACTGATTAACACATCACACAAATTCCATAAATTTTGGACCCCGGCTTTGGATGATAACACCATTCTTTGTACAAATATTATTGTGTTTTATTCTAGGTTTGGACGTTTATATATAAATATATTTAGAGTGTTTTTTCTTCACGTTTTTGTTATAGATTTTTTCACAAAAATATTGTGTAAATTTAGGATTAAACTATATTTTATTTTTATATCTATTTTAGGATTTATGTTTAATTGGTTATTTTTTAATAATATCGTTTTCAAGATTCAAAATTTACGTTTTAATAATATAATGTGTTTTACCTTTGCATCTAACACTTGTTAGTAGATTAAACCATTTGATTGACTTTTTAGATCGTTGGATGTGAAATTAGATGATATAAAATTATTTCTAATACAATTTAGTACGAAGTATTATTTTCTTCGACAAACATATTTGACAAGAAATATAACGTATGATTTACATTTTTATTTAATTTCGGATTAAATTTATACACATGTGATAACATGTTTATTTTAATATTTTTATAATAGCATAATTTAATTTAATAAATTTTGTAGTTACCATTTGATCAAAAAGTACAACAACTAAAAGTGACATATTATAATAGATGAGTTAAATGATTCATATATTAATGATAGACCTCTATGGAATACATTGTGTGCAATAGTCGTAGGCTTTAAATTACGACCCGTAACACTAGAATTTATACTTCCTCATCAAGAATTGCAAAAGCCTTGGCAATAAATCTTGGAGCTTCCATTTGCTACCCAGAACCATTGAAACGAGTTTCAAATAAAGTCGTTTTGTAAATATCTAATTATTTCTTCTCTCAACTCTACTTTTTGAAATTATCGAAAATGTTGTGCTATAAAGATGGGTATTAAGTGTCTCTTAGAGTCGATGAAGATTTATACGAAGAAAATAAAACTCTAACAATAACGCGACTTTTTACACTTGAGACGATAAATATCCAGACCAGACCATCAAGTCAACATACGGAATTCATCTCGATATGATTTTGAGCAACGATGTGAATGCTATACAAAGTATAATACAATAATTAATAGAAGAATATGAGGTTTGTTCTTTTCATCCTATACGAAATAAATGCATTCAAACTAATTGTTGTTATGATTATGTAGAACTCGTGAAATTTCCATTACCTTCGAAAAAAATCCACCAGTCTGTGCCGGACCCATTACAGCGACTCTTATCTCGTTTTTGGTTTTCCGCGACTCAGTAATAAAAGCACAAATTTCATATATTTTTTAATTTCTGGTAGATAATAATTTTTAAAAATTCCAGCTGTAGATTTGATTTGACCCAACAATATTGTTTTAATTTTCTTTTTAAATAAAAATATTTGCCTTCAAAAAATAAAAAAATATATTTTTATTCCAATTAAATGTTTGTCATCATGGTTGTTGGATTGTTGTTTTGGCATTGGTTACACTTGGCAAGGACCTTACATTAATGTCAAATAATTTAAGCTTTGTTTTGATATAAAATTTTAGTGTATTTTAAAAAATAATCATTTTAGTCATTTATTTAATTTTTAAATTTTTTTTTCAACTCATAAATAGAAGAATAAAAAGTTTTAGTGTACTCGAAGTCACGTCTTCCTGAATTAATAACAATACTCATGCTAATCGAGTCAATACTCAATCAGCTTAACTTCTTTTAAATTTATACGGGTTATCTAAAGTTTTTATTTTTTTAATTTTTTTCAAAAATTTATTGTTTTTTTTAATTTTTAATTATAAAATTATTAAAATATTCTCATTTAAATAAATTAAGGTTTTTTTTGAATTACGTAACCTAAACATTAATTATTTATAATGTTAACTTTTAATTAATATATTTATTACATACGTAGCTTTTTTCGCCCACAGATTATATATTTTAATTTTAAATGTTAGAATAAAAATAGTTAAGGGAAACTTTTTTTAATTAATTTAAAATATCATAATGTTGTATAAATAATATCAACTCATTACATTGATATAAAATAATTTTTTTATAAAATTGGAGGGCTAAAAAGATATTTATCCTTTTTTTCTTTGAGAAAAAATCATTTGGTAAATTATAATCAAGACACCCCACCAACTCTGCAAGAGCTTTAATTTGCAATAAATCCTACCGTTGAGAAATTAGCCCATCACTGCTTGAAATAAAAAATAAAAAATAAAAATAATTTGTTTATTTTATTGTTTGAAAATATTCAATTACTTTCTTAAGATTTAATTAATAAAAATAAACTATTTTTTAAAATTTAATTAATAAAAATAAACTATTTTTTAAAATTTAATTAATTAATTATTTTTAATATATTCAATTTTTTCATACAATAAAATTTGATTAAAAATGAAAATATAATTATTTATAAAAAAAATTATTATTGAATTAGATTCTAAAATGTATTGTTTTCATTAATTAGCTTGTTTACTTAGTTATCCAATATTGGAAAATGTCATTAATTCCTTTAAATTTAAAAAAAAATTATTTGGGCTCCCCAAAATTTAAAATATATATACTTAAGCCTTACAAATGTTTTAGAAATTTTAATTAAACCCTCTAAAATTTTAATTTAGTTGTTTTTTTTTTTAGAGAAAACACCAAATAAACCTGTCTAGGTGCACCCAAAGGAGAGCCAAAATCACAATGGAACTTTTCAGCATGAAAATCTTGTTTTAGATCTTAAAGGAAGAAAAAAAATAAGGGTAATTACATTAGTAGTCACTTAACTATTAGTAAATTTCTTTTTTGGTCACCCAACTATTAGTGAATTTCCTTTTTGGTTACTCAACGATGAAAGTTACAAAATGATCACTCAATTATTCAATTTTTATATTTTTTGGTCATAAAAATAAAAACATCCCCAAAATCCAAGAGAATTAGGTGGCCAAAAAATACAAAAATAAATAATTAAGTGATCAGAAAAAAAAGTTACTAATAGCTAAGTGATTACTAGCGCAATTTATACAAAATTAATAAAAAGATAAAAGAAAAGAAAAACAAAAGGTTGGACAAACTCTCATTTATTTGCCTTCACTGATTAAAGCCTGTCATTGATTTCACTCATTCAAGTCAATCATTTACCTGCCCCATTTCATTTTTTTTAAAATTTTAATATTAAATAAAAAATTAAATTTCTAAGTAAAAAGGGATAATTATTAAATAAATAGGGCTAAAAATGTGACAACTGTTTTATTTTTTTGTTTTATTTTTACTTTTTATTATATTTTATGAAATACATATTATAACCTCAATTCACTCGTGGAGTTCGACCCAAGATATCTAATCCTTTTTACTTTTTTTTAAGATTATATAAGAAAGGTTAAATTTTAATTTTAATTTTTATATTTCACTCAAATTTAAGATTTAATTTTTATTATTTAAGTTTGACATAATTTAAACAATTGTCCATTCTTTTTTTTTCTTTTCTTTTGACATGAGAGAAAATAATAGTTAATTTTTTAATTCTAATCCATATAATTTTTAAAGATTATATAAGAATGTTTTTGATATCTATATTTTACCCATATTTAAAATTTAATCTTTATACTTTAATTTTAATAAAAAAGAAAATTGGTGAAAAATAAAGCAACAATATTACATCATATTAAAAAGATCAAAAGCATTCCTCGATCTGTCTTGTTTAAAAATAGATGAGACTTCATTAAACATAGTATTAAAAATTTGTAAACTTAACTTCTACATTATACCTAATTTGGCCAAGTGATCTTCGATTATATTTTCTTCCCTAAATATATGCCGTAACCACCATTGTCATTCAGCAATCCCGAAGCACATGAATAATTTTATCGTAAAATTTAACATAATTTGATAGGGGAAAACAAGAAAATTTCATTACCTTGAAAAAAAATCCACGAGCATGAGAGCCTATGCCGGACCCACAGCAGCAACTCTTATCCCGTTTTTGGTTTTCCGCGACTCAGTAATAAAAGCACAAATTTCATATATATATATATATATATTTTAAATTCCGGTAGAAAATAATTTTAAAAATTTCCAGCTGTAGATTTGATTGACCCAACAACGTTGTTTTAATTTTAATTTTTATATATTCATAATAAAAAATATTTGCCTTCAACAAAATAAATTAAAATCTTACTGTGTTTTAAAAAGGTATAATGGTTGTTTTTTCCATCAAAATTTATAAAAAAATTTATTTTTTATTTTTAAAATTTTAAAATTTATATTTTTTATCAAATCATCTCAAATTAAGAAATTAATTTTTTTAACATGACATATACATAAATTATCATGTGAATGATATGTCAATAATTAATTAATTTTTTAAGTACAAATTTTTACTATAATAATTAATATTTTACATATACATAAAATATGTATTATTAAAAAAACTAAAAATGTTTTTTTAATGATTTTAATAACTTTATTTCACTTAGTCAGCAACATGAAAGTATTTTCTATGTTACATCTCGCAATAATGTATTTTTACGTGAAAACGTGTTTGGAATCTTATACACCTCAATTGATCTCCCTATATAAAGGGACCATCTCCCTCCATACAAGCCTCACCAGTAAACAATCACCTTTGTATACTTCCTTCAGTCTTTTAACCCCGAAATCATACTTTTCTTGAGATTTTCTTTCATTTTCCCGAAAATTTTCATTCTTTTCCTCTTTCCGATTTGACCAATCTCGTTTATCTTCTTTCTTTTTTCCATGGTGAACTTCATTTTCGAAGCTTAAACTGCTTTAAATTAAGTGAAAAGAATCGTTTTTTAAATTTTTATTTTGATTAAAATCTTCTTCTGAAAGACCGGCTGGAGCATTCGAAGTGTTGGGTAGTATCGTTTTTTTCCCCCCGGTTTTAATTGGGTCTTTGGGTTTTTCTTCTGAGGGGGTGGCCGGGGCCTCGGCCTCGGCCTCGGCGGGTTTTGCTAACCCCCATTTTTTGAAAACTAATCACATTTTAAATCTTTTTTAGTTTTTTACATAGTCTCGGATTTTGTAATGGGGATGCCAATGCCGGCCTTGGCTTGCCGTGTAGATTCCGCCGTACCGCCACCTGGCTACTCAGCTTTCATTGCCGGGGAAAACTCCCTTGCCACAGCGGTCCCATTTTCTTCCTCCACCACCACAGGCGCCGCCGCCGTCGACTCTACTAATTCCAACTCAACCCATTGGTCCCCTGCTCATTCCTCTACTCTCTACCGTATCGACAGCTGGGGCGCTCCTTACTTCGCCGTCAATGACTCTGGCAACATCACTGTCCGTCCCCATGGTTCGAGCACTCTATCCCACCAAGAAATCGACTTATTGAAAGTCGTTAAGAAAGTTTCGGATCCGAAATCGGTAGGCGGACTCGGGTTACAGATGCCACTCATCGTTCGGTTCCCCGATGTGTTGAAAAACCGGCTCGAGTCACTTCAATCGGCTTTTGTATCAGCAATCCAAACCCAAGGCTATGAGTCTCGTTACCAAGGCGTTTATCCCGTGAAATGTAACCAAGACCGGTTCGTTGTTGAAGATATAGTCAAATTCGGAACACCTTTCCGGTTCGGTTTAGAAGCCGGGTCAAAACCCGAACTCCTCCTTGCTATGTCTTGCCTTTGTAAAGGAAACCCAGAAGCTTTATTGATCTGTAATGGTTTCAAAGATGCTGAATACATTTCACTTGCTTTACTAGCAAGGAAGTTCCAGTTCAACACAGCGATCGTACTTGAGCAAGAAGAGGAAGTGAAATTGGTTATTGACATAAGCAAAAAGCTTTCGGTTCGACCGGTGATCGGACTTCGAGCTAAGCTAAGAACCAAACATTCGGGTCATTTCGGGTCAACGTCGGGTGAGAAAGGGAAATTCGGGTTAACAACGAACCATATTTTACAGGTCGTTAAAGACTTACTTGATTCGGACATGCTTGATTGTTTACAATTATTACACTTCCACATCGGTTCTCAAATCCCTTCCACGGCTTTACTTCAAGATGGTGTCTCTGAAGCTGCACAAATTTATTCGGAATTAACCCGACTCGGCGCTGACATGAAGGTTATCGATATCGGAGGCGGTCTCGGGATCGATTACGACGGTTCAAAATCTGGTAATTCAGATCTTTCCGTATCTTATGGTCTTGAGGAATACGCTTCGACTGTTGTGAATGCGATTCGGGTTGTTTGTGATCGTAAATCGGTCAAACATCCGATTATTTGTAGCGAAAGTGGGAGAGCTATTGTTTCCCATCATTCGGTTTTGATATTCGAGGCCATGTCTACAACTGATACGGCACCATCGATGAACCAAATTAACCTTCCTTTTATCGAGCTGTCCGAGGATGCTCGTAGTGACTATTGGAACATGAGTGATGCAGTAATGAGACATGACAATGAGACATGTTTGTTTTATGCTGATCAATTGAAACAAAGATGTGTAGAACAATTTAAAGAAGGGAGTTTGGGGATCGAACAGTTAGCTGCTGTCGACGGGTTATTCGATTTGGTTACGAAAATTATTGTCGGAACTGAACCTGTCAGGACATACCTCGTAAACCTTTCGATTTTCACTTCGATCCCGGATTTTTGGAGTATTGATCAAATTTTCCCTATCGTCCCCATTCATCGTTTGGATCAAAAGCCGGAAGTGAAGGCTATTTTGTCGGATTTAACTTGCGATAGTGATGGGAAGATCGATAAGTTCATTGGAGGTGAAGCCAACCTGCCTTTACACAAGCCAGGTAATGGCCAGTACTATTTAGGGATGTTCTTGGGCGGGGCTTATCAAGAAGCTCTCGGCGGTGTCCACAACCTATTCGGCAGTCCGAGTGTTGTTACTGTCTTGCAAAGTGACGGTCCACATAGCTTCGCAATAACACATGCAATGCCCGGCCCATCATGCGCGGACGTCCTTCGAGTCATGCAACACGAACCCAAACTCATGTTCGAAAACATTAAGCACCGTGCCGAAGAATTTTGCGGCATTGATGCTGGTAGTTGTTTAGCTAGCGCGGTTGCTCGTTCTTTCCACAACATGCCTTATCTCGAACCAGGATCTTCGTGTTCGTTGACCGCCATGAATAACGGTGGCTTTTATTATTGTAACGAGGAAGATTATTATGCGGGTTCAGAAACTGGGGCTAATGAGGACGAGCACTGGTCCTATTGCTTCGCTTGAGGCAACAGTAGTTTCACTAATTGCTTTGTTGTATGTGTTTTTAATGTCTTGTCATTTTTAATTATGTATTCCCATTTTGCAGTGCGTTTATTGTCTTTGTTTTATCGTTTCTTTGATGAAGACTTATCTCAGTCTTAGCTTAAGATTTTAGATGGTTTTCTTTTACTAATTTAATTTTGGGTTAAAATTCACTCCGTTAATTTTTCATCAAAATTATTTAAAACCAGCTGAAAAAAAAGGTATTAGGTCAAAAATTCGCCTAAAAATTAGTACAAACCAATTGAATCAGTTTTACATCCATAGAACAGAAAGAAATTTTACAATAAACCTAAAGTTTTTAAATAAAAAAAAGTAGAATCTAAAACTTCCACGAATAATTATTGTGTCTTAGTTGGATTAGTATTAATATTATTATCAGCGCGCTGAAACGTATTATGCTCTTATTTAAGAGTTGGAGAAGAGTTATGAGTAATTTTAAGCATTATATCAAAAAAATTCTACTAATAATATATCAAATAATTTTTTATATTTATTTATTCTAAAATTTTAATTTCAACATGTTTTTATCTATATATACATGCATATTCATACATAAATAAATATAGTGGTGATGAAATGACCAGAAAAAATTAGGTCATGTTTTTGCTTTCACATGCAATCATAGGCCACATGTAGGAATCTTCAATCTCTATCTTTTTTCACTATTTTAATTTTAAACTTTAAGGTTTGGATTTCTTTTATTCTTTGGTTCACCATTTCAACATTTTTTTAATATTATTTAAGTTTTGGAATTTAGAATTTGTTTTTATTTGATTTAGAGCTAATTACATCATACATCCTCAAACTACAATCTTCATTCTAAATTGATCTCAAACTTTAAAACATTTTAATTTCAATCCCAAACTTTCGAGGTTATATCAATAAAGTCCTATTACTAAAATTGTTAATTTAGCCGTTAAATGATATGTCAAATCTTATGTAGTATAGATGTAGGATAGTTTAAAATGAAATTTTTAAATAGTGAATATTGTAAAAATATTAGTTTTGAGAGGTTTTCAAAACTTTTACAGAATCTCTCTCTCTCTCTCTCTCTCTCTCTCTCTCTCTCTCTCTCTCTCTCTCTTATTTAAGGTTAAATTAACAATTTTAATAATATGACCTGATTGATTTAACATCGATAGTTTAGGATGTAATTAGAATGTTTTGAAAATTGAGGACCAATTTAAAATGAATGTCATAATTTAGAGATGTCTAGTACAATTAACCCCTTGACTTACTATTTTAACTAATATTTTTAGGGTTTCAAGGGTTTTTTTACTTTTAATTCACCATTTCATCATTATCATTTCAAGGCGTGATTTAAAATTTTTTTATAATTGGAGGAGGAGAATGTGACTACTTAAAATCGAACTCAGTTTTTCATGTCTACAGCATAATGCTTTAATCACGAGCCAAAAAAACTTTTTAAATTGTCAAAATTCATTTATTTCATTGTCCTCAACTTCATCCTTCCAAGAAACAATACAATTGTTTCATTCTAAAAAATCAAATAAACAAACAAATCAATAATATTTATATATGTATATATATAAGGACATGAGTTCAATGTTGTTCAAATTTTAAGAGATAGAGCCAAAAATTGAAAAGACAGGGACCAAATTAATCAATTTTACATTTTTGCCAAAAACAATGACATGAATCTTATCCCCTAAAAAAACCCAATGCCAAAGTATTTTTTTAATACAAATCACAATTTTCTAAAATATTCTGAGTTTTTGGATAAAAAATAAAATATTTATTTTAGATATATATTGAAAAAGTCAATTTAGCAATTACTCTCTTTTTTTAGTTAAATTTGTCTTTCAATCTTTTTAAAAGAGTCGAATTTAATCATCAACTTTTCAAAAAAAGAGTAAATCTATTTTTTTTAATAGAATTACTGATTAAAACGATAATTTTTCAAATAAAGCAGCTCACGTGGCAATCCTTGAGTACTTCATTTTTTTTAAATTTCTATGAACTTTTATATATTTTTCTATTTTTGAATTTTCATAATTTTTAAATATTTTTTGACGTGGAGTATAGAAAAATAGTATTATGTCAATATGAAGTACATGTGGATTGTCATATAGGTTATGTGGATTGTCATGTAGGTTATCATACTAAAATCATGAAAAAACAATTAATGTTTAGTTGACATTTTTATTAAAAATAAGTGATTTGACTTTTTTTAAGAGATTAATGATCAAAATTAGTTCAAAAAAAGAATAGTGATCAAATTGACAAAAAATATAAACATTGAGAGCTAAATTTATTATTATGCCTTTAAAAGCATGGTTTAGTTTATAAAACGGTCGGTTTACCATTGTTTTTTTTTTTTTGAACTCATGCCATAAGTCTTATGTACACTAACTTCTTAAGTGAAAAAATATATTGATTTTTTTTTTGTAACACGTTATTACATTTGTACTCTTTTAATAGTTATATATGTACTATGATAAAATGGTAATTTCATGTAATAGAGAGTAAGATAGATTAAAACAAGTAATTGCCATAATCACTCTACACTTACAGATCAAAAAGAAAAAAAAATCACTCACCCTCGGCACTTGTCAAAAGAAATCCACAAGTAGACAGATTTGATATCTTTTTGGAGAGGAGCATAGCTAGGGGCTGATAGGACCCGACTCCCCTAAAATAGAAATTTTTATTTAAACTCTTTAAAAATTTTAAAATTTTAAATTAGTAAAGATAAAATTACATTTTGGCTCCCCTAAAATTGATAAAACTTTAATTTAATCCTTTAAAAATTATAAAAATACATACTATTAAAATGATAAAATTATATTTTTACTATTATAAAAATCATAATTTAATTATCATCCCTATTTTTTTTTTAACTTCACCCCTGATTTTAGGGGTTTAGAACGCCAATTGTGAGACACTTCTGAAAGCCTCACCTCGTAGTAGCTATTTAATGTAAATTTGTGTTGCATATATACACACACGCGCGAAAGATATGAATTATTATTTTTTATAAAAAATAATAGTTATATATTTTACCATTATAAAATAAATATTAATAATTAATAATTTAATACTATTATATTATTTATTTTTAATTATTATTAATAAAATATATATTTCATCTTTATTTTTAATCTCATTATTATAGTAATTATTTTCCATCGCTACTATTATTTTTAAATTTATCGAAACTAATCCCAACGCGTATTCAAACGGAGCTCTAATAACTAAATAAAAGGTGACAAATCTGATTTACACGTGTCAAATTTTCTTACTGTAGCTACGTGGTGACCCTCCTATGGCATGTAATCTTATCGTGCCCCAATCCCCAGTTTTAACTGTTTTAAAAATGCAATAGTACGTAGACAGCTATTTTTTTAATGAAAAAAATGAAATAAAATTCCTTAGAAAAACAAATTAAATAGAGTAGATAGATTATAATATATAGGTTTAATACTAAATTTGACCATTAAAGTTTACATATTTTATCAAAATGGTCCTAATTATATTTTTAAGTCTTTTGTTGCTATCAACCTTAATTTTTTTTTTCAAATTGTATTTTCTAACAGATTTAATGAATAAATTTAAGGTTTTAATATTTCATACGTTTGTTTATTGAGAAATTTTTCTACTGAGTTAAATTTTTTAGATAATTACATTTATTTTATTTAAATTAAGAGTTATTTTTTTAATGTATTGTTTATTTGTTTTATTGTTTTTCACATGCAATAACCTTATTGGGTTATCAAAGTAATAAATATTTTAAATCATCATCGTTAACTTTTTTAACGGTACTTTTATTAGAGCCGTTAGAAAAAATAGATTAAAAAAAAACAAAAATTGATGATCAAAAATAGCTCAAAAATACAATTAGTACCATTTTGATAAAACTTACAAACGCTAATGGCCAAATTTATCATTAAGCCAATATATATTATAGTACAAGTATTTTGAGGTGGTCGCGGCGCCTTGACATTGGACTGTCAGAAATATTGGACCACCGATTAACGCTTCATACAAATTCCATAAAATTGGGACCCCCGCCTTTGACGATGACACCACTGTTTCTTTGTAAACCCTGTCTGGGGGATATAATTGTGTTCTTTTGTAGGTTTGTTACTGATTTTTTTCATCACTTTTTTGTTATTAATTTTTTTACAAAAATATTAAATGTAAAATTAAGTTTAAATTGTCGATTAAGTCTTAATTCGATAGACATCAAAATTGTTGTTAGACAAAAAGACGTGGGTTCGAGGGCGTTAAAGCGTATTATTCTTTTAATAAGAAATATTATTATACACTCATTTTAGTAACCTAACTTTAATAATTTTTCATTTTGGTCATTCAATATTTTTACTAGAATTGTTTTTCAAAAAAAAAGTCTAGTACTTTTGTGATTAAAATGAAAATTTATTGAAGCTGGGTAATTAAAATGAGTGTATGATAACATTATCTAAACCTAGACTAGCAACATGCGGGAGTGGTGGGACGGGACTAGCAAGGGCCCCAACAACTTAAAATGAAAATTTTTAATTTTGACTCTTTAAATTTTATAAAATTGGTATTTGTCCCTAAAGAATGATAAAATTTTGATTTAATCCTTTAAAAATTATAAAGATATAATTCATTAAAATGATGAAATTACATTTTAACTTTCATAAAAATAAATAACTAAACTCCAATCCCCACAAAAAAACTATGGCTTCACCCCTGACGACAGTTGACGAGTGACCAAAAACTGTTTGCAATGGCAATGCTTTTATTGCAATCCTTTTTATGCCCAAAATGAAATTTTAAAAAAATTGAGTGACCGAATATGTAATTTACCCTTTGTCCCCAAAACTACACCATTGTAAGCTAAACGAGATTTATTGACATACTAAGATTCCATTTGAATCTTAATTAAAATGACATTGCTTTAATTAGTCTAGGCCTTGTACTTTTGGGACTTTTTAAGTTTAACCTCTCTTCTTCTAATTCTAACAATTTAGTCCTTTTAATTGTCTGATTCATAAATTAAAGTCCAATTGATAACAATTAGGGGTATTAACAACATTACTTGTTAAGCAAACCAAAATTTATTATAGATAAAAGAACCGAACTAAAAAATTTTCGATTAATTCAATCATTGTTTAATCAATAAAAATTAACATCTTAATTTTTTAATACATAATTTTATATACCCAATTAAAATACCAAAACAAATCAATATTTAAAGGAAAAACATAATAAATACGTGAATAATTTTTAAATACCAAATTTAAACACACTAAAGTTAAAAAATAAGAACTTTAATTAAATAACACATTTAAATTTAAAAGAAATAGCTTAACAATGCTATCAATTAGACTTTTATTTTAGATAGCTCACTAAGAGTATAGCGAATAAATTTTAAAATACAAAGAGTTTAGGGACTGAGGATATAATTAGACCGAAAATATTTGGTCGTTCCATTTAAGGGTGAAATGAAATATTGTGCTTGAGTTGTGACATAGGCAACTGTCATTCTATTAATGTTGAAGATGAAATATTTGTTGTGTTGATGGAGTTTGTCCTTCACCGCCTACAAAGGGTATTTGTTATTCCCCTCCCCCGAATTGAATGGCCTCATTCATTGAATGAATTAATGAATTTCCTTTTAAAAAAATGTCAAAAAAAAGTATTTATATTAAAAATTTGAATAAAAGAATATTCGCCTTTTATTCTTTGAAAAAAAATCATTTTGGTAAATTATAATCAAGACACCCACCAACTCTCCAAGAGCTATAACTTGCAATAAATCCCACCGTTGAGAAATTAGCCCATCACTGCTTGAAATATAAGTAAAACACAATATATTTTAATTTTTATTTTAATTAATTTTTTATTATTTTAATTTTAATTTTAATATAATTATAATAGCATTATAAATATCGAAATAAATCAATATGAATAACCGCCGTAAATTTTTAACCTGTAAATTAAAATAGCATAAATATAATTTATTTGGACCGATTTTTTTATTTTTTTTCTCAGCCATACGATTGGATGGGCTGGCATTGAGAAAGATAAAGGTCAAATTAGTAATATCCAGATTTTTGTACGACCTTGTAAAATTCTTACTATAAAGAAAAAGTGGAATAAAAATTTAACTAATATATTGAAAATAATAAAAATTGGAGGGTTAAAATGCAATTTTATCATTATACTAATTTGTGATTTCATAAAATTGAAGGGACTATATAAAGAATTTTCCAAATAAATCAGGCTAGGTGCATCCAAAGGAGAGCCAAAATCCAAGGGCAACATGAAAATCTTCAAAATTTGTCATTAAGTCCTTTAAATTTTAGTTAGTTGTTTACTTAGTTATTCAATTTTGAAAATTTTTCATTAAGACTTTTAAATTTTTAAAATTTTATTTAGGCTCTCCAAAATTTTAAAAATTCTAATTAAGCCCTAAAAGAGTTTTAGAAATTTAACTAAAACATCTAAAATTTTCGAAAATTCTCATTAACATTTTAAAAATAAAAAACTAACTAGACCCTTATTTAAAAAAAATCTCATTAAAGCCCCAATTTTTTAAAAAATAGACCCTCTAAAATTTTTAAAAATTTTAATTTAACCATTCAAATTTAATACCACGTTCCACCACTGACTAATAATAATTTATTCTAATTTGAAATGTTGATATAAGTTGTACTAACTTAATTTTACATTTTAAAAAATATACGAAATAAACATAGCCACGTGCACGCAAAGGAGAGCAAAAATCCAAGAAAAAGTTTTCAAACATAAATGATTTTGGATAAATTACAATAGAGGTCATTCAATTATGATTTTTTTTTGTCATATAACTATGAAAAATTACAAATAGTTGTCCAACTATTCAATTTTGTTTGCTCAAATAGTCCGATTTTTCCTCCACGACAATAAGAGACTAAAAGGTCGACTACTTCAGTTCATATTTCAAAAATAGATAATTTTGTATCTAATTGTATGAAAGCGGGCACGGATTTATGAAGAGGGGATGTTGTGCGAGTATCTACAGAACCTAAATTATCAACGGGCTTCCGAAGCACGTTAAAAATTTATCCTAGGGTCACTCCGCCGACTGGAACACTTAGAGGAGCTCCCGTGTCAATCACTTCCATTCCTCTCATTAGACCATTTGTAGCGCTCATAGCTGCAGCTCTAACTCGATTATTTCCTAATAATTGTTGTACCTCACAAGTTACATTAATTTGTTTATTGGTGGCATCTCAACCCTTAACTACTAGGGCGTTGTAAATATTAGGCATCTTGTTTGGGGAAAAGGCTACATCTAGTACTGGATCGATGATTTGAGAAATTTATTCACTAACTGATTAACGTAAAAATGGAAATATCCAAATGTTCAAGATAGTTAGATGACCAAAAAAAGATAAATTGAATAGTTGAACAACCATTTTACAACTTTTCATAGTTAAATGACTGCTAGTGTAGTTTACCCAAATATTTTTTCTTTAGACAAAACACCAAATAAACCTGGCCGGGTGCACCCAAAGGAGAGCCAAAATCACAATGGAACTTTCCTTCACTGATTAAAGCCTGTCCCATTTCATTTTTTTTATTTTTAATATTAAATAAAATTTAAATATTTAATAATTTTATGTAAAAGTAGGATAATTATTTAATAAATAAGGAAAAAATGTGACAACTGTTTTATTTTTGTATTTTTAATTTTTAAATTTTTAAGGAAAAAATGAATCCTTTTACTATATTTTTTGGGACACATATTACGTCTTTAAAATTGGAGTCTAAATTAAGTGGGAAGGGCCTAAAATGGAAAATTTCTGCTTTAAACCCCAACATTCTTAAAATCATAGGTGGATTTATGGTAAAATTATAGTTTAACCCCTTAAAAATGTTAAAATTTTAATTTAATCCTTTTAAAAACCTTAAAAATAATAGCTAATGTAAAGGTGAAATTATATTTTCACTCTAATGAAATTATAGAATTTAATCTTGACCCACTTAAATTTATTTTTTCACTCTCAGTTATTTAATTACTAAAACACCCTCTCATATACAATTTAAATTATATTTTTATGAGAATATTTTTGTCTTTTTAATATAATAAATTAATAAAAGTTTAATCATAATAAGATTTGAACATGCATGATAAAATATAATAATTTTATCATTATAATCAAATCATCAAGCAATTTTTATGTAAATTTTTAATAAATTTATTTATTTCATAATTATATTTCACCCACTTCGTGAGTGTGACATACTATTATGTGTATTTTTATTCCTAACAATTAGATTCAAATCTCTTTTGGAAAATTGAAAATTATAACTTAAATAAAAATAAAATTCAATTCAATTCGAATAATTTAAAATTTTTAACTTTAAACTGCAAATCAGATCAAACAAAAAATTTTAAAGGTAAATTACACTCGAAGCCATTAAATTATTAATAAATTTATATTTTGATTTTGGTTCGTAGATTTATAACTTTCAATACTGTTTTATAAAAAGAAAACTAAATTGTACAAGAGAAAGGGAAAAAGAACTTTTGATTGCTCCAGGCGATACGAATAGAGAAAACTATACAACAACAATTTTGACAACTCAATGACTTAAATGAAAATTTTTAAATAATTCAATCACCGTTTTATAAATTATTAAAGTTGAGTCATCAAAACACCCTAATTTAAATACCAACTCAACCGAAACTGTATCATGTTTAATGAATCTATCTAAAACCAAACTCAACATTACAATTTTAAATCAATTTCCGATGATTTGCAATTTTTTAACTATATTTCGTACAACCGGTGATTGGCCTCCGAGCTAAGCTAAGAACCAAATACTCGGGTCATTTCGGGTCAACATCGGGCGAGAAAGGGAAATTCGGGTTAACAACGGACCAAATGTTATAGGTCGTTAAAGACTTACATGGTTCAGACATGCTTGATTGCTTACAATTATTACACTTTCATATCGGTTCTCAAATCCCTTCCATATCTTTACTTTGGTGTCTCCGAAGCCGCACAAATTTATTCGGAATTAACCCGACTTGGCACCAACATGAAGGTTATCAATATCGGAAGCAGTCTCAAGATCGATTAAGAAGGTTCAAAATCCGGTAACTCGGATCTTTCCATATCGTATGATCTCGAGGAATACGCTTCTAGTGTTGTGAATGCGATTCGAGTTGTTTGTGATCATAAATCGATCAAACATCCGATTATTTGTAGTGAAAGTGGGTGAGCCATTGTTTCTCATCATTTGTTTTTGATATTCAAGGCAAAGTCTACAACCGATACAACACCATTGATGAGCCAAATTAACCTTCCTTTTATCGAGCTGTCCGAGGATGATCGTACTGATTATTGCAACATGAGTGATGCAACAACGAGACATGTTTGTTTTATGCTAAACAGTTGAAACAAAGCTGTGTCGAACAGTTTAAAGAAAGGAGTTTGGGGATCAAACACTTGGCTGCTGTCGATGGATTATTCGACTTGGTTCCAAAAATGATTGTCGGATCCGAACCTGCTAGGACATATTTGGTGAACATTTGGATTTTCACTTCGATCTCGGATTTTTGGAGCGTTGCTCAGATTTTTTCCTGTTGTCCCCACTCATCGATTGGATCAAATGCCCGAAGTGAAGGCTATTTTGTCAGATTTCACTTGCGATAGTGATGGGAAAATCGATAAGTTCATTGGAGGTGAAACCAGCTTGCCTTTACACAAGCCGGGTAATGGCTAGTACTATTTAGGGAGGTGCTTGGGCGGGGCTTACGAGGACACTCTTGCTGGTGTCCACAACCTATTCGGCGGGCTAAGTGTTGTTGTAGTATTGCAAAGCAACAATCCACATAGCTTCGCAATAACACGTGCAATGCTCGGCCCATCATGCGCGTACGTCCTCTGAGTCATGCAACATGAACCCAAACTCATGTTCGAAACCCTCAAGCACCGTGATGTAGAATTTTGCAACATTGATGACGATACTTCTTTAGCTAACACCGACACTCTTTTTTCCACAACATGCCTAACCGAATTAATTAATTAAACTAATGTCAAAACCAATCAACCCGTCCCATCAAACTAAACCGAAAAATTAAATGGATCAATTTTTTCGATTAAAACCAAAAATCACACTCTCAATTAGAATAGTTTGGACAAATTCGAGAGACAAAATCGAAGCGGAGAATCCATTGGTAGGAGTAAAAGTTGAAAATTGAAAATTGAAATACCCTTCTTATTGAGTTTTGCCATTTTGATTCAATGGGCCTCTAAAGTAAGCCCAAAAGTAGTCTAATATTGAGATTTTGCTTTGGGCCTATTTGCAAAACATAATAATCTTTTATGGACTACGCTGTCCAAAGAAAATTTTCTTTTCTCAGTAATTGGCCCAAATTAGAAACGTGGCTGAATATTAATGGTAATATGTAAAAACCTTAAGATACACTGCATCATAGGCGATTCTATCCCCCATATTACGTGATCTTTTCATCTTCTCCACTCTTCTATTTTTGCTTCACCGATCAAATTTACCTCTTAAAGAAGTCGCTGATTCTCTCAGGTTTTTTTTTTTAAATCAATTAATTAATTTTCTTCCAATTATGCTTTTTTTATCTGTTTGAATGGTTTTTTTATTTAGATCTATTCAATTTTGCCCTATTTTTTTACGATCTTAAACCCTAAATTCGGACCCCTTTTTTTCCCTTTTCGTTTACGGACGGAATTTACTGATTAGCAACTGAAATAAGAAGAGGAAAAGTTTGAATCATTGTTAAAAAATTAGTTCGTTTCCATTCAGAGTTTCTTTCTTTCTTTTTTTTTTTTTTAAATGATGCACTTTTGATTCTAAAATAGAAGGAATTGTGGAAATTGTGCAAATTAGTAACTTTTTTTTTTACATTTTTTTAATTTTAGTGAATTAAGTTATATGTATATTAATTTGAATGATCGTATCTTTTTCTTGTAGGGAACTTGAACAATAAGTTACTTGGTTTGACCGTTTTACAAACAATACAAGATGGTGAGTTTTACATTCTCTTTCCCCCATTATTTGGATTATCTAGTTTTAATGAATGCTTATGGGCTGATTTCAATTGTTATTAAACTCAGCCTGTAACTTTGAAGTTTGCGTTACAATGGATATGAGATGACAGTACGTGGTAGTCATTTTTAATTCTCTATGTCGCTCAATTTCACAGTTTTTTGATGGGTACGGTTATCATGGGACATCGTTTGAGCAGAGTTACCGGTGTTACCCGGCATCTTTCATCGAGAAGGTTTGAAAATTTGGATTGTTATTTTTGTATGTTTCAATATCTCGATTTGTTACGAATGTGGTCAATGATTATGGCATGTGGTTGTGATCATTTATTCTTTTTTTGTTGTTTTACTGCAGCCGCAAATCGAAAGTGGTGATAAAAGTACGTTTTTAAGACCTATGGTTTATGGCAATATGTTCCCTTTTTATTTATGTGCAAGTTCCTAATATGTACTTCCTTTTCATTGTTGTTTCAGTTATAATGCCTCCGTCGGCCCTTGATCGCTTAGGTTTGTTGTTTTAGTCGTGGCATTAAATTTGTGTAATTTGTTGTTTCAGATTGTATTTTTCCCTTTGAGCAAATTAATCCCTATATCTTAAATCAAAGAACAAACTAGTCCTTTTTGTTAAAATTTTCATCCATTTCTACTTTAAAAATTGGTGTGGTTGACCAAATAACCAGACAGTTACACATGACACGTCATGTGTTCCTCGTTTTGATGTAGAGAGACCAGTTTTTGACAGTAGAAATGGATGATATTTTTAACAGGACTAGTTTGCTCATTTTTTTTAGTTGAGGGGCAAAATGCAATCCGACTCTTACTATAAGGGCCTCTATGGTTCTTTATCAATTAGTGTTGGTTCTTCCTAAGTCATATGGAATGCTAATGTGTTAATAAAATTATGCAGCATCTCTGCATATTGATTATCCAATGTTATTTGAGCTTCGGAATGATGCTGCCGAGCGTGTCTCTCATTGTGGAGTACTGGAGTTTATTGCAGAAGAAGGCATGATCTATATGCCATATTGGGTAGGCAATGCATCTTTCTGTGTATTTATGCTTCGAGTTAGGAGTATTTGCATATTGCTTTTGGTCTGCCTAGATCTAAGAAATCTACTTATCTGATTTGCACCGTTTTGTTTTTTAATGGTTTTCGTGTAGATGATGGAGAATTTGGTCCTACAAGAGGGAGATATCGTGAGGGTGAAAAATGTAACTCTTCCAAAGGGAACCTATGTTAAATTACAACCTCACACGAAGGACTTTTTGGATATCTCAAACCCAAAAGCTATGTGAGTGGGTTATTTTTTGAAAAACATTCACGCTTGATTCTTTGATGTTTGATGTTCAGCTAAGAAGTCAGTTTTCAAACTCGAGACATATGTTATCATCGATTCATATACCGTTCATAGATGTTGGCAATGTTTTGTGACTCAGCTTCTTGTGAGCCAAACAAATTTCTGTGTTCAGTGATGTAGATTCTTGAATCTTTTCCCCGGTTCATCCTTATAGATGATTTAGGAACATGGGTCCTTGAATCTGTTTCCGTTGATTTAAGTGTCTCACTTTTCATTTATTGTGCAGCTTGGAGACAACACTGAGGAATTATTCCTGTTTAACCACCGGGGATAGTATTATGGTGGCATATAATAATAAAAAGTATTACATAGATATCATTGAGACGAAGCCATCCAATGCAATAAGTATCATCGAGACAGACTGTGAGGTGGATTTTGCTCCTCCGCTGGATTACAAGGAGCCGGAACAGCCTGCTGCACCAACTTCTTCGAGCAGAGCGTCGTCTCAAGGTGAAATGAAGGCTAACAAATTGTGCTTAACCTTCATTAACCATGCTGTTTATCGTAGAGCCAATTTTTCTCCTGTTTTCTTATGCTCGTAATGTTCTTTGTTCGTTCAGTTGAAGAAGCTCCTGTTGAGACTGAACCAAAGTTCAGCGCCTTTACTGGTACAGGAAGACGCTTGGATGGGAAGCCTCTGAAGCTGCAGTCTCCAGCAGCTTCTTCGTCTGTGTCAAAAGACAAAGGACCTGCTATTTCTAATGGGAATAATACCCGACCTTATTCGGGATCTATTTCACAAGCTACTGCAGGCCAGGCTCAAGGGAAACTCGTTTTTGGATCACATGTCAACCGTTCTAAGGATACAAAACAGGTACTCATCATTTCCGCATGATCTTTCTTTTGGCAATTTGCTTTACCGTTACCCATCCTATCTTTACTGTTATTCATCTAATTTTGCAGGAATCGGGAAAAGAGACTAAATCGGAGCAGCCTGAAAAGAAGGAAGAGCCGAAGTTCCAGCCATTTACAGGGAAGAAATACTCTTTAAAGGGTTGATTATATTCATCCACAGTTCATTTACCGTGCGTTGTTTCGATACAGGAAAACACCGTAACCATACTTCGGACATTGTATTATCGAAAAACTAAACTGTAGGTTCCCGTGTCAAAACGAAGTGATTCCGTTGTGAATTTTAAAATATTTCAAAGAACAGAAAGAGAGGATTCTACACGCTATTATTTTGCATTTTCATTTGATAACTTTAG
Organism: Gossypium hirsutum; assembly: GCF_007990345.1. Classification (NCBI taxonomy): domain Eukaryota; kingdom Viridiplantae; phylum Streptophyta; class Magnoliopsida; order Malvales; family Malvaceae; genus Gossypium; species Gossypium hirsutum. The sequence continues at coordinate 86,303,355 of NC_053427.1, forward strand.
AACTTTTTATCTTCTATTATTTGATGATATAGGCTGTTGATTTCTGGAGCTCCATTATCTCACTTCTGTAGTGCATACAGTATACTCCTCCGAAGTGTTTTATACCCATGAACTAAATATGTATCGAAACAGATCGGGGGTAACACAGTTCAAACAACCCCACCCATTGTGGCATATGATATGGTACCACATGATTCGTGGCGAATTGCACTGGATATGTACACTACTAGAGCTGTTGGTCAGGTCGGCATGATATTGATATTGATATGCTTCAATTATGAGCTTAAATTGCAAATGGTTGATCCAAATTTCTGAGTTGGTTTTTTTTTTTTTGAAATTTTTTAAAATGTTTATATTATATTTAATTTAATATTTTTTATTTATTAAAATTTTGTAGATAGTCATTTAAAATTTTTTAATATTTTACATCAGGGTAAACCATCAAAATAGGTACTTTTATTTTATTTAGGTTACATTTTAGTCACTTACATGTAAAATGTTACGTTTTGGTTATTTGCGTTATCGTTTTATTACATTTTGATCATTGAGTTGTTAACTGATGTTAGTCGTGTAATGACAAATTGATGTGGCCGGTTATTTCATCATATTAAACTAAAATTTTATTTCAAATTGCACAGCTAGTCCTTGTACTTTTATTTTTTTAACCATTGTTTTTCTTTATTTTTCTTCTCTTCTTCTACCCTTCTCTCTTCTCATATTCTTCAATGCATAAGCATAATCTTTGCCCTACCAAATAAATCAAGTATTTCTTTCACATGATTTCTACATTAAATTTTACTCAAATCGAATATCAATCATTCTTAATCATATCTCAATTTGAATATAATATAATTTTTAAAAATAAAACTAAATTTAACTAATCAATATAAAAAAAACCATATCCTTAATCAAATCTAAACATAAATTGAATTCTTTACACTCAAAAGTAATTTTTTTACTTTTCCAAATTTTGACAGAATCGTGTAGATTATTCATTTCCTTTTCTTTTATTTTTTAACTAACAAAATTAAGTAAACAATAAAATTGATCTAAACCTTTTTGGATATTCCTAAGAAAGCTTGATTGGAAATCGAGCATGGAACCAAACTGGTTTCGGTAAAGTTGAGCGTAAGTTTTGTATGGTGGTCATTTTAGTCATTGAGAATGTTGAGCTCGTTTGACAAATTCGTGAAACAACATAGTCTCGAGAGGTCGTGAATGTTGTAGGTAAGGTAGATATAGTGGTCATGGGGGTTGGTTAGGAAGTTGAGGGAATGAGCTCAAGAAACTTTGTTGAGGGTGGACCGCCATAAGTCACGACTGACGAGGTCTTCAAGTGAGGTAAGCTTGTGGACTAGGTCATTGAGAGATCCGAAATGGTCCGTCAAAACGACAGTGGATGATGAGAGTTTATAACTGTAGGGTGAGAATGTGCAAGGTAAGTTTTATTTTGGTTCCTGCTTTTACCTTTTCTTGTTTCAGAAACATAAAAAAGTTATGTTAAACGAAAAGGAAAACATAGAAACGTTACGTCAAAAGAAATATAAAGAACAAAGGAAAACAGAGGGAGAAGCAAAAGAGAATAGAAAATAAAAAAAATTAAAAGAACATAAAAGAAAAAAATTTAAATTGCTCAAAACAAAAAAAGGGACCAATTGTATAATTTAACCTGATATTTTCGTTTGAAATGATTATTTAATGTGTCATGTCATGTAATAGCCCGATTTAGGCTTAGTCGGAACAGTGGTTTCGGGACCACAAATCCGACGAAAAAAAAAATGTAATGGCTTGAATTTTCAGAGGTGTCGGAACGGTGATTCGAGATCACTAAATTCGACAAATGGGTAGAAAATATTATTAATTTAGTAAGTATAAGTTAAATATGAAGTTAGGAAAATTTTTGAAATAGTGAATAGTGCACTAGAAATAAATATTAAAATAATTAGAATCGAAATGAGGTATCAAGACCTCGGGGATTTTAAACTGAGCCATAAATATTTTTATAAATATTTATGGAGTGTTAAAAAGTTAGTATTAAAGTTTTGTTAAGAAATTTTAAAGTTCCGATAATTAATTGAACTAAAAGGACTAAATTGTAACAAATGCAAAAATTTGGGAAATGATTAAATAGCTTAAATGATAAAAGGAATAGGGCTTAAAAGGCAAATAGACCCAAGGTCTATTTGGGCTGGACGGCAGAGGCATGAAATCAGCAAGAAAGTAAGGAGAATTAAGGGCAAAATTGGAAAATTGCAAAATTTGCTTAATAAAGTTAGGACCCAAGTGGAATTATCTAGATTTCTCTTCATTTTTCTGAATTCTCATAAGCTAAAACACCATGGAAGGGCTTCTTCAAGCTGGTTCTTCATATTTTTATTACAAGTAAGTTCAATTCTTGACTATCTCTTGAAATTTTTGTATTTTTATGACTTTTACAACTAGGCCCACTTGTTAAATCCATTAGTTTTTGATTTTATGAAAGAAGTTAAAAGTTGATATGAATATGTGCTGGAAGTATATGATGATTTAGCATGAAATTAGAGCTTTAAATTGTTCATATGCTGATTTTATTGAAAGAATTGAATAGAAAGTGAATGTTTGGGACCTAATAGTAAAAGAGTTTGAAGATAGAGTTATATGTGGAAATTCTGAATTTCAATAGTTGTGTAACAACTTATAATGTCTAGTAAAGTACTAATTGAGAAAATTAGATTAATTGAGGGGTTAATTGAGAAAGGACCGAATTGTATAAACTGTGAAATTTGGGGCAAAATGGAAATCAACATTTTGCACTAAAGCAGTTTTGGACAGCAGCAGTAGTGTAACTTTGAAAAATCACCAAAAATTGTATAGATTGAATTAGAGGATGAATAAAATATGAAACTAAAGCTTATTGAGTCTAGTTTCTTATAAAGAAATGATGTGAGCAATGGAATTGTAAATCATGAGATATAATAGATTTTGTGAGACAAGGTCAGAATGAATTCGGGTTCCCCTGTTCTGACTTTGGAAAATCATTAAAAATTGTACAAAAATGATTATGAGTTATAGTTTATATGGTTAGAATCCTTAATGAGTCTATTTTTAGAAGAAACAAGCTAAAACATCATCCGAATTCTGTACAATGAGATAATTAATTTTTAGTGAAGAGTGGTCGGAACTGTCAGACAGCGAAACAGGGGAAACTTTAAAGAATAAACTGTACTATTTGGCTGAACCAAAAATTATGAAAATTTTATGGTATGAAGATATGTGAGTCTAGTTTCAGGGAAAATTAACGGATCTTAATTTGGAGCTCTGTAGCTCCGGATAAAAATAATTTAGTGACTCTGACTCGGATAAACAGCTTTGAATATACATGTTAGTGAATATTGAAATTATGGTTAATGTTGTTTAAGTGTGTTATACACATTAAGGATGTGGAATGGAGAGGAGGAGGAGGAAAATTGGGAAATATATGAATGATTCGTGTATAAATGGTCATATGTTTGATTATAACTCATAAACGATGAAATATGAATGATGCTTATTTTTGTGCATTATTGATCATGGTTTAAGCTCATGTGTGAAAATAAAGTTTCATAGTATGTGTGTATGGTATATTCAGTATATGATTTGGCATGAAATAATACCATGAATGGTTTATGAATTAACACATGTTGGTAAGCCTGATATATGAATAAATGATCAAATTGAGTGGAACGCCGGATTTGAGTACTTCTGATCAAGTGACAAAGTGATAAGTGGTAGCTTTAGCTACACTTATCTGATCAAGTGACAAGTGGAAAGTGATAAGTAATAGCTTCGGCTATACTTATCTGATCAAGTGACAAAGTGATAAGTGATAGCTTCGGCTACACTTATCTGATCAAGTGACAAGTGAAAAGTGATAAGTGATAGCTTCGGCTATACTTATCTGATCAAGAGACAAAGTGATAAGTGATAGCTTTAGCTACACTTATCTGATCAAGGGACAAAGTGATAAGTGGCTACACTTATCTGATCAAGAAACAAAGTGATAAGTGGCTACACTTATCTGATCAAGAAACAAAGTGATAGGTGGCTACACTTATCTGATCAGGGACAAGTGATAATTGATCATACGTAAGACCATAGTTATACTATGGCAAAGTGAAAGTGAAGTACTCAATTTTCCGTGACCGTTCCCTAATTTGATTAAGGATGGTAAGTGACAAATGGGCCCAAAAGAATTAAAATAAATGGATAAGTGGTAGTGTATTTATATCAGGACGATGTTGTTATTCAAACTAAAGTGATATTTTCATTGCTAAATTGAGAATTTCATAAATGTGTTATTGAATGGTATAATCAATAAACATTGAGTTAAATGGTAAATACGTATTAGTTTTGAATTTGGTGTCATTGAATTGTACGTGAATTAAATGGAAATTGCTAGTGATATGATTTAAATTATGAGCATGAGAAATTGCGAATTGAATGAAATGGAAATGAAGCATTAAATTGCATGAGTATGTATCGGGTCTCGCAGGCCCTAATTATTATGATTATAATATTTTGAGGATATATTGTGAAAAGTTATAGAAACATGTTAATTATTTTGAAAGTTTTAATTTTGATGAAATTTTATAACTCGGTTAAATACGTTTATAAGTGTATGTGTTTTGGTAATGCCTCGTACCCTATTCCGGTGTTGGATACGGGTAAGGGGTGTTACATGTCAGCTTACTGTTTTACCTTTAATGACAATTAACGGTTTAGTGACCAAAATATAACAAAACGATAACGTAAGTGATTAAAACATAACATTTCAAACATAAGTGATCAAAATATAACCAAAGACAAACAAAAGTAACTATTTTAATAGTTTTCCCTTTACATTATAGGTTTAGTCTTTGTGGTATAAATTATATAATATATGAATAACAGTGAGTGTACTTGAAAGATTGCTCCATTATAGAAACTTGATTAAATTAGTCTTTCTACTATTAAATAGATCAATTTAGTCTTTGCACCATGAAAAACAATCAGATATGGTCAAAGAGAAAAAGTTAACATTTACTAATATTTTTAAAGTTTTTATGGTTTTATAAATAGAATCTTTTATATGGAATTAAACAACAACAGCAAAAAACAATTTTTAAAGATATTTTTATATCGTAAATGTTGATTTTATTATAATTTGAACTTATTTATTTCTTTTTAATAGTATAGGTAGTATAGGTGCTAAATTTATCTATTTAATAATAGAGAGACTAATTCAATCCGGTACTATAACTTAACATATTTTATTATAAACATAGAAGACGGGTTGGATTAGGTTGGGCCTTAAATGTTTAAGCTCAATCTTGGCTCGTATTTGAAATGGGTCTAATTTTTTGCCCTAATCCATTTTTCGGGCATTACATTTTTTTCTCGAATTTTCTCAAATTTCAAGCTAATTTTTAAACTTGTGCGGATAACCCGACTCATGATTTCAAGGACAGCCGAGGGATTGTGCGGTGGAGAAGCTTCAGGGCCTTTTCCTTGCATTCAGCACCAGGAGTAACCATGCTAGGCTTCGAGAGGATGACCTCGACATCACATTATTCTCAGCAAGGTAGAAGAAAACCTCGGGCCGTACCTTCTAGGCTACTTTGAAAGTCCTATCCATTCCAAGGTCACCATCAAGCAAGATTTCTAGTTCCACAATCGGCACCAACCCACTGTCCTGTAAAAGATTTATATTATGATTGCATGTGTTTATCACAATTACAAACATAATGAATGTTGTTGTGATTCTAGCATATAGTAATTAGGTTCGCTTTCGATATATGTATTTTCGTTTGTCCACTTTAGTCACTAAATTTGGATTTTGTCAAAATTTAATAACGTGACCAATGTTACTAGAACCAAATCAAGGAAAAATAAATTTTTTAATAGAAATTTACAATTTTTGTATCTTTTTCAAGAGGAACTAATTTACTCGTTTTCAAGATTGATAGTAACCCAAAAATTATTCATACCAATTTATTATTCGGCTTATTTAAACTATAAATTTTAACATCCTGAACTTGAAAATTTAATTAATTAATTTAAATTAATTTATATAAATAAATACTTCAACTCAATTAATTCGAAATTTATATTTGGGAATTCGGACATTCTTTAGCTTTGTTGTTTAGGCTTTTGGATAGAACACGACACAAGATACTTTACTTACATGCAAAATTCATATTTATGGATAATTAGGTGCTAATCATCTGTCCTTTTCACTAGATTTTCATTTTAGTTAATAGGGTTAACTACGCACAATGTCACTAAATTATTAATAAGTTTACGTTTTAGTTACTCAACTTAAAAAAGTTACAAAATAGTCATCAAACTATTCAAAAGTTTTTATTTAAGTCACTAGGCTGTTAAGTTTTTTTTTTTAAAGTCCGACAAGCGAGCTCTAAATGATGATACGATGGATCAGTACCCATCAACGAATATAACAACATACCTCAGATCTAAGTCAATCTGACAGTCAAAGTCGAATATTGAAGAAGAAAACTGTTTGGATTTTGGTCTGCAGATTCATGACATTCAAAACTGTTTCATAAAAAAAGATTAACTATAAAAGAGAAGGAGAAGAAGAGCACCGTACAACAACGATTTAACAACCCAATAACTTAAATAAAAAATTTAAAATAATTAAATGATCATTTTATAACTTTTTAAAATTGAACAACTAAAACATAAATTTATTAATAATTTAATGACACTGAAAATAATTTACCCTAATATTAATCTTTTTGACCTTTTGTTAGCTACATAAATCAATCAACCAAAAACATAAAAAGTTACAAGGCAGCTCATTTCCAATCCAGCCAAATCAAGCAATAGTCCAAATTTATGTCATAATTTCGTAGGGACAAAATGAGTGGAAAACGATTGTTCTGACCTGTGACCTTTATATATGAAAAAAATAAAAATTAAATGGAAATATCAAATGATGTGGCACACACATGTTAAAATGTGACAGATTACCTTTACACGTGGCCCACTATTGTTACTATAACTGTTAATGGGTTAAATATCCGAGAGGTCCTTATATTATAGAACCGAATTAAATTAATTTTTTTTATTATTAAATAGATTAATTTAATTTTTATAGTACTAAAAATAATTAAATAAGTTCAATTTATAATATGGTTTAATATTTATTATATAAAAAATACGTTGAAATTTATTTTTTTCAATTGCAGTGCAATTCCATCAAAAGATTTTACTTACATAATCATAAAAATTTTAAAAATATTAACTTTTTTTTAAGCAGTAAATGATTTTTTGTTAGAGATATAATGATAAATTTAGCCCTCAATGTTTATATTTTTTTTGGTCAATTTGGCCCTTAGTCTTTTCAAAAAAAAGTCAAATCGCCTTTTTTAACGGAAATACTGACTGAAACATTAATTTTTTAATTTTGTTGGTGTGGCTACTCACATAATAGTCCATATGCACATTATGCTAATAACACCAGTTGTTTTATATGTCACGTCAATAAATAATTCAAAATTATAAAAAAAATCAAAATCAAAATTAAAAAAATATAAAAAGGTCATAAAAAAAATTAGCATAGAGTACATGAGAATTGTCATGCAAGCTGCTATGTTTGAAATTTTAACATTTTAGTTAGCATTCTCGCTCAAAAAATCATTTCGACCCTTTTCCAAAAGGTTAGTGGTCAAACTTGATTCTTTTTAAAAGGCTGTGGTCCAAATTTAGCTAAAAAAAGGAATAATGGTAAGGGCTAAATTTGACATTATACCTTTTTTTAATAGTAAATGTTAATCCTATTCCAATTTGACCATATTTGATTTTCTTTTTAATAGTATAGAAATTAAATTGATCTATTTAACGGTAGATGAATTAATAGTATAAAAAAGGGACCTTTGAATATAAGGTTTTTTATTTTGAATTTATTGAAACTTAATATAACTAAAAAAATTATAAAAGGGAATAGCAATATTCCATTCCCAATCACCAATTCATTGCTTGAATAATAATTTTGCATATGAAAAGGGTGATTTTACCTTTAAAAGAAAAGAGTAGTTGAGACAAAAGAGATTGCTCAAGGCTTTGTTTTAAATTTCGACTTTTGAGAAATTTGCTGTTTTAGGAGCTGGAAATTGTCATATATTTTCAACATATAGTTGTTGGTTAGTTCAAACAAACCCATCTTTAGGTCACTGTTAATTTTGGACCCATGGTTACGTTTTTTTTTTCCCTATTAGTAAGCAATATATTGGTGTCATTTAAGTTCATTTTACAGTTTAATTTCAAGATTCGTAGGTCATAATTACTTCTTTTAATAATATCATTTCCCATTCAAATAGATATATGATTTTGCGTATCCAAGAATTATACAACCGTAAGTGGAGAGTGCTCATAAAGCAAGTACCTAGAGAGGTAAACTCTGCTACTGATACTTTAGCTGATTTGATGAAAGAGGTTTGATAGAAGTTTTTGGTTATCCAATCTTGATCTTACTGTTAGCTCGTAATTAATGCTATTTATATATTGTTACAAAAAAAATGTCGTTTTCAAAATTTGAACTTATATTTCCCTTAAAAATGTAACATGCCTTAGTAAGCATTTTTGTGTTCATTATTATGTAGAAAATTGGATAAAGGGAGGTATATGGGACATTTGATAGACATATAATAATGAAATTACTTAAATACATAATATATTCTATTTTAATGATTTTGGGAGTTACGAGTAGTTAAGTATCGGGATAGATATTAAATGCGTACACGAATTTTTATTTAATATGTAATTTAATATGTGAACTTTGATTTAGTGCAATTATATACATAAAACTTAAATTATGATTCATATATAAAATTTTAATTTTGATTCAATTGTACTCAATTAAAGAAATAAACACATAATTTTATTTTCATATTCGATTGATATAATTATTTGTGTAAGTAAAATATAAATGTAAAATTGTGTCGATTCAATAATATTGTTAGGAATTTGTGAAATTTAAATTAAATTAAAATTTTATGTATAAAATTATATAAAATCGAGATTCATGTATAGCATTCCACATTTAATTAAAATTAATATATTATTTTAATATTTATCTATTTAAGTATAGTATATAAGAGAATTTCTGTAGGATTATTCATTATATTATGATGAAAAAAAAGTTCATGAACACATAATCAAATGGTAGATCTCATGCAATCAACTTAAAATATAAGAAATGCATTCAGTTGATGGGTCAACGATGATGTTGAATTTTCTTTTGGTGGACGCGGTTGCAGTGGAACAATCACTTCCACATGCAAGCTTGCTGGATATTGAATGCACTAGGGCAGGTATGTTAGTTAACACATCCATCAACTTCAGTGCACCCTCACTCGATGGTGGCCCCACCGGCACTCTTTTCTGCTGACATAGAATTGACTTACGCTCCTCATCGTCCTCGCGTCACCAACCCGTTTTTCCTACGTGGCAGTGGCACCGAGTCACCCACGTGTTAGTTTAAAACATTAATTTTTTTTATTAAAAATATCAATATTTAATTATATAAACTTTTTATAAATATATTTTTATATATTCTTTCTACTAATATCAAGGAATTATAATCATATAATATTTATCTAATTAACATCATTAATATAAAATTGATAATTTCGGATTTTTTCTAATATAATATCTAAAATTTTCTTAAATAGGAGGATAATGCGTCGTAGTATTGTAACGCCCCAATTTTCGAGAATTCTGTGAATGTTGGCATAAGTTTAATTATGTTAGTGGGCCTCTAGAAGGCCCAAGCTTAAGATAGAACCCGACAATTTTAGTTAATTTTTGTTCTATAAGAAAAATGGGGTGAAATTATGAAATAAGACCTGTGTAAAAATGTTTGAGAATGCTATATGCTAAATTGAAGTGGCCAAACAAATAGGAGTGCAAAATAGGAGGATTTGCATGACAAACCTCCCATTTTACATGAAGTGGCCGACCATCATGTTGTTGAAGACAATATGTACACTTGATATCCATAATTTATGATACAAGTTGATAAAAATTGATAATGGTTTAGGTAAATGTTCCATGATGGGCATTTCATGTCTTTTGTATTAAAGAATTAAATGGATGAAATATGAAATTTTATTAAAAGAAAAAGGGGTGAAAAGAACAAAGTTTTGTCCATCTTTATTCATCATAGCCGAAAGTTAGAGAAGAGAAAGGAGAAGAGAAAGCTCTTGAATGTTCGGTCACTTGGGGAAGAAAATTGAAGGTAAGTTTATGGTAGTTTGCTTCTATCTTGATGTTCATGAGTTCTTATTGATTCTACCTTAACTCTTGAAGCATATTTTGGTTTTTAGTTGTGATGTGAGCATTTAGTCATGAATTAAAATGAAGGAAATGGTTGTTCTTTCATGTTCTTTTGATGAAAAATGGAAGATAGGTGAAGTTGAGCCAAACAAATGAGCATGCATGTGCCTTAGATGCTAAGGGGAAAAATCGGCTAATATGTTGTGTTTTAAAATGATGAAATGGAGATTATACTTAAGTAAAATCATAGATATGTGATGATTGATTGGTGATATACATGTTTAAATAACATGCATGCAAGTTAGGTGTGTGAAAGAGTGATTTGGTAATAAATCTGCTTGGAACAGCAGCAGTAACGTGACTTTGGAAAATCACCATAAATTGTGGGAGATGAATTAGAAGCTGAATAAATTATGTAATTAAAGCTTAATGAGTCTAGTTTCAAATGAAATAAATGAGAACATATTTTGAATTCTGTACAATGAGAAATCTGATTCGTAATGAAGAGTGGTCAGATTAGTCAAACAGTGAAACGTGGGAAACTTTGAGAAAAATATGGTATTGATTGGCTAAACCAAAAATTCTGAAAATTTTATGGATAGAAAATATATGAGTCTATTTTCAGGGAAAATTAACGGCACTTGATTTGGAGTTTCGTAGCTCCATTTATAAATGATTTAATGACTATTGCTTAGGAAGACAGCTTGTAGTGAAAATATGATTATGTGGTAAACATTGACAAAAATTTGTTAATGAGTTGCTTATTAATTTCTTATAAGCTTACTATGATCTGTAGGTGTGGTTGGCTGAATATTGTAAGGGTTTAATACGTAGTTCGTATTTGAATAGTTAGATTAACGTGTTAGTAATCCAATTGTAGGCAGTTCGTGTGTGCATATCGTCGCAAACAGGTGTGTAACTAACACCCACTTTCTTAGTCTAGATCAGCAAAAGTCGAAAAGCTGAAATGCCGAAAACCGGTATTTTGTAGATTTGCGAGTGTGCGAATGCTCATGAGGTAAATCGATTAATGTTTTTGGTAAGCTGCAATGTTTGGACTGCAAAGTGCATGATTTCTATGCCCTCGATATTTTTGGGCTTAATGGGCCAAAATTGGAATGATGGGCCAACTGGCCTAATTTGGTAAGAACCCTCGGTACGTGATTCTGTTAGTACGTGAAAGGTAGGAATATGCATGAAAAACCCTAAAATAGATAAATTACTGAAATACCTTTAAAAGTAGAAATTTTACAGTTTTACCCCTAGGAGATAAATTACCGAAATACTCCTAGGGTTAAATTGACGTAAATGCATGTTTGACTATTTTTATTTACTGCATGCCATGTTGTTATTATCTGATGCATGGGACTGGAATATTGACGGAGGAAGTACTGAAAGTGACTTGTCCACGTACTGGAGGCTTTGCCTCAATTTACTGTTAACTGAGCAGTAAGGATGCAACTGTGGAGTGTTGGGCTGGGTGGGTTGAGCTATTCCCCACATGGAGTGTATGGCTGGTACGGGTGGAGTGTAGTGGTTGGTGGGTTGAGTAGTCTCCCCAAATGGGCTTGCATATGTTATTGATGTTGCATGTATTTTGAAATGGGCCTATGGGCCATATTGTTATCTGAATAAGGGGCTAAGGCCCAGTTTATTGTAATCTAAAAAGGGCTCTGGCCCAGTACCACTGTTACTTGAATGGGCTTAAGCTGACTTGGGCTTTGAATGGGTTTTCCTTACACACTGAGTTTCCAAACTCACCCCTTCTTTAACCTTGCAGGTGAGCCTTGATGTGGGTGACTTGGAGCCGGAGGGGATTCAGAGTGGCCATGGTGAATACTTTTGGGTTTGAAAAAAAGACTGGTTTTCTTAAGTTATTTTTAATTACTATTTAATTTTTGGGTTGTAATAAGGCCATTTTAACTTTATTTTCTTCTTTGATTTTCTGGGATTATATTATTTTAAACAACTTTAAATTGATGGATAATAATTCAAATGGGCTAGACTTAGGGCGTGATTTCAAAACGATATTTGTTTTTTTTTTAAATAACACGACGTCACGAATACTCGATTTACCAAAGATAACCACTCAAAGAAATTTCAACTTGTTATAACCAAGTGTGGTAATGGATGTGGACATGTCTAGGATTGGATCCAATCGGAGAGCTTGGTACTTAAGCAGCCTTCATCGCTCACCTCCTCTGTTATGGATACCTACTTGGTGCCCAGCTTCCATTCATTTGGTTAGTTTAACAAAAGTCGGCTTTTAAAACACTAAAAAGGGAACACGGGTTTTTGACTTCAATGTGGCACGTCGGATTCAGCCTTAACATCTGGGCCGGGTTTGGGGGTGCTACAAGTATACTTAAATTCACGTCTTCAATACTATAACAATATCGATATCAACCGAATTAAAACTCAATCGATATAACATCTCAATTAATCACGTTCTTTCCTCGTGGAAGGATGATAATATTTGACTTGTTCTATTGTTATATTTCTAATGTCTCGATTAATCACACTTTCCTTGTAATGACATGGGAATATTTGACTTATTCTACAAATTATAATATTAAAGGATAAATATCAAAATTATACATCAATTTTGATACAAATTGCAATGTTATACATTAATTTCAATTTGATGTATTTACATACATTATGATTTTCTCTTAAATAAAATTAAAATATTTCTTCATTAAGCGACTAATTATCTTTTTCAATGTTTCTTTCATTGAAAAACTTCTATCAAGTGTTTTTTTTTTAATATTTGTTATAGAAAATTTCATTAAAAATTTTAATGGATTATCAAACTAAGGATAAGTTGGATCTCATTTTTAATATCATTTTGTATGAATTCGTTGTTAAAATTTATTATAATTTAAATATGTTAAAATTATTGTATAAAAAACTTTTGTAATAATAACTCTAATTTGCACTCAATTGAATATTTAAACTTTTTAAAATACATAAAAAAGATTGTCAAACTTTTTCAAAAGAAGCAATTAAGCCCCTTCTTCTTTTTTTGCACTCAATTGGGTATTTAAACTGTTAAAATATATAAAAAAGACCTTTAGACTTTTTCAAAAATAGTAATTAAGGCCCTGCTTTTTTTTATTGCACTTAATTGTCAAAATGCATTAAAAATGTGATTTGACCGTAAACTTTAACAGTTACTGTTAAAGTTAATTGACCGTAATTTTTTTTAGTTAAAGTCATCCCATGTCATAACCACGACATGACATGTAGCAAAAAATTATAAAAATTATTAAATTTTAATAAAAATATAAATAATATAGAATGTTGTAAAATAATATAAATTTTATAAAATTTTATAAAAAATCATAAAAATCATAAAAAAATTTATAAAATACATCAAAGGTTAACTTTAAAGTTGACCGTTAAAACTAACAACCCCCGTTGTTGTTTTTTCAGTTAAAGCAGTTGCGCAACACAGTGTGACATGTAGCGAAAAATAATAAAAAATAAAAATCAATAAAAGTTATAGAAAAATTATAAAATGTTTCTTTTGGTACAATAATTTTTATAATTATTTTATGACATTTATATTTCTCTACTTTTTTATCATTTTTTACGACTTTATAAAATTTTATATTTTTTATATTTTTTTATCGTTTTTATAAAATTTTATAATATTTTTCTAATTTTTAATAAAATTAAATGTTTCTTATATTTTTATTAAAATTTAATAATTTTTATAATTTTTATAAATTTTATTGATTTTTATTTTTATCATTTTTTGTCACATGTCATATCGTGGTTGTGACACGTAATGGTTTAACTGAAAAAAATTAGAAGCTGTTAGCTTTAACTGTCAAAAGGTCTTTTTGATGCATTTTGGTAATTGAGTCCAAAAAGAGAGAGAAAGAGAGAGAGAGAACGAGCTTAATTTATTTTTTGAAAAAGTTTGAAGGCTTTTTTGGATATATTTTAGCAGTTTAAATACCCAATTGAGTAAAAAAAAGTAGTGGCTTAATTGATTTTTCTAAAAAAAATATTTTTTTTATACATTTTAAAAATTCAATTACGTAATTAAGTGGAAAAGAAAAACTTAATTATTTTTTTGAAAAAGTTACATGAATGCAAATCCTAATTGTTGAAATGGATATGGTCCATGAGAATAGGAATCACAATGGTGAATTGGCGTAAAGGTAGTTACATAATTGGTTGACTCGTGAGGTTTTGCAATGTTATTAAATACAGCCAATAGCCACGTCCTCCCCACGACGCTCCTCCACCATTGGACCTCGCCTCCTCAATCTTTGCATATACATACCATGTTGATTTTTCCTACTTTTTTAATATACCAAACATTATTATAAATCATTTATTACAAAAAAATATACCAAATTAATTTTAGTAATAATTTTGGCCTTCCAAGCATTGTCCTATCTTGCCATCATCTTCCAACCTCAAAAAAAAAATGTAATATTTTCATTCACTTTAAATAAAAATAAATGTTTAATTCACGATTTGATTTTTAAAATATATTCACTTTCTCACTTTAGTGTTGTTGATACGAGTTACCAACAAAAATATTACGATGGAGGAAGTGAGGTAAGGCGGAGAGCTGATGGAGTAAGGGATAGAAGGAAGGAGATGTTATTTGAGGAGAAGGATTTAGGGAGTGAGAGGAAGAGGGAAAAAAGTGATGGTTGTGATGGAAAGAAGAATAACTCCCATGCCCTCATGCACCCAAGATTATATAACGGGTTGCCCTCTGTCTAGTAGTGTTGTGTGGAGGTCTATACGACGTCTTGCATGGTTGTGCAAGTTGGCTAGATGTCAATGCTATTACTGGTTGCATGGTTGTCTCGTCTATGGCATGGGTTACCTTGCTTTAAGACCTGTATCATTAAGGTTGTACGAAATGGTTAAGCCTAAGTGGTCCCATGAGGGGCGAGTTGTGGAGGGTAAGTTGTTGGCCATCCGTAGGCTAATTCACCAAAGGGTCCACCAATGGGCAACCCATGGATCATTCGACGATTTGCCATGTGTCCTTCATTGGTAATGGTATAACAAGTACCTTTTTGATTAAATTTGGTATATAAAATATTTACTCAATAGTTTTTGTCCAATTTTTAACATTGTTTAAAAAAAGATATAATGCTAAATTTAACCTCTAATGTTGATCTATTTTGTCACCTTAGCTCCATTTTTTTTATCACTTTCACTTCAACCTTCAACATTTAGTCAAATTACTTAGTTTTGGACGGAAAAGTTAACTGAACTATTAAAATTTTAATAACATTGACATGGTAGTTTGTACGACAGTTTGCTTGTACTTCATTACCGACATGGACAATTTTTTAAAAACCTTTTATGAATATTTTAAAATTTGTTAAACTTTTAAATAGTTATTATTATATTTTAAATTTATAAAGTACACATGAATTATCACGACAATTCCATTAAATTTTCAAGATCCAACTAATTTTGTATTCAGAAACACATTAACTAATTTTCAAAGGTTGTAGCCAAAGTGATTAAAAAATAAGAATTAGAACCAAGTGACAAATGTGTAAACACTAGGGGATAGATTTATCATTATGACTAAAAAATAGTGGTTGTTTTAAGTAGTTTAGCCATTGAATGCACGCCACGTAGCGTTTTTAGAATATATATTATCATATATAAAGTTAAAAAAACAGAAAAAATATTTAAATCCATAATAAAATATAAATAAAAAAATTACAAAATATATAATTTTTAAAAAACATAATATAGAAAAACAAATAAAAATTAAAAAATTTCCTCAAAAAATACAAATTTAAAAATTTTAAACATAGAAATAAATATATAAAAAACTAGTATATGTTAAAAAATAAAAATAATTTTCTTTCATCAAATATATAAAATTTTAAATTATAAAAATAAAAAAATTAAAAACCATAAAAGTATATGAAAATTCCAAATGTATATAAATTTTTATAAAATTATCAAATATATAAGTTTTAAAAAAAATAAAAAAATCATAAATATATATAAAAAATGTTGAAATTTTTAACAAATACGTAAATCTTAAAAAATTATAAAAAAATATAAGCATAAATATAAAAATCTAAAAGCATTTATAACTTTTTTAAAACAACATATATTTGACAAAAGATCGACGTCAACAGCGTTTTGACGATTGATAAGGGAGTCGGGTGAACAGTTGAGTGATCGTGCGACCTGGATTGCGTTGGAGGGACGTGCAAACAATCGGCATGTAACGATGCTGGGCAGATGGGGTGTGCCGATGAGATTATTTTTAAAAATTTTTTTTAGACATTTCTAAATTTCCAAATGAGACTAGGGAGTGTAAATTTTTTTTGAAACAAATTAAATATATATTTTCGATTTTTTTTAAATTTGAGAAATTTTCGATATTTTGAAATGAAGTGAGAGTAAGTAAAAAGGAATTTTAACAAAAAAAAATCCAATTTAATAATAATATTCTTTATTCCTTTTTAAATAAAAATAATATATATATATTCAATAGCACCATGAATTTCTTAATTTATATATTTATACATATTTTTATATATTTATTGCTATTCTATATTTTTTAAGATTTATATATATTTAATTAAAATCCATAATATATTTTATTAGTTAAAACAACCACCAGTTTTTTTAAACAGTGTTAAAAAATTGAAAAAAGAACAACAGAAAAAAGAATGGTACTAAAATAGAAAAACGGATATACATTAAGGACCAAATAGTAAATTAAGCCAAAAAAAATTTTAAAATGAATTTAATTATTATTCAAACTAAAGTCAATAGAAATTCTATAGTTGTGGTTTTTTCCTATTTTTTTCTCCACACACACACACGCTGTTATTCCCGCTTATTTGGCGGCATAATTTCACTGCGTTTAAACTCTCCTTTCCCACCTTCCACGTCACTCCACCGTAAAAAAGAAAGAAATTCAAATTTAATAAAAGGTCAAAATCTACCATAGATCCCTGTACTATTTATAAATTTAAAATTTAATCTCTATACTTTTATTTTTAAGAATTTAATTCCTCTACTTTCGGAATTCAAAATTTAGACTCAATTATTAGTATTATTAAAATTTTTGTTCAATTTTTTGGTTTTATGTTTTGAACTAAAAAACAAAAATACTTACTTAGTAACAATTGGATCTGAAGTTTAAAAACTAAAAAGTAGAGATTAAATTTGTAAAAATAAAAATATAGGGACTAAAATATAAATGCATGAAAAGTAGAGAGACTTATATCATATTTTAACCTTAATAAAATTCAAACTTAAAAATTACAAAAGACAGATCCATGTCCGCTTCTCCCACCAGTCATTATTTGGAATCCTTCATTTCAATTTCAAGCTTTTTGTGTGTGAAGCCATGTGAGCTTATTGATACAATTCTCTTCTTCTTCTTCTTGTTAATTTTGTCACGCATTCTCTTTGACCGGGTCACCAACTACAAACTCTCTCTCTCACACACGCGCACTCCGAAATGGCGTCTTCTTCTCGAGCAAGAAGCAGGTCGCCGTTTTCGCATCGGAAACCTCCAAGTCCGTTTTCATCTACTTCTTCTACTTCTTCGTTTGTACGCAACAAACTAATACCTCGCACGTGCTCGTCGTCGGCGTCTTCCTACTTAAACTCGGCAGGTGGATACGATTCTCGATCCAGGACGACGAGTCGGTCAAAGTCTGATTCGGTGTACTATGACTCGCGCGGTTACAATGCTAGTACACCAGTGGCTCACGCGCCGGAGGAGATAATAGGCGAACCGTTGGAAACGTCGAGATCGGGGGATAGTATTTCGGTTACGATTCGGTTTCGGCCGTTGAAGTGAGTGTAGATCTGAGAGGACCTGATTCGATCTAAGTTGTGGATTTTTTCGATTTGATTGTTGTAGGAGTTTTAATTTTCAGGTACTGCAATTTATTTGGTTTGTTTGCTCATTTTTATTTTCTCTGGCTATAGTGAAAGGGAATTCCAGAGAGGGGACGAGATTTCGTGGTACGCTGACGGGGATAAGACTGTGAGAAATGAGTATAATCCAGCGACAGCTTACGCATTTGGTACTTGCCTATTGATTTGACTTTTAGGAATGAAATTCATTGCTAATTTTCTTTCTACATTTTATTGTCAATATCTGGTCTTCATGAGTATATATCTTTGAGAACGATAGCAAATAAATGAAGAAATTTGTACAATTTTGTTGGGGATTTGGATGGTGTTAGGTAATCAGAGTATAGTTAATAAAGATTTGCTAAAATTTTTGGTCGAAATAGTTTGGCACAAATTTGACGTTTAAGCCTGGCAATGAGTGCGGATATAATATGATTATTGGATTTACTTTTTGACAGATAGAGTATTCGGACCTCATGCAACTTCTCAAGAGGTTTATGAAATAGCTGCTAGACCTGTAGTGCAAGCTGCAATGGAAGGTGTAAACGGTATGGGAATTAAATTACCGGAACTTATATTAATTTCATTGAGTTGAGTGTTAATTGAATTTAAACTGAAAAGTTCTAAGATTATTTGATTCAAAGTCATTTATTGTCATGTTGCAAGAAAATGTAGGTCAGTTTCAATTCTGAAATTATATGCTGTATCTAATGGAAGCTAATATTAGCTTGTATGAATTATAGGAACTGTTTTCGCTTATGGTGTTACTAGTAGTGGGAAGACGCACACTATGCATGTAAGTCTAGCTGCTTCCTCAAAGTACTTCTTTTAACTTCCCACTAATTTTTTTTGGATTATCATAGGAATTCTTAAAATTATTGTTGCTTATATTTCTGTCAAGTCGACCTATTAGTTGATTATAGTATCAATTTTGGTTGTATAACTATACATATAGACTTAACTATAAACAAAATTTCTTGGATATGTTGCATTTGATTGAATTTTCTTGTTAGGGCGGTTGAGGAAAGAACTTGTGAAATAAATAACGGTGGAGTTTCCTCAACAAATAGAAGCAATTATTTAGTTACAATTAGCATAGATTTTCAGATTAAACGCTTCTAATTAGATGAGTTCTTTTCATTGCTTTGTGTTTATGGTTGATAATTACTCTTGAGAACCTTAATCCCTACTCCTAAATCTGATAAAATTTTCCACCCAGAAAGAAATCACATATGTAGCACAAGCAATGTTTAAGGAAAGTATTTATTAATTACGAAAAAAATATTTACTTGTATAGAAGTAGCAACAAAATCAAACCATATCTTCATTGTTAGTTTCAAATTTCATACTCTCCACAACTCTTATAGACCACACAAAAAGCAAAAGAGAAAGAATAGTATTTGCATTCAGTTCAATGTATTACGGTATTACCAGTCAACTTTTATCTGGTATGTTTTGTTGCATTAGAACTTTATATTCATTTGACCTTCTTTATTGGAAAATGTATTTTAGTAATATGCTGTTGGGAATTTTTATTTATATTAATATTTCAATCACATGATGCATCCTGAGAATGATCAACTATTTTCCTTCCGTTCCTTTGTATTAATCTGTTGTGTATCCTGTCATATAACAATATTACTACTTCCTGTCATCTTACATTGACTTTTCTCTTTGATAATATGCACAGGGAGATCAAAATGCTCCTGGTATCATTCCGTTGGCAATAAAGGATGTGTTCAGCATCATCCAAGATGTAAGTATTCCGGCATTGTTGATTAGGACTAATTACAGAACTATCAGATTAATGCAATTTTCCATTCCTTTTCATTACGTTTTGTTCCTTATGCTACACCTGTTCCTGTTTGACTTCTACCACTTGGCTCCCTTCTGATAAAACCTCCCCATTTTCTCCTCAAATTATACTTCGCTACTTATAGACCTTCTGGTAACATGTTATGCTTTGAACCATTTCAGTGGGGACAACATTCCTATATTGAAGTTAGCCTCAGCACTTGACTAATAACTGTTCTTTAATTGTCGTTTATAACCCGAGGATTTATTTATTTGTTTGTATTTTATGTTTCAATCCAATCTGAAGTTTTATTTGTGCTTCATCTTGCTTTTGTAGCATAGTTTACTTGCTTTCAATTATTTACTCTCACAATTTTATGTGGATAAAGTTTGAATGACTAACTGTGCTTATAATTCAGACTCCAGGGCGGGAATTCTTACTCCGCGTGTCATATCTTGAAATCTACAATGAGGTGTGTTACTGATTTATACTTATAAGTTTATGGTTAAGTTGATCACATGGCAATTGAAGTTAGAATTTCTTTCTTCAGGTTTCATATCTACTGCTACTGTTTATTTTATGGTGGTACTTTAATGAGAACAGTTTTCTTTAGCTGTTAATTCTATAAACTGTGTGGTTCTATTTCTGGCCTTCAGCTCCTTTCCTTTTAAGCTATAATTTCTTTTAATATGATTTTGTTTTATTCTGCTTCGGACATCAGGTGATAAATGACTTACTTGATCCAACTGGTCAGAATTTGCGTGTTAGAGAAGATGCCCAGGTCTTTTGTTCAACTTATTTCAAATTCTTGCATTGTTTTTATATGGTTTATGACCTTGGTCTCATTCTCTGAAAAAAAGTCATGTGCACATAAACACACCATTATTCACATCTAATATCAACCTAATGAATCTTTTTTTATAATATATATTTTTTACTTTTGGGTGGGTTTTGGTTGAGATTGTAAGAAACGTTTCAATATAGTTTCTGTTGGAATGGCTTGCAATCAATGTGCATCAGTTTCTTACTCTTGCTCATATTAGCATTATCTTTCCAGGGAACTTACGTGGAGGGTATAAAGGAAGAAGTGGTTTTGTCTCCTGGTCATGTTCTTTCTTTCATTGCTGCAGGGGAAGGTGCTTTCTGGGGTTCATTTGCTCCTTTCCTGCCTTTTTCTTCCTTTATTTTCTTACCCATGCTATATGAAATGAATGATCTATCAGTGAGATATTTTCTACTAAGTTTCCTTCTGTATGTTTTTGAGCAGAGCATCGTCATGTTGGCTCAAATAACTTCAATCTGTTTAGTAGCCGAAGTCACACTATATTCACCCTGGTATACATTCTTGATGTAGGAATTTTCTCATTTCATTGGGCAAATCTTAAATTTGGTTGATTCCCTGTGTAGTTTATGTTGGAGTTTTTAGATGTCTGATTTTTTGGTGTTTCTGAATCAGAATGGATAACTCTATTGTACACACCCCTTCTTTCCTGACAAATTTGCAGATGATCGAGAGTAGCGCTCATGGTGACGAATACGATGGAGTGGTCTTCTCTCAACTTGTATGATATAGTCCATCTGTCATTTTTCAGGAAAAATATTTCTCTAGAATTCATGGCTTGACTTGGTACTGTCGATGTTCCCTTATCCAGAATTTGATTGATTTAGCTGGATCTGAGAGTTCAAAAACTGAGACAACTGGGCTAAGAAGGAAGGAAGGATCTTACATAAACAAAAGTCTTCTGACTCTTGGAACTGTAGGTTCCTTCTATTAACATTTTCCATTGATGAACATTTATTACTTTCCCATGTTGAACACCTTCAGTCTATTATAAGGGTAAAACATACAAAGCCTTGAGCATGTTCCTTCAACTAATCTGCAGGATTATAGTTTCTATAAAGTCGGTTGATAACAAAAATTGAATCACAAAGTTCTCTATTTTCTCCATCTGTCTTCATTAATTACTGATGGCAATAACAATTCTGGAGCGGATGGAATTGATTTCTGACTATTAATTTTCTAGTCTTATAATTAGATCATCTGGTTTTCGTTTGAAGGTTATAGGAAAGCTAAGTGAAGGAAAAGCATCCCATGTTCCGTATAGAGACTCCAAGCTTACCCGCCTTTTGCAATCTTCACTAAGTGGTCATGGACATGTTTCTGTGAGTTGATCAGTATATGTTATTTGTAACAGGCCATTATGTGCTAATGATTATAGGTTAACTGGATTTTAGTTCCTCCCAACTCTAAATTTTAATTTCCTTTATCTTTCAATTATTTCTCTAATCTCAAGTCATTTTTTGTTTGCAATTACTAATCCTTATCAATATCTGACAAAAGTTATTTATCTATTTTGCAATTATTTTCTTCAAAATTACAGCTTATTTGCACAGTTACACCTGCATCTAGTAATATGGAGGAAACTCATAATACCCTTAAGTTTGCAAGCAGGGCAAAGCGGGTGGAAATCTATGCCTCACGTAATAAGGTCTCTATAGCCTCATCTTTATTTCTCTTGGGTAGTTATAATATTTAAGACTCAACCTTATGCTACTTTCAAATCTAAATTTCGTTACAGATTATTGACGAAAAATCATTAATTAAGAAGTATCAGAGGGAAATTTCAGTCCTCAAAGAAGAACTTGATCATCTAAGGCAGGGAATGCTTATTGGTGTTAATCACGAAGAACTTATGACCTTAAGGCAAAAGGTCTGGCATTTTCCTTTCAGTCATTTTTCTATCTGGGGGCATAACTATTTACAGTATTCTTCATGCCATTTATTGTTTGTGAGACAGTTGGAGGAAGGTCAGGTGAAAATGCAATCAAGATTAGAGGAAGAAGAGGAAGCCAAAGCTGCTTTAATGAGCAGAATCCAGAGGCTTACCAAGCTTATACTTGTTTCTTCCAAAAACTCCATATCTGGTTTGAGTGATGTATCGAGTCACCAAAGGATTCATTCTGTTGGTGCGGATGATGTGAGTTTTTATCATAAATATGTGAAACAAAAACCATGATTCTTTTATACTGATGGTATCATAAGTAAGACTACTCAAATAGTCTATTAACACATATATATGTCTGTATGTATAAGTATATTACACAGCAAGGACCAGTTGGCCTATTCTATTCAAATGATGAAAAGATGAAACAAAATATGTTTTATAACCTGGAAATTTTGTGAGTTACACACTAGCTATGCATCTGTATCTCTTTTATCATATACCTCTGTTACTTGTATTATCCACGTCCACTTTTCTTTGGTTGGACCGTATTATCTGGTCATGTGAACTTTTTGGTAGGCCTTAGTTTTCAGTCTAGTAACATGATTATGATGTTAATATTTTGCACATTTTCTTCATTAGAAACTGGATGGGCAAGGAGCTGATACGTTGGTCATAGATAGTGAGAATCAAAAAGATCCTTTAACTTCAATTGCAGTGCTTGCTTCTGATCCGTCTTATGAGTTAAAGCACAGAAGATCCTCCAGCGGAAGGAATGATGAGCTCTCACCAACTAGCAGTACTGCCACTGAGTCAACTCAAGCGGCTGAACTTATTAGTGGGACCAAACTGCTGGCAGTATGTTTCACTTGTTTCATTTATTTCTAACCTCTTTCTCTCTCTCACACTTGTTTTTAATGTTTTCCCTAAAGGTTTCCTTGTATTGTCCTTTATTAATGTTTTCTCTTTTAACTTTATAGTTGTATGGGCTTAGACCTCGTAATTAGGACTAAAATTTCAGTTCTCTCCATCTTTTGATTTCATTTGTTTGTTATTTTATCAGGATGTATGGTTGTATGTCTATGTGGTTCTCCTTCGGTGTAGCTTACCAAAATATGTGTCTTTAGATTTTTATTTGGTTAAGAATTTATTGGGAATATGATATGTGAATGTGTTATAAACAGTTCTTAGGCGTATTCCTATGTTTTTTTTTTATCTTTTATACTCTTTTAGGCGTTTATTCTCTGGTAGAGGAGCATCGTTTCAGGTGGGGGCAGAGCTTGTTTGACTCTTGTATTTTTATTCTGCTTTGTTTCCTTTCTCCAGCTTAGATATCTGCAATTGATGTTTGACATTCCCTTGCACTGACAAACACAGTTGTGTGAAGATGTTCTTACACATCATAATATAATACTATATCTCCCCATCATTGCTTCAGTGAATCACATGTTAGCATCACCTTCATATTTCTAGTTTTCCACGATTGCTGTTGATAATTCAATGATAAAAGCAAATACTTCTATGGTTGTAGGGAGGAATGATATCAGATCAAATGGACCTTCTTGCTGAGCAAGTTAAGGTGCTTGCTGGAGAAATTGCATTTAGCTCCAGTACCCTGAAACGCCTGCTGGACCAGTCTGCAAATGATCCTGATAGCTCGAAATCTCAGGTGCTCTTTCTCTGTCTTACCTTTAGCACATTTTAATTGAGGTATCAACAATGGATGCTCCTGTGGCTGGAAGAATTGGAGGGTTTGTTTGTATTTTAAGGGTAGCTTACTTTTCTATGTCCAAGAGGAAAGGTTGAACTATTTTACTACTAATACTTATTCTCTAGTCAATTTATAAATTTAACATTATCTGTACATCCATGAGGTTATAAGATATCTGATTAATGTAAAGGGGAGTGCCATGTGGGCTAACCTTTCCGTTCTTCCTTGTATGCCAGCATCCATATACTCAATATTAAATTTGCATATTTTCTTTTCGGGTCCTAATGGGCTAATGTGGATATTTTCTGAAAACAGATTCAGAATTTGGAAAGAGAGATTCAAGAAAAAAGGAAGCAGATGAGGGATTTAGAGCAACACATAATTGAGAGTGGGGAAGCTTCAATTTCTAATGCATCGTTTGTCGAAATGCAGCAGGTAGTGTCATCATACTGTTAATGATAATGTTTGTTATTCTACTTGTATTTTTTATTTTATGTTAATTTTTTGTTAGGGTTTTATCCCATGGCTTTCAATTAATTTATTCTAAAATGATTTCTTGTTGCAACAGACAGTTATGAAATTGATGACACAGTGTAATGAAAAGAGTTTTGAGCTTGAGGTGAGTGATTTGGTTCCATTTTCTGATTTATGGAGTTGGACAATTGATGGGCACTGTTTTGTCATTGATTAAGGCTTGTTCAACATGATTCTTTTTGTTCATTGTGTAATGAAGTTGATCCTTCTTCGTTATACAGATAAAATCAGCAGATAATCGTATCCTGCAAGAACAACTGCAAAACAAGGTGAAAGCCTGGTTGATGTCATTTTTCCTCTATTCATAAAATGGCTGATTATCTGTCTAATATAAAATCTAGTGTAGCATTTGGCACTTCCTTAGGTGTTCGCACCTGCTGATAGTTTCTCCTCCATTTATAAATACAGAACTATTTCACTTATGGCTTTGCTTGTTGCAGTGTTCTGAGAATGAAGAATTGCAAGCAAAGGTAACTCTCCTGGAGCAGCAGTTGGCATCTCTCTCTGGCAATAAACTATCATCTTCTGCACATGGAATATCAGAAGAACATGCTGATGAGTTACGAAAAAAGATTCAATCTCAGGTAATCTACTTATTGCTGGGAATGTCTAACTATGAATGACTTTAGCTTTCCGTTGTCCCAAATTTTGGTCTTCATTTGGTTTATTTACACATAGTAGTTTTTCTCCGTAACTAACTTCTAAGATAGCTGCAAAAACAAATAATTTTAATCATGTGTTAATATTTGCTTGTCCTTTTTGTTTTTACTCTTTTTCTGTTCTTGAATATTTCATCAAAATTGCCTTCTCAGGTTGAGGGGAAAAGGTTTGATTCTCATTAGCATAGCCCTTTCTCATCAATCTAAGTTTTGTTTATCTATGCAGGAGATCGAGAATGAAAAACTAAAACTGGAACAGGTGCAACTTTCAGAGGAGAACAGTGGGTTATGTGTCCAAAATCAAAAACTGGCTGAAGAAGCTTCATATGCGAAAGAATTGGCATCTGCAGCTGCTGTGGAGTTAAAGAATTTAGCTGGTGAGGTGACCAGGCTTTCAGTGCAGAATGCAAAATTGGAGAAGGAATTATTGGCTGCAAGAGGATCTGCTAATCAAACTATAAATGGTGTTAACCGGAAGTATAGTGACAGCACAAGACCTGGGAGGAAAGGGCGGCACTCTGGCCACTCTAATGACTTTTCTGGAGCGGCTGGTGATGACTTTGAATTGTGGAATCTTGATCTAGATGATCTAAAGATGGAATTGCAGGCTAGGAAACAACGGGAGGCAGCTCTTGAAGCTGCACTAGCCGAGAAAGAATTCATAGAAGATGAATACAGGAAAAAAGTTGAAGAAGCAAAGAAGAGAGAAGAAGCTCTAGAGAATGATTTGGCTAACATGTGGGTGCTTGTTGCTAAGTTGAAAAAAGAGGGAGTTGCTACCCCCGAGAGTAATACAGATGAGCAGCATGGTAATAGTATTGATAATGCCGACAATCCAAAGGCAAACAGCATTGACAATAACAGACAAGTGTCAGATGTGTTATCAAAACCAGCTATTGAAATGCCTAAGGAAACCCTGGTTTTTCGCCTCAAGGTTTGTTTCTATACAGTCAGATACAAGTATGTTTAATTTTTTATAAGTTTGTTCATATATTTTGTGTAACCTTAGAAGGTCTTTATACCCTGTCTCAACAAAAATGGTATTAGTTCTGATAGTTAATGGTTTTAGATAGACCACTGCAACTTAAAAAAGTTTTAAATATTTACAGGCACGAATGCAAGAGATGAAGGAAAAAGAACTCAACTCCGTTGGAAATGGAGATGCCCATTCCCATTTATGTAAAGTATGTTTCGAATCACCAAATGCAGCAATTCTTCTCCCTTGTCGGCATTTTTGTTGTAAGTCACTTTCAAACCCCATACTATTATTTACTTTTGCAGTTCGTGCTTATCAACAGTATATTTCGAAATGCTTATGTTGTGCTCTTTTTCTTTTTTTTTTTGCAGTATGTAAATCATGTTCGCTTGCTTGTTCCGAGTGTCCAATTTGTCGCACAATGATTGCGGATAGGCTTTTTGCATTCACTTCCTGACACAGCTATTGATACCCTCCTAGTCAAGGTCATGCTAATAGATTTTTTTTTATTCCACTTACCTTTAGAGATGAACCCAAGTCATGCTTAAAGTAAACGAACCTAAGTGGAGTCAGGTTGGACTTTTAAGAAAATTTTGCTTATTGAGGTCTAATTCAAAATAGTTCTCATCAAAAGTCGGGTTATTCATTTAAAATTAAAAGTTGACTTGATGTTTGGAGGTTTTGAATAGAATTATCAGTCATAAAAAATGAGCTTTAGGTAGAAAAAAAAAACCGTTTAAACTAGTGGCTAGAATTGAGCTCCAATAGCCAAGGCCCGAGCTTGCTCCTAATGTTTTATTTATTTATTTATATTATATAATTTATGTCATACGAAAATTAATTAAGTCACGCTTTTAATGTAAATATGAAAAAAATATCTTAAGTCAACAAATTGTTTATGTTTTAAAAATTTTAATAAAAAAAATATAAGTGAATCTAAACGGATTTAATCGAGTTTGGGTCAATGTTGTACATAAAATCCGACTTGAACCTGCCTTGATCTGGTTCATTGACTTTTAGTTAAAAAATATGTTATCATTTAAAAATTTTAATACATTTTTATATTTTCTGTGATTAGATTAAATAAGTGTATATCGATTAAATAGTGACAGACTAGTCTGCAATATAAAATTCTATTTGAGGTAGCTCCATTCGTTGGCTGATTTTGACATTTTTATGTTTTATTTGCAGGGCTTCGTGATCGTCTTTGATATTTTCAGTGTGTACACCGGGGTAATTCTTTCATTAATTTGTAACTGTTTAAAAGGTATGTCAATAGTTTGTTCTCTACCTCACTCTGGGCTGTAAAAAAAAAAAAAAGAGATTTATTAAAGATTAAAAAGGTTTCTAAAGAAGGGGTAAAAATCACTAAATGCAGAAATTCAGATACAAAGCTGTTGCATAGTTTTAAATTTGCAGCAAAGGGAGTGTGATTATTAAACTTGGAAATTGTTTTGTACATAAATGATTTACGCCTCGTATGAAGTGGGTTTTCATACTTTATAAAATGTTCTTTTTTTGTTTGTTCATAATTCAGATCTCCTTTTTCGTGATAGAAAACTAAAATTTAAAAGTGATGAATTGATGATTGAATTTCTATCCTTGACGGTGCATAATATGTTTGTATGTAAACCCTTGATATTTTGCTTCTTTTCCTTTTTATTTAGTTCATTTGTTGATGTTTGATTCTTCTATTGTTGCTAATGGAGGTCTTAGGCGTGTTAGGATGGTTTTAATGGCTCGGGTTTAGTTTGTACCCCTCTTTATGATGTTAGGTTTCTTTTATTAATGGTATGATTTTTTTCCAACTTGATATTTTTTTAATTTAGTGCTTAATTTTTTTGGATTTAATTTGATATTTGAAATTGGCAATGTTATATTAAGTCTTTCCTAGAAAAATATTTACATTAAACTGAATTGTGATACATGAATGATAAAAATTATGTAATAATTTTATAAAAAAAATTAATGTGAAAATTAAATGTAGTTTTAATTGAAATGATAAAATTGAAGGAAGTAAAATTTTGACATCGTGAGTTTAAATTATTTTTTAAAAGTAGTACGTAAAATGATAAAAATACTTTTAAAATTATATTTATTGCTATAAAATCTTTTTTAGTAATTTCACATTTGTGTTCGGCATGATTGAAAATACCATTATTTCGCCTTGCTTCCATTTTTGATGAACTTAACTCCATCATTCTTTCGAATTGTAATTGCTCATTTTCCTTTTCCTCAATAGGGCTTACTATTATATTGCCAAGCACTTGTTGCATGGGACTTGTCCAGAGGATTGAAGAAATTATTTTATGAATCTATTTTATCACATCATTTATGATTTTTTTTAATTATTTAATGATAATTTAATAATTTTTTACATGTTATTGTCATATAATTTTAATAAATTTTTACCTAAAACTTAGAACTTAGAACTTTGAACCCGAATTTAGGGAATTCAAGATTTAGGATTCAATGTTTGGGGTTCATGTTAAATGTTTGAGGTTTAGGTAAAAAATTACCAAAATTATATGTTAATTACATGAAAAAAATTACCATTGAATGAGACTAAAGATGATCTAGTAAGAAAGATCTATATAATAATTTCTGAAAGAATTAGTTCTTCAACCTCTCTTTAGAGCTACAAAATTACTTGTAATTTCCGTTTTCGTAATAAAAATTGATTGATTTTTAAAAAGAAACACCGTCAATTCACTAAAAACTTTAAATTATAGTAGGTACAAATACATATTAATCTTTGCTGAATATATATAACAAAAAAAAAACCCGATGGAACAACGGGAAAATCGCTGAAAAACAAAAGGAAAAACCGAAAAAGAAAAATCCAAAATCCAAAGACAAACGGATCGAACAAACATTCCATATGGACATATCTGAAACTCCAACTCAAATGTTAGAAAACGTTCACCGTAATTACCGTTTCATCCATAGCCAAAATTCAAAACATTTGTCTCTTTGAACTTCTCTGACTCCATCGACCTTATCTTTTCGACCAATAAAAAAAGAGGAAACTGAAGATGACCAAACTTTGGCTTACCCAAATTGCTTCATATATTTAATGAAGAAAAAAAAAGTCATTATTCTCAAATTTCTTCCCTTCACCAGCTCAAAAATCTGCATGAAATTAAATTCCCATAAATGATTCATTAATTAGTATAAATGAAATATTAATACTTGCAAGCACATTATTTGAATTATACTATGAATTTTGTTGAAGAGAGGTTAATTTTTTTGAAGAAATCTTATAAGTATCGCTCGTTCAAAATTAACATATCCTTTAATAGGTTAGTATTACCTTTGGGTCGAGTTGTTTCTCAATTCTAGGATAAACTTAAGTTTATTGGGTCGAGTTATTTCTCAATTCTAGGATAAACTTAAGTTTCTTAAAAAAACCTATTTATGAAAACCTATTTATGACTCGAGTTTATTGAAAGGGAGCAGGAAGATTTTGCATGGTGCACGATCACCTACCATGCCTCTCCTCTACAGACCTATATTGTATAGGTTGGGTACTCAGTAATCACATCTTAAACAGCTTCTTCAAGCATTTGAGCTCCCCGCAAAGTTATGATACAAAAATCTCAACTCAACTTTGGAACAATAATAAAATTTCTTAAAAAAATCAACATCTACTCCACAATCAAAATAGCTTCACCAAAAGTCCTAAACTCACAAACCACCAAAAGCATGCATCTCTTCAAAAAAAAAATCTCTAAAACAGAGTTAAATTAAAGCTTACCGTAAGAGAAGGCATTAGCAGGTGAAGAAGGGTGAAGAAAATCATCAAGCAGCCAACCAGGAATTGTTTCCATAAAATACTCCGACATATTATTGGTGGTTGAAACCGATGTATTGTCACTGTTACTGTAATTATCTTCAACCCCCAATGGTTTCTCAATGGAAGCAGGGCTTAAGATTTCATTGTTAGAAATTGAACACTGCAAATTTTTACTCTCATCATCAACCCCATTAGAGCAGTATGAAATCGGGTTTAAAGAAGAGAGCTTCACACCGGTGAGAAGAAACCTGTTATGTTTCTGTGTAAATTCATTGGCTCTATGAATTGAAAGGTCACATTTCATACAAAGTACTGCTCTGTCTTCTTTACAAAATATAAACCCACGTCTCTCCTGCAATGTAAAATCGATTTCCATTTTAATTGATTTCTTAAACCCAATAAATTTATGCGGAAGTGAGACATTTTGTTGCTGCAGAATTAAATTATATATTTTTGTGATAATAAAAATATAATTTCGTTATTTTAATAATTTATATTAAATTAAAAAAAAATTCATTTTAGGATCTAAATCTGCCCCTGTTATAAATACAATCAGTTTGGATCTAAGGTATCAACAAAAGTTTCAACACTTATAATAATTATATACTTATTTACAATTTGATTAATTTATTTTAAAAGGTTATATGCTCAACCCTACTAGTTAAATTGTCTAATTTCATTTTTAACCCCTCTTAAATCTTAAAATTTTAATTTAATTTTTTTAGCCCCTTCGTTAAATAAAAAAAACTCAAAAAATTTGGCCCTTCCTAAAAATTAAGTATTCAATTTAAGCTATCTTGACCGCGCATTTTTTTTTAAACTTTGGACTCTCAAAATATTTTAATTTTATCCCAACCTTTTGGCTTTGATTTTTTGAAAACTCAATTAGAACGTTCCGTTTTTAAGTGGCTAAATACTCAAATTGGGGGAGGGGTAAATCTTTCAAAATGATAAAATAATGGTCAAACATCTTCGAAAATGTTCAAATAAGAGATTTTCAAAAAGTGCTCAAATCATAATTTTAACTTTTTTTTCAAATAATATCAAATTCAATTGTCATAAGTTTTATTCTAAACATCTTAGTGTTAACCTAATTTTTGCTACAAATTGGACTAAAGTGTAGCACCCACAAGAGGTCAAGCATCTAAGAAGCAGGTCGATATGCCTTTATCTGGACAGTTTGTTTAGACGTAGTGTATGCGTGTACAGTGCAAGTATATTTCTACTATGTAGGTGTGTATTAACCCTCTAATTATATAGGAAAAGACATAGGTTACAAACCTGACAGATGTCGCAAAGTGGGGAACCATTGCAGGAATTAGGGTTTAGAAGAGGGAAACGACAGTGTTTAGTAGCAAGCTTATTAGCATGGTGAACACCAACATCACATGCTTCACAAAGAACAGCTTCATCTGGATAGCAGAAAAGGGTGGCTTCTTCTTTGCTGCAAACATCACAACAAATCTTCATATCTGCATAAAAAAACTAAAAATTTAAACCCTGTCCATATTTTTATATATGTAAAATGATATATTATTGTTTCAATGCCGTTCGATATAATTCATTCATGTATATATATATACACAACACATATATGCAATACAATGGGGCTGGTGAGTGAGTGAGCGAGCAAGTGGAAACTGATAAAAGGAATAAAAATACAGACAAAAAGGTACAATGGGAGTATGGGCAAGCTCTACATGCAATGCTATGAGATAAACTGACATATATAAATATATATATGACTTTGAAGAAACCTCTGGATTATTGGATAGAATATTAGATGCCTACTACTTTTTCTATTTTAAATATTATTCTATATCTACATTGGATTTCGATTAAATTTCGAGTAGAGCTAACAACGATAAAGTTAGAATTCTTTTTAGCGAGTCAAAATTAAGTTATATATATTTTTACGAGAGTCAAAATGTAATTTCATCATTGTATTGAATTATATCTTTATGGCTTTCAGAAAGATTAAATTGAAATTCTAGCATTTTGAATTTCAAATTTTATAAATTTTGAAAGGATTAAAGCAACAATTTTTTATTTTAGGAGGACAAAGCCCCTACCTACTATTCTCTTCGCCTTGGGAGTTAGATCAAACTCTTCTTAAATAGGAGTAAGCTCTTCCAGCATTGATTTCTTCGTTCACAAGAAGACTCGAACTCAAAATATTATTTAAAAAATATCAAACTTTTTACCACTTAATCTAACTAATGTTATTTTAAGTTAGGTCAGACCATTAAATAAGAAGTAAAGCTTTTCCCACGTTGTTTTCTTCGTTTACAAAACACAAACTCAAAATCTTACTTAAAAGATATCAAACTCTTTACCACTTGATCTAACATATGCTATTTCAAGTTAGATCGATCATTAAATAAAAGTAAAACTCTCCCAATATTATTTTCTTAGACTCGAACTTTTACTTAAAACATATAAACTTTTTACTGGTAGTTCCAAATCACATTATTAGTCCCCTTTCTCTTTGTTTCCTTTTTAGTTTTTTTTTTCCTAATAATATATAATTTATGGAGTTTCAACTTGGTTGCCTCTCACTGTCATTCTGATATTGATGTGATTTTGCATTTACAAAATAAAAATTTATTTTTAAAATTCTTTTATTAATATTTATTATTTTTATAATTAAATTTAAATAACAGATAAATAATTCAATCTTTCAACAGATTTATTCTTATCTCTTTCAAATTAAATATTTATATTCTCAGATCATATAATTCATATTGGGCTAATATTTGGTAAATTTACGTATTTTTTTTTATTATTTCACAAGCAGTATTAAAAAATTATTATATCTCTTTTTTAAAAATATTTTATTATGTCTTTATAAAAAACTTGTCAACCTTTTAATTCTGTTTGTAGAATCTAAAAATTCCACTCGCAATATACTAAATATTTTTTTATTATTGTTTATTATTAAAAATGTTTTGTTTTATGTGGAATATGATTATGAAAATATAATTGTTTAAATATATGAACTAAATTTAAATTTTCAGTTTGTGAATTTTCCTTGAAATAAACTGTTTATAAAAGGTTGGTACTGGATGAGATCTCTACAATAAAAAACATTATTAGTCGAAAGCTTTTCTTTATCTTATTATTAATTAATATATATTAATTAATATATTTATAATTGAATTTAAAATTGTATTTAGGGCACCAAGTTATCCTGTATTATTTTCCAATTACTTAATGATATTTCAGCAAATTTTTTCATGTCATTAATACATAATTTTAATATTTTTTTTAGAGTTCAAGGTTTAAAGTTTTGGATTCTAAATTCGAGGTTTAGGATCGAGGGTCAATGTTCGGGTTTAGATACATAATTGTATCAATGATATGAAAAGAATTATTGAAATGTCATTAAATAATTGAAAAAAGGGATATAAAATGACCTAACGCCCCTAATTTATACAATCATTTCTCTTGATTTAAAATATATGATCATATTTCCTAACTTAATATAAGCACACTTTATGAGTAATTTTAATATCTTGCCTAAGCAATTAAAATTTGTACCTCCCCCAATTAAAGTTATTCACGGATGTGTCTCGAAGACCTCACACTCTGCTCTAATCAAAAGGATACACCGCATCCTATCTCAAGAAAGCAGTTGATTCCTACGCTACATTCCTAAGGAGCAAAATCAATGTGTTGATTTTATAGTTAAATTGACTTTTGAAGAAAAGGAAGAGCTACAACTAATTGAAACCCGAAGCAATCTCAACACTCATCAAAGCTGATAAATAGAAAAATCTTTGTATTCCATTTTCCAATCTTGTAACTTAGTTTTGTAAATTTCACTTTTCACTAAAAAAAGAAATTGTACCTCCCCTCTTTCTTTCTTACACTTTTCACTAAAAAAAGAAATTGTACCTCCCCTCTTTCTTTCTTAGTTGCCTAAAAAATTGTCTATGAATTAAATAATTATATATATTGAATATACTTTTGATTGAAATATTTAGATGTTGAATTTTTTTAATAAAATATGACATTAAATAATTTTTTTTTTGCACTTTTTAAGAGGATATTGTTCTCAAAGCAATAATTCGCAATGAAGAAGGTTCAAACTACATAAAGGGATAAATATCAAATTTATACATAAATTCTGGTCTAATATGTAATTTAATATATTAGTTTTGATCTGGTGTAATTATATATATGCAACTTAAATTATGATTCATATGTATACATGAAACTTTAATCTTGATTCAGTTGTACACATTTAAAAAATGAATACTGTAACACTCCTTACCTGTATTCGTCGCCGAAATAGGGTACGAGGCATCACCGGAATTTACCAATTAATTTTCCATTATTACAAATTAAATACTATTTATTTACCGAAATATGTCATAATGTCCTTTAGATGGGCCTCTAAAGCCCAAAACATACTTCGGGACCAAACCAGAATTAAACCAAAACCATAGGATTTTTTTATAAGCTCAATATAACCCATTTATAAATATCTAACATTCCCTACAAATTTAAAACTGAGACGAATCCAACCAACCAATTCATTTTAACCAATTTGATACCAAATTATACTTCTATTATAATTATACCATTTAACATATTCATCACTCTTTACTTTAATGTATATTCATTAAACAAGTCTTAGCATTTATATAATCATCAAACCTTATACATGCCATATAAATCAAAAAGGAAATTTACAAAAGCTACCGGAGGTAATCTGGATAGTGTGATCCTCTATGTTGATCTGATCCTCTGTATACTTCCACGTCAATCTACAAGAGACATTGAATACACTCAAGTAAGCTTATAGAAGCTTAGTAAGTTCATAGGCATAAAACATAAATCTTACCAAATATTCAGACACTTATACAATATACAGAATTATTAAGTTCACCTGTCAACCACAATCATTGATGAGTTCCCTTGTATAAACTCACTACCACTTATTCATTTCCTTTAATTCTTTTGGGCCCATTTGTCACATACCATTCTTAATCAAATTAAGGAACGGTTACGGAAAATTGGGTACTTCACTTTCACTTTGCCATAGTATAACTATGGTCTTGCGTATGATCACTTATCACTTTTCGAAATCATAGTCCTGTCACGGTCTTACACGGATCACATTTATCACTTGTCACTTGTCACTGATCGGATAAGTGTAGCTAAAGCTACCACTTATCGCTTGTCACTTGTCACTAATCAGATATGTGTAGCTGAGGCTACCGCTTTTGACTTGTCACTGATTAGAAATACTCAAATCCGACATTCCGCTCAATTTGATCATTTATTCAGTTTTTGCATTGTCATTTTATTCTCAATTAATTAATAAATATATCTCATCATACATTATATAATTCATAAAATTAATATTTAATCATTAAATTTCAGTCATATGAACTTACCTGGGTCGATTTCAAAAATTTGTGAAAATTCAGGGACTAATCAGCTACTTTCTCTTTTCCTCGATTTGCTTCGGGTTCTCGATTTGCAGTAAAAATATGAAAAAACAGCTTAAGGAAACCCTTCCATGGTGTTTTTGCTGATGAGAATGCAGAAAAATAAAGAGAAATCTAGATAATTCCACTTTAGTCCTAGCTTTATTAACTAAATTTTGCAATATTCCAATTTTACCTTTAATTCTCCTTATTTTCTTGTTGATTTTATGCCCTTGCCGTCCAGCCCAAATAAACCTTGGGTCTATTTGCCTTTTGAACCCTCTTTCTTTTATCATTTAAGCTATTTAATCATTTCTCAAAATTTTACATTTATTACAATTTAGTTCTTTTTATTCAATTAACTATCGAAACTTTAAAATTTCTTGATGAAACTTTAATACTAACTTATTAACACTCCGTAAATATTTATAAAAATATTTATGGCTCGGTTTAAAATTTTCAAAGTCTCGATACCTTGTTTTCGATTCTAATTATTTTAATATTTATTTTTAGTCCACTATTCGCTATTTCAAAAATTTTCTTAACTTCATATCTAACTTATATTCACTAAATTAATAATATTTTCTACTCATTTTTCGGATTTAGTGATTTCGAATCACTGTTCCGACACTGCTGAAAATTTAGGCTATTACAAATACATACATTTATTTTTATATCGGATTAGTATAATTGTTTGTGTATGTAATATACCAATGTAATATGGTGTTAATTTGATAATATTGTTAGTGATTTGTGAAAATTGAATCAAATTCAAATTTTCATGTATAAAATCGCATAAAATCAAAGTTTGTGTATGACATTGCATATTAGATCAAAGTTCATGTATAGTTTTGACGTTTATCCCTA
Organism: Gossypium hirsutum; assembly: GCF_007990345.1. Classification (NCBI taxonomy): domain Eukaryota; kingdom Viridiplantae; phylum Streptophyta; class Magnoliopsida; order Malvales; family Malvaceae; genus Gossypium; species Gossypium hirsutum. The sequence continues at coordinate 86,340,037 of NC_053427.1, forward strand.
GATAAAATTGCATAGAATTTCTTTTCTTAATTTTATTAGCAATTGTATTATTGATATATTTTTATGGACTAACATATTATATACAATGATTTGATTTTAAATTTTATTATTTATTTAGAATTTTTTTCACAAATATTATTAATAAATTTAATAATAATTAATATTTTAAAATTTAAAATTATGTGATTATAAATAGTGTAATTACATTTCATCAATTAAACCTATTTGAAAAACTAAAATTATTTATAATAATAAATATAATTAATAACTTAATAATTACACTCTAATCTAATTATTACATACAACGACAAATAACACTTTTTCAGAGTTGGATATGGGTGATCTTGTAAGAATATTAAAAGACAACTAAAATTATGGAGATTAAGCAACTTGTCACCATAAAATAAAATAAAATAACAAAAAAAAAACCATGAGAGATGAAAGAATGACAAGGCAGAGAAAAAGAGAACTTGCACTTTTGAATTATTATTATTATTATTATTTCAATGCTTCTCACATGCTAAAATTAAATAATTTTTTTTTAAAAACAATAAACTACACCTAAGATCACTAAATTATTAGTAAATTTACATATTAATCATTCAATTTCAAAATGTTACAAAATCATCACTGAACTATTCGAAAGTTTTCATTTGAGTTATTGGGTTGTCAAAATTGTTGTTGTATAGCCATTTTCTGTTCACACCGCCTGCACCAATAGAAAGATTTCCTCTCCCTTCTCTTTTACAATTCAGTTTTTTTTTCCACGAAACGAAGTTGATATCATGAATCTGCAAACCAAAATCTAAACAATTTTCTTATTTGATCTCAGATGTTGATTGTCAGATTGACTTGGATTTAAGATATGTTATTTTACAAGTCGATGGGCATTGATCCATCGTACTGATTGTCGAATCGTCACTTGGAACTCACTAACCAATCTCTTTTAGAAAAAACTTAATAATCCAGTTATTTAAATAAAAACTTTCGAATAGTTCAATTACCAATTTTTAACTTTCTAAAGTTAAGTGACCAAAACGTAAATATATTAATAATTTAGTAACCTTTGGTGGAGTTTACCCTAAAAAAATAATATTGAAACCAAACATGTGAACAGCTTTATCTAGGACCTATACCATTGATATTGAAGAAATTTTATTTTATTTTAAAAATTTCATAAAATATAATTTTTATTTTATTTTTTTATATATATTCATAATAAATTTCATTTTGGAAACTCAATTATTGGACAGGTTAAGAGGTATACTAAATTATTGCCTTATGTTTATCAATTTGAAAAAAAAAATAATAACAATCACAAAAGAAAAGCTAAAATAACAAAATTTTATAGTGTTAATTTATTCAAACAATTAAAGAAGTTAATAATCAAATATTAAAAGGTGCTTTATATGAAAATTACCCATAAATGGACTTTTATTAGTAGGGGCATTCAAACGGCCGGTTCAGTTATTAATTGAATCGAACTAGCATTAACCAAATTAAACAAATTATATAATCTTTTAATCGTTAACCGAATCGAAATTTTTTCAAAAAAAATTAACCGAATCAAAATTTATGTGTCTTTGCCTTTTGGTTAAAATAAGTATAAAACATATAAAAAAATACATTGATGATGTTCATTTGTCTTGAAAGTTAACTGAATTAACCGAAATTTTAAGTCTTGAAACACTACATAATTATTAAGTTTAGTTAATTGATTAATTAATTGATTTCTAACCGAATTAATCGATAACCAAAATTTTCAAAAATTATTAATTAATCTCTAACAAAACTAAATTCAACTACTGTCTGATTAACCGAATTAAATCGATTCGATTGATTAACACAATTTTAACTAAAATTTGAACATCCTATTAAAAAGGTGAAAGTCACAAATCATTTACCGCTCAAAGAAAAGATTGATTGCATTGGGAGATTTTAGAGTAACTTCCTTAAAAGAGTTAATGGTGAGCTATAACCACATAAAAGATTAATTTCTTAAAATTTTTAGGCATAATATGTAGATTAGCTCTTCAATTTAGGAATTTTTCTCAAATTAGTACTTTTTATTTAGATCACATTGGTATCTAAAGTTGACAAATATTGTACAAATTGATAAATATGAATGATATAATTTCTTTTATTTTTTTGAAAATGTTGGTGGCAAGAATAAAAGAGCAACATGTGGATAACTGTTGAATTATTCTAAAAATTCAAAAAAAAACATAAAAATTCAAAAAAAGAAGAAAAAATATTATTAAAATTCAAAAAGTGAATAAACATAATTCAAAAAAATATACAAAAAATTATCTTGCGCACCTAACCCCAGTTGAAATCACTAATAAATTTAACATTATTATCACTCAAGTTGTTTGAGTCAATTGTAATTGTTGATACAACTTGGGATGTAAAGGTCATATAATTGCTAAGATGCTTTTCATCATCATCTGATCCATTTACCAACAAGTGTTAGGTGCAATGGTAAGGGACATTGCACTCTTAAGGAAACCATAGAAATGGCATTGTTAGGAAGGGCAACCACAAACTCTAAAAAGGTTAATCTTCATAGACCATAAGGTGAACATGTAGGATACCTTGATTATTCCAAAAAAATCATTTGATCCACCAGAGGGATCTTCATCACTCTAGGTAATGCATTCAATGTATTGGTACATCCAACTTGAATATGACTAAAACCTTAAGCACTCGTGACAATGTATTCATTTGTTTCTCATTGGTTGCATCTTCATTGATCACTACTCATTTCCTTTGGCCTTGTTAGAGTTGTGATTTACATCAAACTTTCTGTTTCTCCTAGTTAGCTTCTTGAATGCTCTATTGAAGTTTTGATTGAGAAAGACTAGCTGCTCTTGTAGATATTCAATAGTAGTTTCATCGTTAGTTGCAATTGGGATTTTAGCTTGCAATGTAATATTCTTTTCTGCTTTTCCCTTGCTTTTTCTTATCTCTTCAAGATTTATCTTGAAGGTTTGTAGTGAACCAATGAGCTCATCAATCCTCATTATATCAATGGTCTTTGCCTTTTTTATAACAGTCACCTTGATCAAAAAAATTTTAGGCAAAGATCTAACCAGCTTTATGACTAGTTTAAAATTTGATACTTTTATTAAGGGAAAATGCCTAGTTTGTTATGTCATGTAACTTTGCATAGAATTTAGATATCTTGCATCTTCAAAGTCTCAAACCTTGTTCATAGCATATAAAGCTTAATGTAACACCCCTCACCCGTATCCAACGTCGGGACAGGGTTTGAGGCGTTACCGGACTTAAACATTCACAACATGTAAAACCGGGCCACAAAATTTCACCAAAAATTAAAACATCTCAAACACATGCATATCATCCTTTATATAGGTCTTCGAAACCTATAACATACATTGGGGTGGTTCGAGACTAAACCAAGAACTTTGAAAATCTTTGGGCAACTTAACTAATTTTCTTGCTTCGGAGAGTCACACGTCCGTGTGGATTAGGCCGTATGGTCAATTTCAAGGCTATGTTCCAAGCCAATTGTCACCCTTAATTACCTACATACACTTATACATTTTCATAGCAATTGACATGGCATATTTTAGTAATTATATATTCACAATCAAGACACAAGCATAGCATTCTTACAACAACACATAACATATTACCATCCATGCATGGCAAACAAGCATATGCATATCACCAATATCAGACGTAACATGAATAGCTAGATTTATAAGTCAGAATCATTAGCTCACTAACGACCAATATATTTGGCCAAATTATAATAACACATGTTATAAAACTAGGTCCCTATACATACCACTCACTTGATAATTCTAGCATATTTGTTTATACTGTCAAGGTGTTGGCTTGAAAGTGTGATGTTGCCTCCGACGATCTCTAACCCCGAGTTAACCTGACAACACTAAAAGAAATGGAAATGAGGGGGTAAGTTTTATGCTTAGTAAGATCGCATGAAAATAATAAGCAATTTACTAACATGCTTTCCATAGTAAAACTATCCCAATTGTACATTTACACATGTTCTGGTTACGTTGTTTCTTGAGTCATAGTCATTAAATCATTTATATCTGGAGGTATATCCACTTAGCACCACGTTACACATATAACCGTGGTGCTAAGTGGATATGCCACGGTTACATATATTGATTCATTAACATGGTGCTAAGTGGATATACCACGGTTAAACATGTAAGTGGTGCTAAGTGGATATGCCACGGTTATACATGTTAATTAGAAAAGTGGCGTTAAGTGCGTATGCCACAATTACATGTTAGCCCAATAGTGTGGAGCTATGTCCTAAAACCACCGGATATTGTTACTTTCCGAAGTGTTCACCGGGAGAAACAAGTTTGCTAAATGAAATTTAACGTGAAAAAAAAATGTGGGATAATACTGGAATATGAATATTTGAGTTTTGGTGGAACAGGGTCAGAGCGATTTCTAAATCCTCTATTCTGACTTTAGAAATTCACTAAAAATTGTACAAAAATAATTAGGAGTCATATTTTATATGTATAGATTCCTTATTGAGTCTAATTTTAATAGAAACAAACGACATAGTCATCTAAATTCTGTACAGAAAGAAAAGTGATTCGTAGTGAACAGACATCAGAGCAGTCGAACACTGAAATAGGGGAAATTTTAACTAATAAACTGTACTAATTGGCCCAACCAAAAATTCTGGAAAAAAATTAGTAAATAGATATATGAGTCTAGTTTCAGGGAAAATTTACGGATTTAAAGTTCGAGTTTCGTAACTCGATATATGATTTTTTTAGCGACTGTGATGTAGATGAGCAGTTTATTACGAAAGGTGAAATAAAGTGTTTGAAATTGTTTAAGTGATAAAGTCTGTTAACGCCTCAAGCCCGACTCCGGCGGTGGTCTCGGGTAAGGGGGTGTTACACTTAGACTGCTTGATAGTATTGGTTTCTTTATGAGCAGTCTCAAGTGTGGTCAAAACTTCTTTAGTAGTAGTGGACTTTGAGTTATACTTGAACTTTTGGGGGTCTATTGTTGGATCTGGTGCCCTAAGTGTAGTATATTTATTTGTAAACTTGTAATTTTTTTGAACAAATTGGTTAACAAAATAATTCATGGATTACATTAACATACTTTGTATAATTGTCCTCATGTAGTTTTTGTATGCAAAGCAAAATAGAAACAAATATTGGCTCACTGGTTGTTTAATGTTTAAACTAATACTAAGTGGTATTATGTGGTCGGATTGTAATACGGAAAGACAACTTATATTAGTAGGTGAACCTAAACATGTCATTAGCCTAATAAAAAATAAGCAAACCGATTGAAAGACTAATATCAGTCTTGGGCATCAGAGCAGATGGCTCTTAGAATATAGAGACATAAATGTAACTGACAGTACATCGAACTGGACTTAAGAAGAATAGATCCTGAATCCGTTTATGAAATTATTCACTTGTGATGCTCAAAGTGCAGCATACCTTAATCCTGAGTGGGCAACAAGTTATGTATGCACGACTCGTATACTTTGATGTAAGTAAAAACCTAAGTTCAAATAGATATATAAGGAATCCATAGTTGATGCGTTGAGTATACAACTTCTACAGTATGTAACGTCATTCGCAACAGTGGAATTCATTGCCTGAGATATTGGTAAATGATATCCTTTCAATTGGCATTACATGGTTGTTGAAAAGTAAATATGATCACAGGTTGTTCATCTTTGTGATAAATGACTTGATTACTATTGGATAATAATTGATTTTTCATGAAGGAAAATGTAATGGTTACCATGAGACAAAATAAGATCATATTGCAAAAATGAATTTATTCCAAAGAGATTAACGATATCCTATGAGGTAACACACTTATGACTAGATTCGAGTCTTGCCTTGTATAAACCATCTGTTGGTTCTTTGTTTATATTTAATTTAGTCTATATCTTACTATATGTGGACTCTTATATATATATTTATTTATTTATTTTGGTGTAAGTTTGAATTTATTTTGATTATTAGTCTAATTTTGCTTTATAATGATTAATTTAGTTTTAATTATTCGAATGCACTCTTTGTAATTGTAATTATGGCTGCATATGTAACATTTAAAAGAAAAACATTGATATTAACTAAATATTAAGTTATGTTTAATATTTGATTATATCAACAATTCATAATATCACTAAACTATTTTTATATTTAATTATTTTTTAATTTTAATTAAAAAATTGAATATAAAGATTAAAAATAACAAAATAATAATGCTTCACTAATAAAAGGTAAAGTTGTGCTTTTATTTAAAATTTATTTAATAAATAAACTTTAAGGGTTAGTGGATTTTTCATCAACCATTAACGATAGGTGAGTATTTGAAAAATAACACGAGCAAAGTGGATTTTTTAACAAAATGTGAAAGGGCTAACAAAATTATGTCTCTTTTACTAAAAAAATGGGTTAATTAATTCTTATAAATAAATTTTTCCTGTTAAAAATTTCATCTATTTTTACTATTACAAACTGACATGGCTGACAAAATAACCAAATAGTTAAACATAGTGTGACACATGTAACTTATACTAAAGTCGATGACTTTTTTAACAGAAGGATTTGCTCTTGATCTACCGTGCAAGAATCAAATTATCCATTTTTTAAATAGAAATGGTAAAATGTAATCTAACTTTTAATCAGGGATGGATCTAGGAGGTGCGAGGGCCGGTCGCCCCTTTGGCCAAATTGTATGATAGACTTTGAAAGACTAAACTTAGAGGTCTAATATGGACTTTAAAGCCAAATTCTAGAATTAATTGATTTGGCCTATACCCATACATATTAAGTTAGTAACTTTCTTGTATTTTGATTTGTATGTCTTGCTAAAAAATTATCTTCCTCTATTAAGATGCTGACATTGCTGAGAGAAAAAGAAAGGAGTTTGATGCCGCGATTAAGAGCACAGAGAAAAAAATACAAATTATCTTCCTCTAAGCTTATTGCGCAAAAGTCCTGTCGGTAAATATTTTTGCATAAATTATATCCTTTATTTATTTGACTTATTATTATTATTTTTTTCTTTTTCCTAATATGTTGTTGTTTAATATATTATTACAGTCTTCAGGTTTTTTTATTAAATTAAGGTAAAAAAAAGTAAGAATACAATGAAAAATTATCTCAGTCTTCAGAATTCCTTGCAAAATATTGAGAGGACTATTGAGAAACAAAATTCTGAACAAGTTGCAAGAAATCGACTATAGCTCAAGGTGTCAATAGATGCTGTCAATTGGCTTGTATTTTAAGGTTGTGCCTTTAGCGGACACAATGAAGCACAAGATTTAAGAAATTAAGGTAACTTTCTTGAACTTATAAAACTCTTGGCTTCTTATAATGAAGATGTGGGGGCAACTTTCTTAAAAGATGATGGTGAAAGTAATATGTGTGGCGAATGGAACGGTTTGTAAGCATTATTTGCTAAAAAATGCTGATTTGAATACTATGTTCATTGCCTCGCTCACTGTCTTCAATTAACTTTAATAGTTGCATCCAAAGATGTTATTCCTATTTATCAATTTTTTTCATACTTTACAGGTATAATCAATTTGGTTGCTTCTTCAAGCAAGCGGCATGATCAATTAAGAGACATGAGGCATCTCATATCGTGGAGTTGATTGACAGTAAAGATGATGGAATATATGATGCAATGACATCCATTGAATTTGTTTTCATCTTGCATTTCATGATTGAGATGCTTGGGATCGTTGATGATCTTTGTCAAGCATTGCAGTATAAATCGCATGATATACTAAACGCGATGCAACTGGTGTTATCAACTAAAACGCTTCTTCAGAAATTCGGAGAACATAGGTGGGATCCTTTGTTTGAGAATTTGAAGTTATTTTGTAAAGATCAAATGATAGAAATCCCCATTTAAGTGCTCTGTACAAAGTTGGTTGAGGTCGGTCTTGCATCTAGAGATATAGCCTCACAATTGAGCATCATTATCGGTTTAATATATTCATTGCTAACAAAAATAAATTCTTGCTTTAATGATGAGGCAATGGAATTATTTGTTCTTAGTTTGGATCCAGACAATAATTACAAAACTTTTTGAGTGGAAGATATCTGCAAGCTTATGAATGATTTTTATTCAAATGATTTTACGGAGCAAGAAAAGCTACACATGAAGATTCAATTGGAGCATTTTCAACTTGATGCTCATCAAAGCACAGAGTTGCAGAAAGCTTCTATAGTTGCCGAGTTGTATTAAGTGCTAGCTAAGACAAATAAGTCAAGTACTTATCCTCTTCTTAATAGAATTATTCGTCTTGTGCTAACTCTTCCTGTGTTTATTGCAACAACCGAACGAGCATTTTTAGCTATGAAAATTATGAAGACAAGGTTTTGTAATAGAATGAAGGATGATTTTTTTTTCAGCTTACTTGGTGGCATACATCGAAAAAGAGATAGCTCGAGAATTTTCAATAGATTTTATCATTGATGAGTTTGATCTTATGAAAAAGCGGAAAATGCAATTTAGAATGCCTAGTATCGAGAAGTAGGATTTACCAAGTCTTTTAAATTTAATTTTTAGAATTATAATGATATTTATAAAATTTTTAGTATAGTATTAGTTATTCTTTTTTGCATATTGAGTAGAATTAAAACTTTTTACATTAAAAAAAAGTTGTTCGGATTTAGTAGTTCCGTCCCCCGTAAAGTAAAATCCTAGATCCATCCCTGGGCATGGGCATTATTGTCAATGCAGGAGAACGTGAGAACGTGAGTTCAAGTGCATTGAAACTCATTATCCTCTTATTTATAGATTGGGGAGTGATTATCAGTAGACTTCTAAGTATCGTATAAAACAAATAATATGATTAGAACTTATAATAAGATTATTAAAAAAATTGACTGTTTATTTAAAAAGTAACTTTAATATTAAAAAAACCTTAATTTAAAAAGGATATTAAAAATATAATATTTTTCTAATTTTCTATTATCAATTATTTCAAATATTCAATCTTACATTTTTTTACAATATATTTTATCACTGCCTCGAACACTTTTTTAGTTGTAATCAAAGTTCTTTTAAAATAATTAATTGATGTAACATGATTTTAAAACTTCTTAATTAAAGCTAATAAAGAAAACAATCATATTTCTACCATCACGAAACGACGTCGTAGAAGCTATAAAATAGGAAAGGGAGAAGCTCTCCGCTTAGAGACCAACGCAAAGTACAAACAGTACCAAAGTTACCAAATACTAACAATAAAATTCAAAGCTCAAAGAGAGAATCGAACACTCTCTTTCTATTTTTCGTGTACAAACTGGAAAAATACCAAAGAGAGCTTCCAAATTTGTTCTTAATTTTAGCTGATTTGGACCAGATCTGAGGTAACTTCTTAATTCTTTTATGAACTTTAATCATATCTTTCATGTATTTGCTCAATTGCCGATTCAAAATTCATGATTTGGTTTGGATTTGTTTCTTCTTTTTATTTTTATTTTGCAGGGAAATTGACGGTTGAAGAGAGAGTAAAAAAGAGAAGATGTTGACGAAATTTGAGACGAAGAGCAATCGAGTGAAAGGACTGAGTTTCCACACTAAGAGGCCTTGGATCTTAGCCAGTCTACACAGTGGTGTGATCCAGTTATGGGACTATCGAATGGGGACTTTGATTGATCGATTCGACGAACATGATGGCCCTGTTCGCGGTGTCCATTTTCACATGTCTCAACCTTTGTTTGTCTCTGGAGGTTCGTATTTCGTCTCTTTGCGCTCGGTTTTGATCCTTGCTTCATAAATCTGGTCGATTATTTTAGTGATCTATGTTTTCTTGTTACTTTATGGAATTTGAGAAATCCAAGGCATATGATAATGCTGGATCGACAGTTACTATAGAACATGTAGTTGGACTTGATTTAGAACTTCTAGACCTTATGTTGCTGAGTGATGAATGTCAATTGAACCATAGATGGAATTATAGGAGAAATTCATATATGATATAGATTTATTCGGTAGTTTTATATATTTATGCTTTTTTATTTTTTATTTGGCCCCAAAAATAAGCTGAAAAAGCTGTTATTAGTGAGTAGTGACAACAAGAAGCAAACATTGAATTAGCTCTGAAAAGGATTATAACTAGCACCCGATCTCCTGTTTAGTGTGTCTATCAGCTGCACTGCTGCAGCTTTGAACCATAATTAAGTGTCCTTCAACAATTTGCTTGATAGCAGAAGCCTGAGATGATATTTTGCCTGACCATACATGTTGATTCCTAGGTTACAAAATATAGTAGATATCACATAACCAGAGTACCAAACAAGGAAGTAAAGAAACAAGTAAATTAGTTATGAAAGGAATTCGAGACTGCAAAGATAACAATATAATTCTGGCTGACAGGCTATCTAGTGAATAACTTGCTGTTCAACCTTGCACCTTAGATGCTAAGCTTCTGTGTGAATAGATTTATTGCTGAGAAGGGATGCTATTGAGTTCATAATTTTGAAAATTTCCGGGCCTGGTCAACTTGGGCAAGGAGGGTCTGGATTTGAAAACTTTTTGGCTCAAAAAAGTGTTATTTTTTGGTGCTATGGTTTTCTTTTTCAGAGCATAGGGATCTTGTGTGATAGAAGTGATACTAAAAATTGATGTTTTTGCTTTCAGGGGATGACTACAAGATAAAGGTCTGGAACTACAAGTTGCATAGATGTGTTTTTACCCTTCTTGGACATCTTGACTATATTCGAACTGTGCAGTTTCATCATGAGAATCCTTGGATTGTGAGTGCCAGTGATGATCAGACTATCCGCATATGGAACTGGCAGTCACGAACTTGTATCTCCGTGTTAACTGGTCATAATCATTATGTTATGTGTGCGTCATTCCATCCCAAAGAAGACCTTGTCGTGTCGGCCTCCCTTGATCAGACCGTTCGAGTTTGGGATATTGGTTCCTTGAATAAGAAAACTGCCTCTCCAGCAGATGATATTTTACGTTTCAGTCAGATGAACTCAGAACTTTTTGGTGGCGTTGATGCAGTTGTTAAATATGTGTTGGAAGGTCATGACAGAGGAGTAAATTGGGCTGCATTTCATCCCACCTTACCTTTGATAGTCTCTGGAGCAGATGATCGCCAAGTGAAATTATGGCGTATGAATGGTAATTATAGGAAAACCACACCTGCTTCTACATTTATATTTCATTTTCTAGATGTGTTGATTAATGCTTTTTGTAAACTCACATTGGCCAATTAAAATCTTCATATAAGTTTTACCTTTTTCCATTTAAAATTTATATATGCAGCATAGCCCTTGCTTTTATAGCCAAGCTACCTCAATTTCTCCATTATATATTCTGCACCTGAGTATTTAGACCCCTAAATTTATTGTGGGATCAAGTAAATTGTTTATTTCTTTGCAGAGACAAAGGCTTGGGAAGTGGATACCTTTAGAGGACACATGAATAACGTATCATGTGTTATGTTCCATTCCAAACTAGACATCATTGTATCTAATTCCGAGGATAAAAGTATTCGTGTGTGGGATGTAACAAAGAGGACTGGACTTCAAACTTTCCGTCGAGAACATGACAGGTTCTGGATTCTTGCTGTTCATCCTGAGATGAATGTTTTGGCAGCTGGACATGACAGTGGCATGATTGTATTTAAGCTAGAGAGAGAGCGTCCTGCTTTTGCAGTGAGTGGGGAATCTCTGTTTTATGCCAAGGATCGGTTTTTAAGGTGTTATGACTTTTCGACTCAAAGGGAGGCACAAGTTATTCCAATTCGACGGCCTGGTTCCGCAAGTCTGAATCAAAGTGCAAGAACTCTTTCCTACAGTCCTACTGAAAATGCTGTTCTTATCTGCTCAGATGTGGATGGAGGATCTTATGAATTGTATGTGATACCAAAAGATAGCTTTGGCAGGGGAGAGATGCAGGAGGCAAAGAAAGGTCTTGGTAGTTCTGCTATATTTGTAGCTCGTAACCGGTTTGCTGTTCTTGACAAAGGCAACAATCAAGTCTTGATCAAGAATTTAAAGAATGAGGTGGTTAAAAAGAGTGGCCTTCCAGTGCCTACGGATGCAATATTTTATGCTGGAACAGGTAACTTGTTGTGTCGATCAGAGGATAGAGTAGTTATATTTGATCTCCAGCAGAGGCTTGTTCTTGGTGATCTTCAAACCCCTTTGGTGAAATATGTTGTTTGGTCTAATGACATGGAGAATGTTGCTTTACTTAGCAAGCATACGATTGTCATAACTAACAAGAAGCTTGTTCACCGGTGCACTCTTCATGAGACAATACGTGTAAAGAGTGGAGCCTGGGATGACAATGGTGTTTTTATCTACTCCACCCTCAACCACATAAAATACTGCCTTCCCAATGGAGATTGTGGAATAATTCGAACGCTTGAGGTTCCCATATACATAACAAAGGTTTCAGGAAATACTATATTTTGCTTGGATCGTGATGGGAAGAATAAGGCTATTGTCATTGATGCTACTGAATACATTTTCAAGCTCTCTCTGCTTCAGAAGAGATATGATCAGGTTATGAGTATGATAAGGAACTCTCAGCTTTGTGGTGAAGCCATGATTGCTTATCTGCAACAGAAAGGGTTTCCTGAGGTGGCTCTCCATTTTGTGAAAGATGAGAAAACACGCTTTAATTTGGCTCTCGAGAGTGGGAACATTCAAATTGCTGTTGCATCGGCTAAGGAGATCGATGACAAAGATCATTGGTATAGATTGGGTGTGGAGGCCCTTCGCCAAGGCAATGCAGGTATAGTGGAATATGCCTACCAGAGGACAAAGAACTTTGAGAGGCTGTCTTTTCTTTATCTCATAAATGGTAACCTAGATAAGCTGTCCAAGATGCTGAAAATTGCAGAAGTTAAGAATGATGTTATGGGTCAATTTCACAATGCTTTGTATCTTGGCGATATAAAGGAACGTGTTAAGATCTTGGAGAATGCTGGTCACTTGCCTCTTGCTTATGTTACAGCATCAGTCCATGGGCTACAGGATGTGGCTGATAGGTTAGCAGCTGAGTTGGGAGATGATGTCCTTCCTTTGCCAACAGGGAAGGAACCATCCTTATTGATGCCTCCAACCCCCGTTGTGTCTGGTGGTGATTGGCCTCTTTTGAGAGTTATGAAAGGCATATTCGAAGGTGGATTGGATAGTATTGGCAGGGGTGGTGTGGATGAAGAGGAGGAGGGTGCAGAAGGTGATTGGGGTGAGGATCTTGATGTGGTCGATGTTGATGGCTTGCAAAATGGGGATGTTGCTGCAATTTTGGAAGATGGGGAAGTGGCTGAAGAAAACGAAGAGGAGGGTGGATGGGACCTTGAAGACTTGGAACTCCCCCCTGAGGTTGAGACACCAAGGGTTTCTAACAATGCTCGTTCATCTGTTTTTGTGGCACCAACTCCCGGTATGCCTGTGAGTCAAATTTGGACTCAAAGATCATCTCTTGCTGCTGATCATGCAGCAGCAGGCAATTTTGATACAGCAATGCGTTTGCTGAGCAGGCAACTTGGAATAAGAAATTTTGCTCCTTTGAAATCCATGTTTCTTGATCTTCATTCTGGCAGCCATAGCTATCTTCGTGCACTTTCATCTGCTCCTGTGGTGTCATTGGCAATTGAGAGGGGGTGGAGTGAGTCTGGTAGTCCTAATGTGAGGTCTCCACCGGCCCTTGTGTTCAATTTTTCTCAGTTGGATGAAAAGCTGAAGGCTGGTTACAAGGCAACAACGGCTGGAAAATTCACCGAGGCTCTTCGGCTCTTTCTCAGCATTCTTCATACGATTCCATTTATTGTTGTGGAATCAAGGAGGGAAGTTGATGAAGTCAAGGAGTTAATTATTATCGCTAAGGAGTACGTTCTTGGTATGCAGATGGAGCTTAAGCGAAGAGAAATGAAAGACAATCCAGTCCGCCAACAGGAACTTGCTGCCTACTTCACCCACTGCAACCTTCAATTGCCTCACCTCAGACTTGCTCTGTTAAATGCAATGACCGTCTGCTACAAGGCAAAGAACCTGGCTACAGCAGCTAACTTTGCCAGACGTCTACTAGAAACAAACCCGACAAATGAGAATCAAGCTAAGACCGCGAGGCAAGTGCTACAAGCTGCTGAGAGGAATATGACCGATGCCTCTCAACTAAACTATGATTTCAGAAACCCATTCGTGACATGTGGGGCAACTTATGTGCCAATTTACAGAGGACAGAAGGATGTATCATGCCCATATTGCACCGCTCGCTTTGTACCTACCCAGGGTGGACAATTGTGTACGGTGTGTGATCTTGCAGTGGTCGGGGCAGATGCTTCAGGGTTGCTTTGTTCGCCTTCACAGGTACGATAAAAAGCTTCCAAATTTTAATATACTTTTGAACTGTATTCTGCTGATCCTTATGTCTGCAAAAACGTTCACGTTGATCGATTCATATCTTCTATTTCGTTTTCTTCTTTTTTGTCTTTATTCCCTTAATAGAGTTCCTTAGGATTTCATATGCAAGAACGTAACTGGAATTATAGAATTTTCAGTCTATTCTGGTATAATTGTTCAGCTGTTTCATATTTCATAGACAAGAATGGCATAGTTGTGGAGGCCTTGATAATGGATTATATGTGACATGTAGAACTTGAACACATAAGGTTTGATGTTGCGATTTAAGTGATATTCATTCTTCTGAGTTTTGATTGGTTGGCACCTCGATCTCATTGGAAAGGTCGGATTATGGTTTTAGTATGCTGAAATTTAGGATTTAACCCCTTGGTCCCCGTACTACTTTTGCAAATTTGGGAACTTTTATTTCAAGGAGTTACATTCTACTTTTCAGATTTAAAACTACAGCACAAGTCCAATTGTTTTGTTCTATTAAATTTAGGTTCATTACAATCATTTTTTTTACATAGTTATTAAGTGAGGATTTCTGTTATTTTAAATTGTCACACCAACAAAATTAAAAAAAAAGAAGATTTTAGAGGTGTTAACAATTATACTTGAATTTTGAAATCTACAAAGTCAGAATAAATTCTTGAAAATAATGTACAAAGAATATAGGGACTTGAAGTATATTTTAATCTAATTTAGTTTTTGTTTCTTTGTTTTTCATATTATTATTAACGTTATTAATTACTGTGGTTAAAGGGGTGATGTAGCTTTTTTGTATATGTTGTTCACTTATAAGTGTATGTTGGAGATGGATAAATCTAACATTTTTTAAAAAATCATATAATTTAAGGAATAATATTTTTATGTGATATCCAAATATGTATGGAGGACATTAATATTTTAGAAAAAGTAAGAGTATGCTTTTAGCCTTTTATGCTTTAGTTAGGTTACTTCGACATGAATCTTCTTTAGTGGAAACGTGGGAAAAGCTTTTCCAATTGCTTACTTTTACTGCCACTCTCTTTTAGGACACTATCTATATGAAATAATTTATAGAATGTGAATATTGATATATTAAGTAGTTTCTCAAAAGAAATTAAAAATTTATATAAATCCTAAACATGATTATCATGCATTTTTTAAAGAAAAAAAGTTTTTGTACAATAAATTTGATTTTCTTTGAGGTTTTTCATAATTCTTTTTATTAAAAAAAAAACCAGAAAAGGCAGATGTAACATTAGTAAGGACATTTTGTTAGGCCCAGTTTTAAGAATCCTTTGCCGACTTTGCCTTTTGCACGTGCATTGGAATCTCTCCCAAAGCGGACCAAATCCGATAGTAATGACCCAAATCCATGGGAAAAAAGGACCAAAGTTTCCCCTTCTCTTTATGTATTTTTATTAGTTACAAAACAAAATTAATAATAATTGCTAATGAAGCATTCCCACAGTTCGCAAAGGCTCGGGTTCAAATTTTATTTATGTAATTGTAATATATGGGTCTTGTTTTATTTTTGTGTGAGTTTTTTTCAATTTTTTTCGGATTTGATTTGATTTTTGGCGTGCATCCTTGATTTCTTTTAAAACAAGCATGTGTTAATTAATTTTTTTAATAACGCTAAATACAAGTTCACGTTTCGTCAACTGGACTGATGTAAGAATATGATTGACACAACGCTTAATTTTGAAGATTCAAATTTGAAGTTTAATAAATCAATTTTAAAATCTGACTCATCATTTGAGCACTTTTTAGTGAATTAACCCAACCAAAGAGGTCAGGAAGTTAATTGGGAGTCTCTTTGACACGTGGCTTACAATTATTGGTGGGAAAGACGTGGACCTATTTACAACTTCTAACTTGTGATCCTCAACCATTTCTTAAAGGAAACTCAAATCACTCGAAAACCAAACACCTACCATTAAGAGAGAGAAAGAGAGAGAGGAGAAAATGGAGAAGCAAAGCAAATCTTATGGTGTTGTTTTACCTACAATGGATGAAGATCATGAAGAATTTGTTTTCATTGATGAAGATTATGATGTTGATGATGATCTTTCCCATTGGGAATTCATTGATTCCTCTGTTACCGATTCTGATGATGCCGATGATGATGTCTCGTTTCATCGTGGTGAATTATTGAGAAGAAACGTAGAGTCGTTTATCCCTTTAACTTTCCCCTTTCCCCCTATAACGGAGGTGAAAAAGTCCATCCCGATTCCTGCTCCGATTCAAGATACTGATGATCGTGATCCATCACTTGATGGATCTGATGATCAAGATGATGATGTTGATGCATCATTTCATCGTGACGAATTATCGAGAAGAAGAAACTTAGCGTTCGGTATGCCTTTCCCTTTCCCCCATTTAACGGTGGTGAAAAGGCTTAACCTGATGCATGATCATGATAATGATGATCATGATCCATCACATGACGATGCATCGTTTCATCGTGATGAAGTATCGAGAAGAAACTTAGTGTACGGTATGCCTTTCCCTTTTCCTCCTCTAACGGAGGTGAAAAAGTTCATCCCGTTCCCTGCTCCAATTCAAGATAATGATGATCATGATCCATCACATGATGGATCTGATGATCAAGACGATGTTGATGATGATTATGGATGTGATTTGGATGATGAATTGGTTCCAAAGGCATTGAGTGGGAAATTTGGAAGGCAAAGGATGAGGAAATTAGGGAAAAGGGCATTCGCGAAGATGAACACTTCAAAGAAATCGCCGTATCTGTATGTGAAGCCTGGATGCGTTCATGGGAAGCATGGGCTTGGATTAAAGCACAGTTTCTAGGTAAATCAACAATATTTTAGATCTTTTAATTGGGTTAATCTTCATTTGAATTTTTTTAAAGTTGTAATTATTAGGGTTTTTAATTTAATTTGACATTGGCTTACTTAGATTTGGTTACTTGTTAATAATAACCTTATTATTATTAATTAGGCTTCTTCCATGTTCTATATATATATTTAATAGATCTGATTTGTAGCCTCTCTTTTATTTTGCTTCATATTTTGATTGCTTCAACGTTCATAATCTGATGGACTTTTTGAAGTTAAAACAATTCCTAAATATTATTTGTGAAGGAATTAATTTGAAAATATTCTTTTAAAATAATGTCAACTGATCTATTATAATTATATTGAAGTGAATTGTGATTTAGTATCCTATCAACAAAATCAAAATTTTAAATTAGTATTAGACAAATTTTAATTCAGTTAGTATTGATATTTTTTTAAAATAAAAAGTATAATTTATAGAGGATATTGATAATTTTAAGAATTGTATTAAAAAAAATTCTGTCTGACAATGTTCCTCTTATTTATTTTTTTTAGAATTTTAGTAAAAAATTCTAAAATGTCACATGTGGGATCTTGGGGAAATTTGGGGTTGTTTTATGTGTGTTTGAAAAGTTTTGACAATGAAAATGATATCCAAAGTTAAATCATTTTATCAATTCCTTTGATTTGTGCCTAATAAAACTATAAAAATGGACTAATTTAATTTTAGATAAACTATAAAAATAGTTATTTTTATTTGTTTAGATTATATTTTAGTCATTTATAGTGGTCACTTACGTTATTATTTTGTTACGAAAATTGTTACGAAGATTGTCACTCTACCGTTAAAGCTTCATTACTTCCCTAACGACGGTCTTACGTGGTAGTCCAAATGGGTTTTAAATGCTAACTTGGATGTCCTACGTCGTAGTTTAAATTAAATTTATTTAATTAAAAACATATTTTCATCCGAGCAATTGGACATGCAAATTGGCATTTAAGATTGTCATTAAGGAAGTAATGGAATTTAACGGTACTGACCACTTCGTAACAAAACAATAACGTAAGTGACTAAAACATAACATTTCAAACATAAGTGAATAAAATGAATATGAGACAAACAAAAGTGATTATTTTTATAGTTTACCGTTTAATTTTTATTTTTCAATTATTTTAAAAGTAAGTAATTAAATATGAGGGACTCAATCTTCAACATTTTTTTTTGGTGTGTAATTTATCTTACCATCACATTCAATCACTTGTTGCTCTGCCTTTAATATTTCTATAATGATGTTGCTCGATTTCTTGTTTAAGAGTAAGAATTTTCCAATTCTTGTTCATAAAAGACTTTATGTACAATCGAATTTGTGCGAACTAAAAATAATAATAAACTTCACATCTTAGACTATTAATACAATTATAAGGTTTTAACATAACAAATGACGCAACGAATTCCCAAAAATTTCACAATCTGTTTTCTTCGGAAATCTAAAGATTGAGATATCTATTTTAAGAGAAAATTAATCATTGTTATTGATGGTCGATATCTTAATTATGAAAAATTACAAAATGGTTTCTGAATCAGGGGTGAAACCAAAAATTTTTTTTAATGAAAGTCAAAATTAAATTGTATTTTTAAAGGATTAAATCAAATTTTTATATTTTTAAAGAGGCTAAAGTGTAATTTTATTTTTACTAATTTAAATTTTTAAAGGGTATAAATGAATAAAACTTCATTTTAGGGGGGCCGGGGGCCTTGTCAACCCTCTAGTTTCGCCCTTGCTCTGAACTATTGACTTTTTTTTTGTCACCTCCAGTTAAATTACCAATGGGAAGATAATTTGACAGTTTTTAAAATTGGCATAATAATAATTTTAATCCTCAATATTTATATAATGTTTCAATTTAGTCTTGATTTAAAAAAAATTCTTAACATTTACACATTGATATAATTTGGTCTTTTTTATAATTTTTTTAAACATTAAAAGATAATTTTAAAAGAATAAAAAAATACAAAAATTGTTATATTAAACTTTTTGATGTTTCCGTTACATCTCCGATCCTTCAAAAACAATGAATGATGTTAAAAGGTTTCATTCTAACACAAATAAATGAATATTATAACTTTTTGGTACATATACCATAATTCTTTTTAAATGTTTATTGGTACAAATATAATATAATTTTTGGTTAAATTTTGTTATTAGTCACTTTACTTTATGAAAGTTGTAGATTTAATTCATGCATTTTAATTTGATCATTTTTATATTATATACTTTTCAAATTTTAAAATTTCAGTTCTCACCAAATGATAATTGATAAATTCATTAAGTTATGCTATTTTTAAAATCTGAAGTGTCAAACATATTATCATATGTGTAATGTTATGTCAGCTTGTTATTTTCACAAATTACTCACTAAAAAAAATCCAATTAATGATTTGCATACAGATTGAAATTTCAAAATTCAGAAAATATAAGGACCTAGAATGATCCTATTAGAGAATATAAACCAAATCTACAAATGTACACATAAAACAGGACTAGTAATTGAATTTAGCTATTACTCTTTTAAGTCAGGATTAAAATTTACCAATTAAAAAAGTACAGGGACTAAATCTACAACTTAAAAAAAGTAAAAGGACTAAAATTAATCAAATTAAGGGACTAAATACACAACTTTCACAAAAGTATAGGGACTAATAGCAGAATTTTAGGATTTTATTTTATACGTTGTCTTTACGTTTTGAAGTAATTTAGGCAGTATAAGAACCTCCAAAATCTAATTTCGTATAAAATCATGACCGGTAGTCAGCCATTTGAGGCCTGTCCTTAAAAAAGACCAGAGAAGGGATCCATTTTTGGCGGGTCTATAAAAGCCGAACAAGTAAAAAATTAAAATTAAAAAAATAAAAATAATTCTTTGTTCTCCATTTCATTTTGATTCGAGAATTGAGATCCAATTCCAAATTCGAAAACGTAGTTTTTCAACGTCTTTGTTATTGGATTCTACTTTCTAAATTCACATCTACCGGTTGTTTTCTACGATCGACGTGACGCCGTTGATTTTCCGGTGAACGGTCTCTGATGAAGCAGCCACAGCAAGTTTAATACAATGGCGGAAGGTGAAATCACTAATAACAGCTCGAAGGAAGGAGTCAACGAAAACAAAAACAACAAGAGTTGTATCAATGGCACCGATAAAACCAGTGAAAAGAAAGCAAGTATGAAGGATCCGGAAACTTTTTGTTGCTTGCTTCAACCAGGGAATGCCGATTCCAGTCCCGATTATATCGGCATTCGTCGATTTCTTCTCGCTCGTAAAGCGGAGTCCAGTTCTTATCGCCGACTTGTAAGCTCTATTTTTATTTTTATTTTGTTTTTTTGTTTATGTGCACGTTTTAGTTATGGATCTGTGTTCTAGTTGTTTGAGAGCTTGATTTTGAGCTAGTTATGGAACGAGTTATGTGTTGAAATGAAACCTTTTAGCATCATTCATTGTTTTGAAGGATTGGAGATGTAATGGAAAAGGTTATGTGGCGTACCGGAATTACATGAGGAGGCCAAGAAAATGGGAAAAATTACAAACACCAAGCCGTCCTAGCACTCCTGGAAACAGGTACTGGAATTTATCCAAACAATTTTCCCCTTTCTTAATTTTCATTTATTTATTTGCTTTACAAATTGAAGCTATCGATTGCAGCCTCATTAGTTTGATTGAATGCACGGTAGCGGATGAATTTTGTAGTCGCTAAGGGGTTAAAGGATTATTTATGTAAAAACAATTAATTTTAAAATTGAGTAAATTAATAGCTTTGAAAAAAATTGAAACAATTTAATTCTAGCAATTTCGAAAGTGAACAAGGACAATTAAGCATAAGATTAATGTGTTTCATTAATTGTAAATAATTTTTGTTGATATAGTGACAGATTTAACTTTTGATGTTTACAACTTTATATATTTTGTCACTTCGACCTTAATTTTAATAAGTTCAACACATTCAATCACAACATTTACGTATTTAAACAAATATTGCCTAATAAATTTATTAAATTAAGATTAAATTGTAAACTTTGAAAGCTAAATTTATTATTATATCAATCAAATTCATGTCAATTGATGGAAAATATTAGGGTAAACTATAAAAATAGTCACTTTTATTTGTTTCAGGTTACATTTTAGTCACTTATGTTTGAAATGTTACGTTTTAGTCACTTATGTTATTATTTTTTATGAAGTGATCACTCTTCCGTTAAGTTCTGTTATCTCATTAACGGTAATCCTACGTGGCAGTCTCACTAGATTTTAAGTGCCAACTTGGATTTCCTAATGGGATGAGAATAGATTTTTTTATTAAATAAATTTAATTAATTAAAAATTTTAAACCCTAAATCTTAGTTAAAAAACCCATCTCCCCCTTTTTTTATTTTTCTTTTTCAATTGACTAAAAAAGTTATTATCATCAAAATTTTGTATGTACAAAAACAAAAGAGGATTCAATGGAGAGTCCAGGTATGTCTTCTTCACCGACAAATTTATGTTCTAAAACTTAAAATGAAGTGCTGTTGACAAATAAGAAGATGGTAATCGTTTTTGTTCCAAATCATTGTATTTTTCAATTCTTCACGTTTTTGAATAATTAGTTTCTCAATCAGATTTTTTCTGATTTGAATCGCTTTGTTTGTTCACATCCCTTTGTGGGTATTCCTTTTTTTTTATCTGAAATTCTTTTAGTTGTTAATATTCATATCAAGAATTTTAATTTAGGGTTTTCATTAAATAATAAAAAATCTAATCTTTTATTTTTCAGTATTGAATAAAAGAGATAGAGGAATGCAAAGAAACATACCTCCATCTTTATGAAGCAGTCAATTTGATTTCAACTATTTTGATCTTAATAATAATTTTTCCAGTCAAATAAAAAAATCATTGAAAAAAAGAAGAGACTGAAGAAAAATTAAAAAGAGGAGATGAACAGTTTTTTTAGTTAAGATTTAGGTTTAAAATTTTTAATTAATTAAATTTTTTAATTAAAAATCTATTTTCATCACGATTAAAAATTCAAGTTGACATCTAAAATCTAGTTGGACTACTACGTAGGATTACCGTTACAGAGATAACGGAACTTAACGGTAGAGTGATCACTTCGTAACAAAATAGTAACATAAGTGACTAAAACGTAACATTTCAAACATAAGTGACAAAAATGTAACCTGAGACAAACAAAAGTGACTATTTTTATAGATTACCCAAAATATTAACTTCGTGATAAATCGTCTTTAATTGCTCAATTTTAAAATTGATTGGGATTAAATTGTTTTGATTTTTTTAGAGGGATCAATTTGTTCAATTTCAAAATTGAGAGAGACTGCACAAGTCCGTTTACCAATGTTTTATGAACAATGATCTGCTAATTTTTGTGGTATTGTTTAAAAAATCTGACATCAAGGTAATTTACTGGTTGATGCAGTGGGCCTTGGAATTCAAGGTCAGGTTCATTCTCACATTTGTTTGACGCGGAAAGCTGGAACTCTAGCAAAGTACGTATTAGCTACAAACTTTTATTATGTAATTTTTGTTCTCCGTCAGTTATTGACTTGTGGTTATATTGTTCATTTGCATCAAGTGCCTTAAATCATCATGTTCTTGATGATGAAAATGAAAGAACAGAGGATCTTATTTCCTTGTCCATTCAAAAGGAACTTATTGCATGTCAAGATCTTGAAAACCATTTTTTAAGTAGGCCTTTAAAAGAATTGAGAAGAGTTGCATGCTTCTCCATGCTTGCAGGATCAACGAAGTGGCTCTGTTGCTTCTACTAATAGAAGCTCTAGCCTTAGTGACAGTGATCGCCCACGTCAACGAGGAGTTGAACCTGCATATTCTTTTGTAGGAATGCACTGCATATTTGATCAGTGCAAAGCAGCTGGTAACTTTTTATGGTTTTTGAATGCAATCTTGATTTCTTTCATCTTTGTCATACTATTTTAAGCAGTTCATTTCACCGTTTCTGAAACGAAGCAATATGATTGGTTTTATAAGCGGTTACAGTTTTGAAGTTTGGGCACATGAGTTCTGATCTACTCGCATATGGGGCATCGGATGGGACATTGGTAGTTTGCTCTGTCTCCGACCCACCTTCAGTTCTCAAGCAATTAAATGGACATTCAAAAGATGTCACAGGTTGGATTACCTGGTATTGTTTCAGTTGTCTTTCTTATATCTTAGACTAAAGTACTTGTAGCCATGCTATCTGCTATATACTTTCATTTACGGAGACCACGACCTTGTTCATTTATGATTGTTTGTTCCATTCCTGCTTCGTTATTTTTCTTTTTGGATTTTAGTGGAATTGGACTAAATTGAGAAGGTGCCTACTTCTACTTCATATTGTAAAGGATCTTTCACAGTTAAAACCTGAATCAGTGAGATACCGAGATTTGTGGTATCTTTGACACTGTTTGTGAAGGTCAGCACAGAAGAATAACTAGATTGTGAAATTGATGTGAAAGTGAGCAAAATATTTCTTGGTAAGAATATGAACTAAGAAATACATCATGTTGGAGCCCTTTTAGATCTTATTTTTCAGAAAAATAATGAGACAAAGTTGGTTCAGAACTGCAGGTCATTTTGTATTAGCTAGGAACCATTTTTCACATGGGAGAAAAAAATGGTCTAAGTGGTGTATCCTTGAATCACCCATAAACCGATACCCCGAGATGGCACCTAAAATGCTTATGTGAATGATCCAC
Source organism: Gossypium hirsutum (assembly GCF_007990345.1). Classification (NCBI taxonomy): domain Eukaryota; kingdom Viridiplantae; phylum Streptophyta; class Magnoliopsida; order Malvales; family Malvaceae; genus Gossypium; species Gossypium hirsutum. The sequence continues at coordinate 86,363,974 of NC_053427.1, forward strand.
CTGACCAAATCATTATTGAATTAGATTTAGGCATGCATGTCCACTGATACAAAGTGGATGCTAATTACCTATTATACATATTGATAGTCTCATTAAATTTCTAGTATCTGTAATTAAGGTTGAATTTTATTTTTATAACTATGATTCATTGAATCAACCGTTTATTAACCATGTTTATGATTTGCCACTGCATTATCAGATTTCGATTTCTCATCAAACAATCAATATATTGCATCATCATCAAAGGACAAAACTGTGCGAGTATGGGAGCTATCAAAGGGCCTTTGCATTAGAATTATATATGGAGTCTCTCCACAACTGTGTATTCGATTTCATCCTGTAAGTAACCAGTGTTTATGATACATACCCTTCAAGTCAGGCAATCTTTTTAAGATTATTTATTCTTTTGTTTATTATCTGCAGGTAAATAACAACTTTCTTTCAGTTGGAAGTGCAAATAAAGAGATCACAGTAAGCACCCCTCCATGCCTTTAATCATCTCTGGTCAATCTTAATGGTCATAGTTCAGTTGACGTGATATGCTAAATCGGATTCTGGATAATCGAACGAAATGCGTGCTTTCTTTGTCTCGTAAAAAAAATTCTGTCTGTATAAATATCCGGTTGGCTAGTTCCATATGTTTAATCCTTCACCGACTCTTTATATAGGCGTGCATTTGTGAGTTTGAATTTTCGGAATCTAAAGCTGTGTTGCTCGATCTCTGCGTCAAAACTTGCTTGTATGATTTTGTTCACTTTTTTCTCTGCACCAGGTATTCAATTTCAGCACTGGCAGGATTATTACCAAATCGAACTTTGACAGCGAGGTTACCTCAATGGACCATGATCATACCGGTCAGCTAATTTTCTGTGGAGATGCACAGGTCTCTCTTATACCGTCCTCGCCATAATCATCATAATCAAAGATATCTGTTTGGTCTTTTAGAATGTTCCTTATGGGACGATAATTTCGCAGGGATGCATATACACCGCAAGTATGGAATCCCGCACAGGTGCATTATCCCGTTCTCATCGATATAAAAGTGGCAACAAACTGAAATGTCCAGTCGCGACCGTACAGTACCGAAGTTTCTCTTTGATGACAAAGGGTCCTGTGTTATTGTCGTGCACTCAAGATGGAAGCCTTTCGTTCTTTAGGTTCGTTCACAACATCGTATCTTCTACCTTCATTATTACAAGTAACTGATTAGTGGTAGGTTCGCATTTCAGTATCAATTTGGAATCACAAGGTTATCTAACCCTACGTTGTTCGCTCAAGTTAACTTCACGGATTCACACCATTCGAGCTTCCTTCTGCCCTCTGCTTTCCCTTGATAAGGGCGAATATATAGGTTTGTATTCCGTCCCGACACCGACCAAACAGAACTAGTGTACTTTCATATGCCTTTGCTGACATTGTGGTTTCTTTGCGCTGTGAAGTTGCTGGAAGCGAAGATACACACGTCAACTTCTACGACTTAACTCGGCCAAAGCATACATGTGTAAACAAGCTTCAGGTTCGACTCCCTCGCTTCCCGAACTACTCCAGTAGTCAAACTATGTAACTGGTTAAAATCATTTGTTGTATGCACAGGGTCATGGTTTTCCAGTTATAGGAGTAGCATGGAACCATGGGGAGAACTTATTGGCTTCATCAGACCTTTATGGCGTTGTTATAGTATGGAAAAGAGCCAAAACAAAATAGAGAGAGCCAAACACTATCATACAGAGATATAAGAAGGTAAATGACTTCAAAACCGATGAATCAGCTTAGAGACGGGACGATCAAATTAATCACTTGTTAAAAAAATAAAAATAAAAAAGATAAATTAAAATAGAATAAATATTATTGTTAAAAAAACCAAGAAAAAATTAAAATAGAATTAATACTTCAATGCAATTTTAATTTTTTAAAAATATTTTTTATTAAAAACCGTAAAATGTCAATTATATTACAATATTTTCTTTATTTCATTTATTTATTTTAAAAAAAAAAGCCTAGATGTTATGACTGTTACAAACCAGTCTAAAGATTCAGTCACCCTTTGAGTTGAACTCACACATTCACCAAAATTGTAGAATATTACTTTGTTATGAACTGTTTCCCTGTAATTTGTCTGTAGATTTTGATGTTGGCAATTTGCCATTACTCAATTTATACATCCATTTATTTTTCTCTTATATATAGTTTATACATTTAAATTTTATAATTTAGAATTAGAAAGTTAGATTGAAGTTCAATTATTGATAAACAAATAATATTTATTTTGTATTCTCAAAAAAATATTTATTGTATTAATTATAACATATAAATTATGAAAAAAGAAATTGTGATTGTTAATTTTTTTTTCCTTTTATGGATATATAAAAGCAGAAAAGGAAAAAGATCTAGACAATTCATTATACATTCATTTACTTAAGGTCAAATAACTAAAAAAAAAAAAAACAAAATACTAATATTACACATTTCACAAACGTAGCACACTTCAAAGTTCAAAAATAAAAGACATAGAATTCACAAATACAACATCACGGTAGAAAGTAAATAATTCACACAACTACAAACTTTCAGTGGTTAATGAGCATGATGACCAGGTAGTTTTTCCTTTATCTTCTCTATCACACTCTTCTTCTCGTGGTGCTGGCCAGGCGGGGGATCAGTCGTGGTGGTTGTGGTTGACGCGGTGGTTTTGACAGCCGAAGTTTTGGTCTGAGATTGATCCTCCTTCTTTCCACTTGTTAGCTTCTCCTTTACTTTCTCTTTCAGCCCTTTCTTCCTTCTACCGCCCATCCCATCATCCTCCGACTAAATCCAAATCCATAAATAAATAATTTTAAAAATTTATTCAAGACATTTTTTTTTAAAACTTCATTAACAAAGAAATTTTCTTTAAGTAACTTTAAAAATTATAAATATAACATAAAATTTTAAACATATAAATATGTAATTATTAATAGCAAAAACACTTCAAACCAACTTTTGATTTTGATAATAAAAAAAAATTTAAAATATGTTCTTCACAAATTTAATATTTAATTTCTATACTATTATTTTTAAAATTTTAATTACATCACTTTCTGTTAAATTTTATTTTTTAAAATTTTGTTTATTTGACTTTTAAAATAGGAAAAATACTTGCTAATAAACTTGAATTTGACAAAATAATTTTAATAATATTTTAAAAATTAAAATCTCTAGAAAATAAAGAGACTAAATTTCTAAAAATAAAAATATAAAAATTAAATTTCAAATGAAAATTACAAAAACTTATGCACATTTTAAGTAAAAAAACACAATCTTCCATCATAAAAGCACTTTAAAAACACCATTTGCAAAACATTTTTGGAGAAGCAAAAAAGCAATACTAAAACAAATACTGCATAGATGCCCATGGCGGGGGTTTTTTTTTTTTTAATTTTCATTACCGAGCTAGAGCTGGAGCTGGAGCTGGAGCTGCTGGAGCGTTGAATCTTTTCCTTGCCGGAAACCTCGTAATGCAGCGGCTGTGTTTGCTGCGGAGGCGGTGGCTGCAGCTGCTGTTGTGACTGATCAGTGGCGACGGCGGAACCGGTGCCATATCCCATTAAACCCGACAGTGACGTTGTCGTCGTGGGATGCTTGGTGGCAATACCGGTGACATAAATGGGGTTACCGTGTTCGTCAGTGAGTTGAACCGGGTTGCCGTGTTCGTCGGTGAGTTGAATAGGGTTGCCGTGTTCGTCTCTCAAATCAGCCATTTTTCGTATACGTAAAAAGGGGAGATGTGTTTTACAGTAAAGCAAACAATTATTCATGAGGTGTTTAATATAAAGGGAACGGGCTGGTGTTTTTTTTTTTTGCATGCAAACTTAGGTGTTTAATATTTTTACACGTGGCAAACGTCATGCAGGATATTGCCACGTTAGAGAAGGTGGAGGACACGTGTAGCTTAACTAGGCAAGTGATAAATGTAGGGGTGAAAATTCGAATATTCCACCATATCTGATTTGCTTTGTTTTCAGATTGAGATAACATTAAGATACAGATGTTGAAGAGGATTGAATCTTATGTATATTAACATTGTTATTAACGTAGAAATTTGTGGATTTGAATGTGTTAAAATGTATTAATTTTTTATTTAAGGTTGAAGTAGAATTTGAATAATTTTATGTATTATATTAATATTAAAAATATACAAATGTTAAAATTATTATTTATTATGAAATTAGAGCGAATATAGATAAATATTTAAAATATTTATTTGAATAATATATGAATCCATTTTATGATTTTAATTTTATATATAAATAAAAGGAATTTTAGTTGATTTAAATTTAAATTTTGTAGATTTGGATAACTTAAAATAATTGAAATGTTTGAAATTGGTCATTTAAGTCACTAGGTTTATAAAATCGGTGTTGTATGCTTTCTTTGTTTGCACTGCCTACACCAATTAAAACATCATGGAACAATTTTAAATGACATGAATCTGCAAATCAAAATTCAAAAACCTTTCTTCTCCGATATCCAACACCAACCATCAAGCCCGACTTAGATCTAAAGCATGTTATTTTACTTGTTGATGGATTTGATCCACCGCATTGATCGCAGAATCGTCGCTTAGAACTCACTAATCAGACACTGAAAAGAAAAAACATAACACTTGAGTGACTTAAATAAGAACTTTCAAATAATTCAGTGACATAAATGGAAACTTTCTATTAATTTAGTAATCATTTTGAATCTTTTACAGTTGAGTGACCAAAATGTATACTTTTTAATAATTTAGTGACCTTAAGGATAGTTTACCCTAATAGTTAATTCAAATTTAGATAATAATACTCAGAATAATTTGAGATAATAAATAAACTTGAATTTTTAGATAAATTAATAAATTTAAATAAAATTGTCAGTGAAAAATTGTGAAATAAATATAATTAAATGAAAAAATTATATATACTTTGACACTAAACAATAGAATCTTCGAAATTGCTTCTCCACCACCATTCCTTTTTCACATTCTTCAAGCTCATCCCCTTTCCTTCAATTATGCTACGGAACTGAGACCACTTGTGATGAACATATGTTCAAAAGTCCGACACAGAAAAGAAAACATTGACTAACCCAACGTGAACATCCATCAGAGTACTGAGATGGCTAAGAACCGGCAGTTTCCGTTTCGACATTTACACGGCGCAGACTGTTTTCTCTACTATAAGCAGATTTTGCTCCCTGAGAAATCCGAAATGGAAAGATCAACAACAATAGATGAAAGTTACATGTAACATATTCATGGCATCCATTGACATATGTCATTCAAAACAAAACTTGAAGCAAGATGAATTACGGTAAAAATACCATGGAATCCTATGTACTAGGAGTTAGATTACCTTTGACCCTTTACTCCAAAAATGAACAAGTTACCCCTGATTCTTTTTGCTAAATATCATCCAGACATTTGCGTAGCTGTATACTTTATTCTAACATAAAGGGAGCAAAATACAGTCTGGCTCTTAGTACAAGAATTTCCATGACAATTTTACCATGAATTACAGGGAAAGTCATTGTTACTGATATTGTTTACTTAGACCTCGGTGTGAGTACTAGATTCAAGTACGGTCTAATTTTCTAAGTTTTAACCTTGAAGGTAGTAGTGCAACAATAATGAAGAGTCGTAGCAACATAGATACTTACTTGAAAAATGGCTCCGAGTTTCTTCATTCCTTTCGCTCGCAAGACTAGAACTTCTTCCGAAACACTAGCGTCTCTAAGTACCTGGATAACAAAATAGGTTTTAATTATTTGCGTCAAAATACAACCTAGTTTAACTGATCTAATATCATTTAGGATCCCCAACATGAAACTGCTATGAAATCCATGAAAGTGCGATCGGGTTGGTGACAACTATCGGTACTTGGTTAACAATCCACACAGACCAACGTGCACACATGCCACAAGGGCACTGGTCTTGAAATGAACCGCATCGATAAATTTAAGGAAATGTGTAAACTCACTTCTAAACAGACATTAGATAAAGTTGACTCGATGTCGACCACGTTGATCTGCCAAAGGGATTGAAGCATGGCATCCTTCTTTTCTTCAAGGGCTTTCAGTATGTTCTCTTCTCTGTCTGCTCCTTGGTTCAGTCTCCTCAGCTCGTCTTGTATTTGAATTAAACTAACAGCACCTACAAGAAGATGCGTATACTCTACTCAAAGATTGCCACCGAATAACTTGGAAAAAAATTTTACCATAAAAGTTGTTAGCTGTCTTATACATAAAGAAATGTGATTGATGAGGTGAAAACTGCATGAAAGTAAGTTCCATTTATAACTGATGAATATCATGTGTTGGTTGAATGTTTTGGTGCAATATGCAATAATGCAGCAAGATCTAGTTTGCTACAGAAGAATTGGCTTAGTTGTTGTCCAGTCCTTTCATTAAGTCCATGGTTACGTTTTAACTTCGAAGTTCAACCAAAACAGAAAGGCCTTATTAAACTTCAACTGCAGAATATTGTACCTTTAGCAGCCTTTACTTGTGATTTTATACGGTGTCCTTTATCTCGCACCCATTCTGCTAAAAATGGTACTTGCATACAAGACCCGTCTTTACCAAGTTCCCTGGCGGCTTTCCTCGTGTAAATGTATCCAATGGTATGTAACATAGCCTCACCAAAAGCTGGCAAAAGTTATATTTAAGAGCAAACCGAAGGTAGCAGCTATCTAACATATTACTCAAGGTCTAAAAGTCCTTAATTGCTGATACTTAACAATAAAACCACTTTCATTCACATTTAGCTTAGATAGAAAGCTTACCAGCTTTTGAAAGATCTCGTGCTTCTGAATTCGCCCATTGAATGAATTCATTGGTTTGACCTTCAACAAATGGCTGCAAGCGATTTTTCAGTATTTCAATGAGTTTGTCTTCCCTTTGTTTCTGAAATGCCTGCATATTTTCCTCGAGTTTCTTCCTATGAGCTTCCTCATCTAATAAGGAATCACTTTCAACTTCAATGGCTGATAAAGTAGCCATTGCTAGCTGGCCAACATAATCTTCAAAGAAATCACTTCCAAAAAGCATCCCAAACACAGCCGTAGGATCCAACATGGTGTCCCTAAGAAAACAGTAATTGACCACTAAGCAGCCATTGCTAGTTTCATGGATGAATTGCCTTCAGCATCTAATAATATATTTCAGTCTTCCATTTTTATCCCTATAAAGCTTTTGGTGTTGTGCAAGGTTTTAGCTTAACCAGACTTAATGTTGGCTGCATTACAGACCATTTTAAGCTATGTTGAATAATATGCTTGAACCAAATAATTATTCCCATTCATTTTTTTCATTTCACATTCCACAACTTATGCTACCATGTAAAATTAACAATACTGCATATCACACTTATAACATATAACCAAAAAATGACTTGTCATTTTATGCATTTCAAAACAGTATGCGAGATAATGAACATCACACTTATAGCATATAAACTTACGGTATCACTCCAGTCTTCCCTCTCTTGTCATATGCTTCACGCTTTTCGGGATCAGTTAGAACCTGATAAGCCTCACCAAGGTCCTTAACGTATATCAAACAACGAGGAAAATAAGAGCCAAATACATAATTGAGAAATGCAGATGATGGAACAAATTTTCATTACTATAATGAAAGGATCAACTCGATGCAAATACCAATTTAAAGTAGTCTTGAGGGGAAGCTAGTCTTGGACCCTTAGTGGAAGGTATTGTCCTTGTGTTGGGGTTTTGTCTCCTGTACTTTGAGAAAGTCCAAAGTGGTTTACAAATTTTAGGGAATGCGTGAGTTGTTAGAGATACTAATTGCATACTCACAAGAGAGGTATCAGTATTGTGCGTAAGATTAATTATGCATCCTATACCTCGGTGGGTTCGAAGTACCATTGTTACAAAGATAAGGCCTATATGCCTTGGTAGTTTGAACACCCCCAGGCGCAATATGCATAATTAATATTATACACAATACCGACACCTCCTCCCTGCAAGTAGGTGGTATCTCCGCCAACCGAGGCTCTCCTTTAACTCCGTGAAGCCCTTTAGTCTCTGCTCAAAGTATGGGAGGCAAAACACCAACACGAGGATAATATTTTCCGTTGAGGGTCGAACCTCCCTTCAACAAGTAGTTAAAAACCAGTACTAAAGCTAAAGGGGTCTTCTTTTAGGACATTTTTCAAACAATTGATCAACTAAAAGCATAGTTAAAAGGTGGTAGCTTACGTGAAATTTGTCAGCAGCTTTCGGATCATCTAGATTTTTATCGGGGTGAACTCGCCTTGCCTGAAAAATACAATGCAGAAGAAACCTAAACTAATAATGCAGAACAAATTTCATCACCCAAATCTCTAATGCCTATTGCATAATTCAACATGGAAACAAAAAATTCATCCAAATTTTCTCACAAATCCCAGAAGAAGAAACATGGTTCAATCATGCATCAAGGCATTGCTTTCAAATGTTCATAAATCAAAATCATGAAAATCATACAAATGTAGAAAAGCTTACGTTGAGGTAATAAGCCTTCTTGATTTCAGGTATAGATGCATCAACACTGACACCCAATATATCATAATATGAAGTGTCTTTTTCCATTGATCTTCTCTTGCCACACTGCTTTTAACATTAGAAATTAATCAACAAAAAAGAAAAAGATAAATCAATGAAAAAAATTTCTCAATAAACAGAACAAGCTCATAGTACATGAATCTACAAGCGATGTGAATTAAGAAGAAATAAGAACATTGTTTTGCATTTTGGATTCAAATTTAATGTAAATAAGAATCAATGGTATAAGAATCAATAAATCAGATCTCCAAATTTAATGTAAATAAGCAAATTCCATGGAGAAAAAAAGGCATTATATATTCAAATTAATGAGAAAATAAAACAAAACAAAAACAAGAATTTGTGAATTTACATGTTATGAAAATGTGAGATTAAATGGTTAAGAAAATGATTGAAGATTTTTTTTTTTCAGTGTTGAGGATTTTAGTATTAAAATGAAAAATAGACAAGATGATTACGTGGCCATGAAATGGTCTGGGATCATAATACGTGTACAAATGGGTATTTTTAATTTTCTTTGTAGTCCTAACATAGTTTAAAAATGGGATAAAGCAATATATAGTCCCTTAATTTTACAAAAAAATTCAATTTAATCCTTAAATATTTTTGCACATTAATCATTGAAATTGACAATTTTTCATAGTTTCAATTCATGTGATGATGTAGCAATCTAAAATTGTGCCACATCATCATATTTTTTTAAAAATTTTATTTTTAAAATGATAATTAGATATAATATTAAAGTATCGCATCATCATATAGGTTAAAATTTTTAAAAAAATTGTCAAAGAACTAAATGTTGATTTACCGATATAATAATAATAATAATAAGGGATTAAAGCATTTTTATAACTCTTTGAAAAATGAAAACAATTTAAAGTTTATATTTGTTATGATTTAAAATTTTCAATATATTTTATAATATAAAATATAAATCAAATGATAGAAATTTTTTTATATAAATAGGTTTGGAAAATATAAATTATCACTTTAATATTTTTAATTATTTTTATTTTTATTTTATTTATTTAAAAATTATATTATTTTTTAAAAAATTTATATCTAAAATTTGACTTTATGAAATATTTTTAAAATGATAAAAATATAAAATTTTCATAATTTAAAATTAATATTATATTCTATATTTAATTTTAAGTATAATATTCAATACTTAATTTTTGAGTACTTAATTTTACAGTTTATCAAATAATATCTAAAATTAATTTAATTATAATATAATAAATACAAAAAAAACAGACTTTATATAGAATTTGTCCTTTTTTATAAGTTTAAATTGTTAGAAATTAAATTGTCTTAATTTTAAATCCAATGAGTTCGACTATTTTTTAAATTTATTTTTTATTTAAATTATTAAAAAATAAAAATAATTTCATTATTATATTTATTATATTATAAAAAGTATAAAATATAATTTTAAATAAATTAACTTAAAAAAAAGCTTAAATATAATAAAAACAGCTATCCCCATTAAAAAGCCCACTATAAGCAAGTGGGTTTAGCATTGTTATACAAACTGGGCCATCCACAAATTTCCTCAAATATCATTTTGGTAAATATTTTAATGTTAAAATATATCATAAATTTCTTTTTACCTTTCGTGAATTTGATAAATTCCAAAATTTAGGTCTAACTGTTAATATTATTAAAAATATTTTGTTAAATTTAGATTTTTTTATTATTATTTCAAAATGTCACATCAACAGATTTAACATTGTTAACAATTAGATCTGAATTTTCAAATCTAAAAAGTAGGACTAAATTTTTAAAAATAAAAATATAAAAATTAAATTCTAAATTTGCGAAGAGTATAAAAACCTGTAACGTATTTTAATTATATTTTAATAATTTCCTCTAATTTTTATTTAAAAAAATTAAAATTAATAAAATAGTTGAGTGTGGAGCATGATGATCAGCATATTCTTTTTTCAGTTTTATGTCTACATCAAAATTTATGACTTTACATTTGTATTGGATGCATGTTAGATGAAAGAATTCAAAATTGGTAGGGCTGATATATCAAATTGGGGCCTAACTATTTGAAAGAGAAGAGAATATTATCCATGTCAAGCAATTCCTTATCTTTATTTATGCTTGATTGAAATTCGATTTCCCACTAAATCCACTAACATGTTCTTATTCCCTAATGCTAATTATAGAAATTCCAAAACCATATTTTATTGAAACTACTATAGATTAAAAATCATTAGAGTATATCGCGCTGATTACGTGAAGATATTGTCTTTCTTTAGGTGGTGTTGAAGAGTCGATACACTTTTAATGTTTTGCCCTTCTACTACTTTGAAGAGAGCTCGAGGATGCTTTTTGAAGCCGTTGTAGAGTAAACAGGGGGTTGGCAGCGGCATTGACTTCCCGAAAATGAAAATTTATTTATATAATCCTTTCAAATTTTATGAACTTACATTTTTGGCTTTGCCCTTTGGATAAAGTTCAAACCCATGAGCTCTTAGAAACTATTCATAAGCAATTGTGGCAAAACTCTATTCGAGTTAGGAAACACAATTTTAAAAACGAGTTAGTTATTTAGTAGCACCTAAAAAAGGCGATGCTTTTATGTTATCAATATGATATGCTCTGACAAATAAATTTTTGTAAGAATTCGTAATTTTTTAAAAAAAACCAATAAATTATTCCGATTAAGTATCGAGTTTATTTTTTGGGTATAATTTGGGCATTCTCTATACCCATTTTACAATTCATAAAGACTCTTTTGAGGTTCATTGTTATCCTTTTCAACAATATTATCTTTAGAGTTCAAAACTGAATTTCTTCCGAAAATATAACACATCTTATTATTACACCCAATCCCGGATTTAATGATAGTATGTGGGATTTTAGTCAAATTGTGATTCACATTTTACACCAACCGTTCATGCTCAACTAATAAGACATCGTTATCAATTAAGACCTTTTTGTTTTTGTCTTTAAATTAAGATTAGGTCGACAGACAAAGCTTTAGAATATCACTCTCACTGCCTACCCAATTTCATCCCTCCATTACCAAAACTTTATATATATATACACACATATATATATACACATTACTTTTTAAGGTTAGCCAATATGTTTTTCATAATAATATTATTAAATCAAATATGGTTATTGATTTTTTCTTTTCATTTTAATGTATTATATATAAATATTATTATATACTATCTAAAAAGTATTTTTTAAAACAAAATTCATATATATAGGTAGAAATATCATGGAGACTTTTGTATTAAGAATCCGATTGCATTTTATCTTTTTTATTCAGAAAAAGGATAAAATGGTTCTCGTATGTTAGATCAAGAACAAATTGGTCTTTCTGTTAAAAATGTCATCCATTTTTTCTATTGAAAATTGATCCTATACTTCAGCATAAGGTATATATGGCACACTATGTGTAATTGTTTGGTTATTTTATCATCCATGACAATTTTTAATACTAAAAATGGATGAAATTTTCAACAGAAAAGACTTATTTACTCTTTAATTGAACGTATAAAAAATTAATTTTATGAAATGTGTCTTGCATTTTCGGACACTTTTAGGCTCGTATCACAGCCCGTATCGTGACATCTCCAATAGACGGCAACGCGACGAATTCCAACTTGAAGCAGTTACATAATTAAACTCCCAATAGGGTTACTTTATACCAGAAATATTTTAGTATGATTAGAACTTTAATCTTAGTATAAAAGAGGCCATTGTATCCTTGTTTTGTGAGGTCAATTAAGATGTAGTAGCAAGATAAGTTTTAGAGAGAGTTTCGTGATAGTTATGAAGAGAACTTTGTATCGGAGTTAAGACTTTGTATTCAGTGTTTGGGTTTTGTACATTTCAGTACATTTAAGTTTATTTTCTCTATATCGTACTCTTATTTGTTTACTCATTTAAAGAAAATCTGAAACCTCCTTTACATGTAATTTTTTATCCTCTTAACTTAAGATTTTCCACGTAATATTTGTGTCTTATCTTCTTTACTTTTCTTATTCATCGTCTATACGAATTAATCCCAACAGATTTACCTATTTGAGTAAAAGAGACGACAATTTGTGTAATACTTGAAACAAAACCAAAGATTACATACACCCTTTTTTCCATGGCTCATGTGAGCCCCACAAGAACATGGTTGGCCACATGCTCTTCAGAATCTTAACTTATAATATATGTATGTGTCTTTTATTATATATATATATATATATATCTATATATATCTTTTGGTACGTTCGGTTCATATTAATTTTTTCGTATTTAATGTTGTTTTTATTCTTTTCATAAACATGCAATTAAATACAAAAAGGAAAAAGGTAAAGGCAAGACAAAGCAATGGATCTCCTTTAATATGCAAGTACAAATTTTTAATAAAAAAACATTTAAAAAATCATCATTTTCTTTTAGGGTTTGAAAATAGAAGAGAAAAGGAACCAACCACCATACTAAATACACCGATTTTTTTTCTCTCTTTTAAAGTTTTAATTATTATTATTTTTTGGTACTTGTTATACTTTTTTTATTGGTCAAGCAATTAGTGGAATATAGCAGTGAAATGAAATAATAAAAAATCATCTTTTTTTCATCTCACTTGTTGAGAGACCATTGGTGGAAGAAATTAAGATAAATATTTAAGGGTGGGTTTGGATGGGCTTAGTGTAAAAATAGTGGTGGCGGTAAAATTAAATATTATAACGATACTGTAACGTAAGATAAAAAGTAAGCTAAACGCATTGTACCGCACCTAATCGTCCATCCAAACCCACTGTAAGTAAATGATTTAATCTCTTTTTAATTACCCAATTTTTATAATTTATAAAAAAATATTTTATTTTTAAATCTCTAAAAATACCTAAAAGTATAGTAGAGAAAAGATCAGAAATGATTGTATGAAACTGTGGTTCTACGTCATCCCTATCCCTTTCCAATAGGAGAATGATAAATCAAATTTTTCCTCTTAATATTCAGCTTTTTCTTCCTGAAAAAATTTAAATCTAACTAAAAATGTTGAATATCAGGAGAAAAAAAATCTAAGTTGGAAAGGAATAAGGATGACGTAGAATTACAATTTCATACCGTCCTTTCTCGAGAAAAGATACACGTTTTTCAAAATTAAAAAAAATTAATGAACAGAACCGAACTGTTTCATTTTGAATTAATAAGATTTCTTCTAGGAAAATAAAAAAATGGTTAGAAGGATGTATTTGATAAATTTTTAAATTTAGTTCATATATTTAAATATTAATAATTAAATTTTTTATTTTTTAATTTAAAATTTTTATTTCAATTATTTACTTTACGTGGCATATGATTGATGAGGAATAAACATGAGAGGTTGAATTTGACAAAAAATGTCAATAGTATTAATGATTGACTGCGATTTTAATCAAAATTAAAAAAAAAGACAGCAAATTTTAACTAGAGATTAGATTTATATAGATATACACTTAAACGCACTTGAACCCATGTCTTTCTGATTGTTACAATAGCAATGGTGCCAACTAAAAACTAGATTTACCAAAGCATACAAATTGAATTATAAAATATGTTTAATAAGTTACTCAAAATTAAATATTGAATATAATTATACTATTTGATAAATGTAAATTTTAAATTATGAAAAATATATATTTTACTTTTTCATCCATGCTTTTAAATATTTTTATTTATTTAAAATTACCTTAAATTCTAAATTTATATTTGAAATATTTGAAAATAAATTTATGTTTAAATTTGAATGTTGATGCTTTGTAATGAATCGAAAGTTACGTTATCGGAAATTGAGTCTTGAGTACTGTTTCCGTGAAATTTATTCATGAATATTTATTAGAAATATTTATGAATTATAGTTGAATGGTTATTTAGTGTTTAATTAAGTGAAGTAGCTTGAATTTGGTTTAAAGGATTAAATTGCATAAGGAATAAAAGTTTAATTATAGATTAAAGAAGTAAAAGGGACTAATCTAGCAATTAGACCCTAAGTGCCATGTGTGTGAATGTATGATATAACATGTGTAATAGTTGGTATATATGTGTAATAGCTATAAGATATTTTATGTTATAGCTATTACACATGTTAATTTTATATTTATTATAGGTTAATAATAATATAATATAGTATAATGAATAAAGAATAATGAGTAAAGAAACATAGAAAGAGTTACAGAGAGCAAACGTGAGAAAGAAAGAAAGAAATAGAAAAGGGAAATTTGAGGATTAATGCCCTAAAGCTTGATTGGTAAGTTGTTTTAGCTCATTTTCTTATGATTTTTATGTTTATGGATGCCTAATTCAAAGTTCTACATGTATGAGGTTAAAATGAAGAAAAATAGAAAATTTTTAGATATTGATTTAGTTGAATAAATTGAGGTTTTATGGGTTAAATTGATAGGAATTGAAGTTAGAAGAGAAAATTGAGTGATTTATTAAAAGAATTCTAAGTTAGATTTAAATAGGGATTAAGTTGAATAGAGCTCAAAATTTATGTTTTATAATGAATTTTATGAGTTAGAAATTGTTAATGAGTTGATTAAAAGAGAATATGAAGCTTAAGTTAAAGAAAAAAAGATTAGTAATGGAAAAAGGATGAAATTGGGATTTTTGTAAAAGTTTGATAGAAAGTGAAAATGTGTTTTATGAATTAGTATATTGATGATTTTTAATTGTATGATTGTTAGTAGCAAACGTAGCACCGGATACGTCATCAAAGAAGGGAAAAGAGAAAGTGAACGAAGATATCGATTAAATTCGATAAATAGTGGTTTGTATTTCTATAAACCGAGCTTAATCGTTATTGCTATATTTGATATTTATATTGTATGAAAATGTGAATGAGGTAAGTATTTTTACCATATTGAAATGAATGTGATTTTGAATACCCTATTAACAGTGTCGGGCTAGTCAGATATAGTTGACATGTCATAGGAATTGGAAGTATTGGGATATTCCGACATTGAGTCGATGAGACACTATGTGTCGACTACTGTTAAAGTTCCGGATTTGTTCCGATGAAGTACTTTGTGTACTATAATGTTAAAGTTCCGGATTTATTCCGATGAAGCACTATGTACTTATCCCGGAGTGTGGGTTGGATCCGTGTATCCGTCAATACCCGGGTTATGTTAATAAGGGTAAATAAAGTAAAGATTATTAAAGTACTGATTGATATTGAATAATAGCAATAATGTGTTTGAATTACCATGTTTTAAAGTTGATTAAGCTATTGTTTATAGAAATACCACTGAGAGTATTCTTAGCGTACGGTTTGTTTCTGTGCGCAGGCTAGGTACGAAAGTATAAGGACTCAGCATACAAGCCGATCCCCAAACTCAAATTGGTGAAGTTTCTATCTTTTTAGAAAATGGCATTGTACCTAGGATGTCTTTTGGTTATTTTGAAAGTATCTAAGTTGTTAAGTGATATTTTGGTATGTTTTGTAAATGTTACCAAAACCTTAAGTATGGTATGTTTTGATATGTTAGTGAAGAGTAATAAGAGGAATTGTTGGTAAATGTTGTAGAGAGAAGAAATGAAGATGTTATAAACTTAGTTATCAACATTTTATACTAAAACAGATTTGGACAGTAACAGTAGTCCAACTTTGAAAATATACCAAAAATAGTATAAAGTGAATTAGATGATGAATAAAATATGTAATTGAAGCTTAATGAATCTATTTTTATATGGAAGAAACAAAATAGGTAAAAGAGTTGTGTTTTATGAGATATTTACGTTTTGGTGAAACAGGGTTAGAACAATTTCTGGATTCCCTGTTCTGACTTTAGAAATTCACCATAAATTGTGTATTAAGAATTAGGACTCAAACTTTATTTGTATGGATTCCTTATTAAGTCTATTTTTAATTTAAACAAATGGCATAGTCATTGGATCTCTGTACAGGAAGAAATTTGATTCGTAGTGCACAAGGGTCAGAGTAGCCGAACCCTGAAACAGGGGAGACTTCTTCTAATAAACTGTACTAATTGGCCTGACCAAAAATTCTAGAAAAAAATTAGTAAGTAGATATATGAGTCTAGTTTCAGGGAAAATTTACAGGATTGGATTTCGCGTTTCGTAACTCGAGATATGATTTTTTTACCGACCGTGACGCAGATGGATAGTTTACTACGAAAACTGTTTAAGTGCTAAGATAAGTTTTGTAATGTCTCCTGCTTGACTCCGGCAACGGTCTCGGGTAGGGAGACGTTACATGCTTAGGGAAAGTTTTGTCCTAAAAAAATGTAATCTGAAAATTTGTACTCAAGAAAAAAGAGAAAAAAGAGTAGTTAAGTAGCAAAGGAAATAACATAGTCTTAAAAGAAAAGCAAATTAATAAAATAAATTCAACCTATTATTTATTATGATAAGTAATTTTTATCTATTTATTATTTTAATATATTTTTATTAAAAAATTTATTAAAAAAATTTTATTATAAAATATCAAATATATTCATTAAAAATATTAATTTAAAATTTTCTACTACTAATCAAATAGCACTTAATATTACCATACATTATGGTGGTCAATAAGTGATTAATATATCTCCTACCTTAATTAGTGATTTGAGGGTTCGATCCTCGCCTTGGGTATGGAGTAGTTTTAAAACTTGTTGTCAGCATTTACCCTTTTAATAAGCTTACAAAATATGAAAGATTAATTACTGAGTTCATTTCCGATAAATACATTAAAAAATAAAAAAATATATATAAATGATTAAAATAATAAATTATTTTACTTTAACTTTGTTAGAAAAATTGTCTTCTTTCTTAACTTGCTTTTTACTTTAAAATTTATCTTTCCATCAATTACCTTTGATAGCTTTAACTTTGTTTTGTCATATTTAATCAATATTTTAAAATTTTAATTATATTTTCCTTCATTTTATCACTTTTTTATTGAAACTTTTATCAGTTCCAATATGATGGGATGTCAACTCTTCCAACACTGTGATTTCACAAGAAAACATAATGAAAATAAATAATTAAAAAAAATTGCACTCAATATCATTAAATTATTAAATTATTTATGTTTTACTCACTCAACTTTAAAAAATTATTAAATGATTACTAAATTATTCGAAAATTTTCATTTAAGTCACTGGATTGTTAAAATCGTTATTGTATGACCTTTTATATTCACACCATCTGCACCAATTGAAAGCTCTTATTTTTCTTCTCTTCCACAATTTTTTTTCATAAAATAATTTTGAACGTCACGAATCTACGAATTAAAATTTAAATAACTTTCTTCTTCGATCTTTAACACTAACCGTTAAGTCAACTTGGATCTAAGGTATGTTCTTCTAGTCATTGATGGAAATTGATCCATCATACTAATCGTCGAATCGTCGCTTGGAACTTGTTTACTAGACTTTCTTTTATATAAAATAAAAAAAAAACTTAGCAACTCATTAACTTAAATAAAAAATCTTAAATAATTCAGTGACTTAAATAAAATTTTTTGAATAGTTTAATGACCATTTTGTAACTTTTTAAAGTTTATTGACCAAAACGTAGAGTTACTAATAGTTTAGTGACCTTAGGTATGGTTTACCCGAATAATTACTAGTGGTTATCGAAATCAGATTAAATATAGGTTGGTTGAACTAGGAATCAATTGCTACATTAATTTGGAACAAAAGAAAGAATCTATTAATATGTGAATCGATATAAACCGATATAAAAAATGAATTGAATTTAGGAGTTAAATTGGATTTTATAAAAAAATTTATTACTTTTTTAAAAAAAATCATAAATGCTTAACAATTTAATATAAATGAACAAAAAATTATTGACCTAACCAGTTTGATCACTACTCCAATTTCAAAAACACTTGTGCAAAAATGATACAAGAGTAAAAATTTGTATGAAACATAATTTAGGGTTGAACCACTAAATTTGTCCAATTTAGGGTTCTCCGTTATTTAAAAAAATACTTTTAGGTTAAAAATGTTTTTCCATCGTAAAAGTAACGAAGAACATTTAGCTTTTACCGTTAAAAGTGCGGTTAAAAAGATTTTTTCCACCCAAACTTGAAAAAACACTTTTGGATTAAAAGTGTTTTTCTATCGTAAAAGTAATGAAGAACATTTAGCTTTTGCCGTTAAAAGTGCGGTTAAAACGTTTTTTTTCCACCCAAACTCAAAAGCTAAGATTTAAGTGCTTTTGACTTTGGAGTTTTCGTCTTTAGAGGTGAGGATTATCAAAATATCTTTATATATATTAACTATTTAATAGTTATATAAAAGGTTTTTCATTATATTAAATTTTGTAAATCTTATTTATTATAAAATTTAATTTTTTTTAAATATTTTATATATCATTAATTTTACAAATAATTTATATTAATTACTTAAGAGTTATTTAAAATTTATATTTTAGGTATTATTATATTAAATTTACTACCATGTTTAAAAAGAATATTTTAACTTTTAATCGTAATTTTTAATAAATTTATTAATTTATTTTTAACATTTACTTAATAATTAAAATTCAAAATTTTAAATTCAAGTTCGGAAATTGAGCATTATATGTTCTTTCATATTATTCATCGGTCAAAAACAACTGTTATCAACAACCTTTGGAAACACCACAAAGCTGAAAAAAATCTACCATTAACCATACCATAGCTTTATGATTTTCACATATTTTATTTCATACTACTGCTTGTACAACTATATATATATATATATATATAAACTGAGATTAAAAATCCCATTAAAATTATGGCATTATAGAAAATTAATACTGAAACGTGTTATCAGCAGAGGCCATGATAGGTTGATTCAAGAAAGCCAAATGGAAAGGATTAAGGAAGGCAGTATCAGCTACAGCAGGCTGAGTGAAGTCAATGCTTGTTTTATCATCATCGTCGTCGTCATCGCCATGATCATCATTCAAGAAGCTGATGATTTCATTCAAGGACTGTAACCTATGAGTGAGTTCATTGAGTTGAGCTCTAAGCACCGAGTTCTCTGACTCAACATTCAAGAGGTGTTGTGTGGTGAAGTTTATGTTTGTGATGATCTCATGGTTTTGTTTCTGCAACTGAGTCAACTGAGTCATTAGATCATCTAAATGCTTTTGTTTCCTCATCCTTGATCTCCTTGCTGATTCCCTGTTCGATATCATTCGTTTCCTTTTCCTTTCGTCCATTAATGCTTCTTCTGAGCCTGAGTTGATTTGTGTTGCTGATGAACCCGAGGATGTAGCCATTATAGGAGTTTTGTTTATAATATATAATAGCAGGACCCAAATAAAATTAAAAAAAAAAAAACCTTAGTAGTAAAGATAAATAAGTTAAAAAAAGATGATTATTTCTTTATGAAACGTAATATAACCAGTAGAGGAAAACAACAGAGAAAGATTGAACAAGATGGGTCCTGCGTATGAATGTGGAATTTATCATAAACCCAGAAAAGAAGATTTCACTGAGAATTGGAAACATGAATCTCAAACATTAACACAAAAAGGTTGAGCATCAAGATATTTGATTTGTTTTATAAAAACAAAACAAAAGACCCTAATAAATCCAATATGGGTAATGGATTTTGAAGTTAAAGAAACTAAACCCAGAACTTGGATTGAATCAAATGAGAAGATAATATGAAGAGAATTGTGGTAAAAGAAAATGTGGGTAAAGGATTTATAAAGGAAGTGGAGAGGAAGTAGAGGATTTAATCAAGTGAATGGAGAGTGATTTTATAGTAAGGAAAAAGGACATTCAAGTTGATGAAAGATAATCAAAATTTTGTAAAAAAAAAAATAGCAGAAAAAAGAAAATGGAATATGGAGTGAGAGAGAGAGAGAAAAAGGTGATGGGAACATGTGGGGTGAGGGAGAGAGTGAAAGGAGCCCACAACTGGGCAGATACAGCTGGGAACCATCTTTGTTTACATCATTGGTGGGCATATAGCTTAAGTTAAATTTGTTTCTTTCTCCTGAATATTATATATTGATATATACATATATTCGTATCTGAATATGACAATTAGATTAATTTTAGTTTGTAATTTGGATTGGTTAATCGGACCGGATAAATAGAGAATCAATCAATATATTAATTCGAATAAAAGGGTTAGATCGATTAAATAAAAATTTGTTTGAAATTGTTAAAATTCAAAAACGGGAACAAACATCAGTAGTTGAACTAGTTTAATTTTTTATGAATATTATTTATTTATTTGATTATTGTTGGTCTAATAGTTGAACCGATTAAATTGGTTGAATATGGAAATTTATGGTCTAATCGGTTCAATCTATCAATTCAGTTATTAGAACATTGGATATGATATTTGTACTATGCCATCATCTAAAACTTTATATAATTTTTTAATTTTCAAGTGACGATGTGGCACGGTTTCAGAATGTCACGTTTCAGATACTAAAATGAATTAGATGTGAAATTCAAAGACAAAAAATGATATTATCCCTTATTTGAAACCAAAGTATCTATCACTGATGGGAATGATTAAACCCATCACAAGGACTCTTCCAAAATGATTTATTTAAGTATAATAAAAATGAAAGCTTATCTAATAAAATGCCAAAATTCTTGATTTTCTTTTTAACTTTAGTTTTAAAATATGCATAAAAATTTTATTTGTGAAAATGTAATGCTTAAGGACAATGTTGAACTTCATCCTGATTTTTTTTTGGGGGTTCAATGAATTTGGAACTTGATCTTGGTTTAGTACTTATTTTGTATTAAAATAATTGGTTAATATTTATATTTTTTGTCAAATTGATTCTTATTTTTCAGATAAATTTGATCCTTTACCTTAAAAAAGAAGAAGAATTATTTGACAATTAACCTTTTAAAAAATTAAATCTTTTTTTTACAAAAATATTATCTAAAATGTTAAATTTTTAAAAATGACCGTTCTTATGGCAATCCTTTATGAATTTTTCATTTTTACGATTTTTTAAAATTTTTTAAAATTTTTTATAAATTTTAAATTATTTGTTGATATGATATGTAAGCATGAAGTACACGTGGACTGTTACGTTAGTTGCCATGCTAATATCGTTAAAAAATTAAAGTTTTAGTTAACATTTCCGTAAAAAAATAAAATGGTGATTTGACTCTTTTTAAAAGGTTTATAATTAAATTTAGTTTAAAAATGAATAAAGTTGACAAAAAAAATGCAATCATTGAGATTTAGAAACTAAATTTATCATTATGCCAAAAAATTTAATGAATAGAACTCTTCTAATGAACCATTAATAATGAATTTGAAAAAAAAAAGTGATTTGTTAACGCAACTTTGTTACTATCAACGAAGATCGAGGGGTTTAGATGTTTTAGTATCTAAATTCGAGTTTTATTATGAACAGTCATCATATATGGGTATTCAATCTTACAATGCGTTGTTATTACATGTCAGTTTTAGCTTGATTAGTTGGTTTTAATTTAGATTATTCCAGTTCTTAATTTATCTATTTTTATAAGGTAAACTACATTAACTATACTTTTTTTTTATTATTCAACTATTCAATTTTATCTTTTTCTGGCCACCCAATTATTTTGAAATTTTGGGTGTTTCTGTTATTACGTTAGCCAACTCATGACCAAAAATTTGTAACTTTTTATAATGAAGTGACCAAAAAAAGAGAAAAAAAAACGTAATTAAATTACTACTGATGTCTTATTTTATATTAATTTAAATTTTATTTAAATATGTATATGTAATTATACTCTGTTTACATTTATAAACTCGGAGAAAAAAAATTAATGAGATATTTAATGAAATTTCCTAAAGAATCCGAATCAATGCATTTGGCCTACAAATTGATCTAGATGAAGACCATCTATCTATAAATCTAAATTTTGAAGCACTAAGTGCCAAGTTGATGAAGATTAAATATTTTTAAAATATATTTAAAAAAACTAAATTATTGATATAATGAATTTATCTAAATTGCAAACAATCATATTACCAAGGTTTTATTATACCTCTAGTCTCTGAATTTTTTAGATTTTTTAAATTTAATCCCCAAAGTACTACTTATTCTAGAGGCTTATATAACCCATTTTCGGAATGCCATGTCACGTTTTAATATTCGAATGTCTGATTAAAAAATTAAAATCTAATTGATAATACATTTATATTTAACAATATTATCAATTAGATTTTAATTTTTTAAATCGGATAAGTAAAGGAGCTAAATTCTTAGAACTAAAAGTAGAAGGATTAAATTGCAAAAGCCCAAAGAAAATAGGTACTGGGGATAGAGTTAGACCCCTTACTAAATACTCGCCTTTCCGAAATGCTTTCTTCACCGATGATATTTTGACACGACACACTTGGGTAAGAGTACGTTTGGTAATTATTTATTTTTAGTACTGGTATCGAATTTGTCTAAACTACCCTTTGGTTTAGCATAATATGTTCAGTATTTACAGGGCAAATCTGTCTTTTCAAACCTGTAGGCCCTGAGGTTCCCAAATCTTATAATTAGCTGCCAAAGCAGTACAGTTAGATATGAAAACATGTTACATTTAATCACTTGATCCCCCCCACCTCCACCCCCACCCTCTTTCATTGCTGAGACTTCGTCATGAAGGAAAATATTGGTCAAATTTGGCTATTAGACCTTGTACTATGTAAAAGTTATGGATTTATTCCTTATACTTTAATTTAGTCAATTTTAACCTTGTACTTTTCAAATTGAATTTTACTAAGCTTTGCATTATGTGTAAAGATGTGGATTTAGTCCATGTTCAATCTCTATGCTTTCTGAATTCCGAAATTCTAGTCTTAATGTAAGATGACATGTCATTACATATATGCAAAGGCGAATCTAGCGGGCCTGGCAAGGGTCCCGACCCCTTTAAAATATAAAGTTGTTATTTAGGCCCTTAAAAATTTTAAAAATTTAAATTAGTAAAGGTAAAATTGTACTTTATCCCCCTCTAAGTTTATAATAATTTGATTTAATTCTTTAAAAATTGTAAAGATATAGACTATAAAAAATTAAAATTTTATTCGACCCCTTAAAAAATTGCCCTGGCTTCGCCCCTGCATATATGATAATAAGTTTGCAACATGAGATTTTGGAAATAACGAAAGTTAACTTAGAACTTAATACTTTCATTTGGTCAGGATTGGAATTTTAACATTCAAAAAGTACAAAAATTAAAAACGACCAAATAAAAAACATAGGGGCTAAATTCAGCACTAACATATAATACAAGGACTAATAATAAAATTTAGCGGCCGGCCCAAATATGTAATCGAAAGCAACCCGTCTTTAATTTCATATAGAATAATCAATTCGCATCTAAAATTATCAAATTTATTCGAGATTTTTCGAGTCGGATTCAGATAATTTCAAGTCAAAATTAAACCTTACTTACCAAGTATAATTCAAAGAATATGTGTAAGATTTATTAAAGATGTTAAACTCCATAGTTTACAAGGTCTTGGAATTTAATATTGTACAAGGCAAAACAGTATATGTATTGATCTGTGGGGCTGAATTATCTCTCCAACGCCACCAACATCAAGTTTCCATATTACGGCTTCTGCAAATCATAATAAATCTATGCAAAAATGAAACATGAAGATCAAGCTTTTCAATATAAATATATATTTTGCGTGTTTCCTTTTAGCATTTGAAGCAGTAAAAACTTTGGTGACTTGCAGCTTTCTTCATCTCTGACTTGGCGATGAATGTTTGAAGCACCCTCTGTTTATTAAGGGCTTCCTCAAGTGCCTGCATATGGAAGAAAGCAAACAATGAATGCATGCATGCATGTGTGAATGAATGTATGTATGTATGTATGTATGTATGTATGTACCCTTTTAGCTTCAGATAGTTCTTTTTCCAGAATGCAGACTCTTCTTAAAGCTGCATTCAACATCTCTTCTTTTTCAGGAGGCATGACGGCCGGTTTCGCGCTAAGAACGACCACTTTTTCTTCAAGTTCGGCCATGCGTTTCTCCATGGTGATGAATTCTGCGCTAGTGATCGGTGCTGGCAACTGAGAGGCAGGGACTGTGATGTGTTTAGGATAGTAAACTTGACCACCGCTGTACACGGTTGCTTCACTTTGTTTCTTTGGCGCGGTACGGGACATTCGAACCATGGTTACGATTCCCATTACAAACGCCATGATTCCTCCGAAAATGCTGCTGCCAATTCTGTCACTTTCCTGTCTGCCATTCTTCACCTGGTAACAATCTGCAGTTGAAATATTATAATCTTTAAAGGTGGTATCCAACCGGATCCGGACTTTGAATCCTAACATTTGCAACCTTTCAAGGACTTAACCTTTAGAGATGGCTAACATTTCATTTTCCACTGGTTTAGGCCAAGAAGCATCCACACCCTTTTCAACTATAGGAATAAGTTCGTCATAGGTAAAGGAATCCTGGCATTTTTTCTTGATCGGAGTCTGCAATACGCAAAAAAACATGTTATCTCGGGAAAGAGTTGCAGATGCTAAATCTCGAACCCCCGTACTGACAACGGGATCACTTTACAGACTTACTTCAGGAACAGGAGACAATAATGGAGCCTCTGCACGGCATTCAGCATTGTCCATAGAAACTTCTGTGTCAAAGGAATTAAGCTTCATGGTCCAAAACATCAAAACAAAATGTTAGGCAATGAACTTGTAGAAACCAGATAGTAAGGCATGTGTTGCACATAGCCTTGGCTATAAGTGATCAACTTACCACTCGGCATGCTTTCTCATCGAACAGAGTTCTCCAAGTGCACTTGGCCTCACCATTTTCAACTCTCTGCTCATCGATGTGAAAGTTGTTAGTTTTCATTATTCCAAGAGCAATGTAAAATTATATATTATCCCAAAAATCAATCTATCATATCTTAGGTGAATACCTTTAATATCTCTGGATCATTCCATGGACCCTTATCAGAAACCATGCAACCTCCTTTGTCTGCACAATTGCAACTACCGCCAAAAAACTCAGGCAGTTCACTGTTAAAAAAACATGTTTAACCATGGAACCTTTTAAATACTAAGAGAAACTCTTATCCTCCACGAACTGAGGAAGAATCATATCCCTATATGACTATATCCATGTTTAGAGATATGCATTAGACGTAGGTATTGTACACGTATACTTTAAGAAAAAATGAAGTATTGGAATGACATTCCAATCGGTTGAGATGAGACTTACCTAGCATCAATAATTTCAAGCAACTTACTGTGGTATTTATTACCCAAAACCTGGTGAATATAACATAAAAAGTTGTTTAGCAACATTAAAGCATCAAAAGCAAATCTAGTTTCGAGTGAATTGGTGATTTATACTTACATGGATTTTCGCAGTGGTCTTTGGGTCAAGAAATGATTTAACTGTGCTCCATAACAGCTTAAATCCAGAACCAGCATTGATGATAAACATGCGGTTCAGAGTCTGCAATATGTATATGAAGCATTCAATTAGCTACATCTTGACTGAATCAAAAACATGTGTAAGTGTATGACTAATTCAATAACGAAAGTTTCATAAGGGAACTGGAGCAGGCTATCACGAGACAATAGATTTTTCCCTGGATTTTTCCTTGTCAACAAAACAATTCGAAGTGCCTAGATTTATTAGAACAGGTTAGGGAGTCAGGGTCAAATAGCAATTATTCGAAGCAGTTCTTCTTACACTATTTCGGAACCAAGGACTCGAATCGTATGGATATGTAAAATATAGGAGGATATAGACAACGAGTCTCAGTGCAGATTAAACATAGAGCTTACAGATTAACGACTTACCTCAGGATAATTGTCACCATCAATCTTCTGAAGACGTTGAAGGAGCTCCCTTGCAGACTTGTTGAAGCTTTTAAGCCCCTGAACGCTCATATATATAATGTAAATATTAAAAGTGCAATGAATCAAAAATTTGGAGAAATGAACAACAAGAATTCGCCTTCAACATACCACTCCTTCAACATCCAATATAGTTGTGTTCTGAGTAATGTGCCTTTTTGCTGCAATTGATGCAGCAGGGAACTTAACATTCAAGGTCTTTTCAAAGTCCTTTACATGGTACCTCAAATAGCGGTCTATTGTTGTTACTTGAGTTAGCTTGTTTACATCGACTTGACCAAGTCTTTCGATATAAACTGGTCGTCCACCTTTATCGACTCCATGATATCCTTGTGGATAGTATTTAATCACTTCATCATATTCCTTGAAATCGAAGTCCTAGGTAAACGAATCCGACACAAGAAATTTCAGACACAATCCACAAAGATGAAATACATAGTCAATACATACACACACACACACACACACACACACACACACATAAATATACCTCCCTGATTGTGTCAGCTCCAAAATCTTTCCGCCATTGAAGCATATCAGCCCACATTTGCTTTGCTTTATCTTGATCAAATTTCCTGGCCTTAAGAAATCTGTACTTATACCAAGTAGTGATGTTAATGACCCTAGGCCTTCATAGTTTTCATCCTAACCTAATGCATCAAAGCCCCGACAACGATGTCCAATTACGTTATCGTACATACGTAATGTAAGAAAAATGAAGAGACCGAACAACATAGCATTAAGAAGAAAGGATGAAAAAGATTGTGACCTTCGCATCATATGACGATCATCATGTTTAGTAGGTAATAGATCATCAACAAAAAGGGCTTGGCGAAATGCGGTCACCGATTGTAACTCTTTTGCATCAAGTTCATCCTCAATACAATCAGCAGACATAACTCTGCTATGTCTCCTTATCTTCTTAAGAGAATGTCTGAATTTGGTGGATGAACTTACTGCTTTTTTCTTAAGACCCCCAAGCCTTGTCTTCTTCTCATCCTCAGAACTCTCTACATCCGATTTTTCAACACCTGTAAAACTCGAAAAAATCCACACACAAAAAAACACCCCCAGTTTGTCATTTTTAATGTAATTGGTATGATTGATTCAAAAAAAAGAAAGGGTCTGCAAGACTGCAACATGTTTGTAAAATGACTCACCCATTCGAGCTTGTCGATCAACAAGTAAAGACGAAGTTTCAGCCATGATTATAACCTTGAAATGTCGTTCAACACCTGGTTAAAAATGGGTTAGCCTTAGATTTCCATGTTTGCATACGCAAAGATCAAACACATGACATCAATACACAATGTTCATCATCACCAACCCAACCCAAAACATATATATGTAATAAGTACAAGGAGATTGATGTTAAAAAACCAAATGTCTATGGAGGATAAGATTGATGTTAAAAAACCAAATGTCTATGGAGGATAAAAAAGATGAAAAGTTTGAAGCATAAAAGAAGATACAATGACAGAAAATTAAGTGAAAAAATAAAAATAAAAAATTGAAGAACAAAGGAAAAGAAGAGATGTTTACCAGCATGTGAGAGGACAAGGTTGAGGGGCTAATAGAGAAAGGAGACCCGAATAAATCTCTTGAATAGATGGCTATTGAAGACAATTTGTCTATAAATTCCAAATGGCCATTGATTGAACTTTTTTTTTTTTTACAGATTTAGTTCTTTCGAAAAAAAAAATTAATTTCGAGATTCTTTTTACGTTTACTAATCTTGACGAAGCTCTAAAAAAAACCCAAACATTTTTTTTGTTGAAAAAATTAAAACTTTTTTTTTATTTTTCTGTTAAAAATGGTGAATTAGAGTTTGGTGCGATTTGCATGGGACTCCATTGAAAAACCTTCTCCTTTTTTTTTTTCATTTTTTTTTGTCTCTTAACTAACTTTGTCAACTGAATCCAACCTTTTCCCGGAAGATTTTGCTGGCTGCTATTATTATTTTTGGTTAAAATATGAAATAAGTCCTTGTAGTTTTATTTTAATAATTTAAATACTTTTTCTATTTCAAAATTCATGTCCAACTGTTAACGATGTTAAAATCATTTTTTAAATTTCGGATTTTTTACCCTGTCATTTTTCTGTTACATAGCTACCGAATATTTTTTTTATTTCAGAATACCACACTAATAAATTGAACAAAAAAATAATAGCGTTAACAGTTAGATCTAAATTTGAAATCTAAAAAGTAAATAGACTAAATTTTAAATTTGTAAAGAGTACAGGGACTTGTGAAAAAATTTAACCTTGTTTTTTCTAATTTTTTTAACTTTTATTTTATTGTATGATTATTGTGTTTAATAAATTTTATATTTTTATAAATTTAATATATATTAATAAATTTTATCACATAAATTTTGAAAACTACAACCCACCTATATATAATAAGATTTAAATTAGAATAAAAAACCTCTTTGAATATGGTAGGTCGAAATTTTAAAAGATTTCATTTTATCGGTAAGTAACAATGTTAATTGAATTAAAACTTAATTAATTTATATTTAATATGATTAGGTCTAAATGAAGATATTACTAATAATATTTGAATATTTTTATTTTAAATATTGTTCAACAAAATTAAAATATTATTTGAAATTCAATTCAATTTTTAATTTTTAAAACAGGCTCCAATTGTATTTATAATTGAACGAATTTGAACAAAATTTCATCATTTGAATTGATTGGATTTATTAACTTTGTTATAATAACTATAGTTATATACAGCGTTTAAGGATATAATAGGGTGGTTCCCAGTGAATGAGGTGTAGAGAGCCATTAGAATGAAGGTAGTTTATACTATATAGTGTGCGAATGACCACTAGACTAATGATTTGAGAGAATTTTTGGTTGAGTTTTTACAATGTGTGGATTATATAGATCTCTCGTGCTTTTACTTTGATGTTGAGGGGTATTTATAGAGGAAGAATGGCTAGGCGTGGGTTATAGCCATTGTGTTCCTTACTCCATGGGAGTCATTACAGGATGATGGATGTCAGGTTAGAACACTTTTGGCGTCAGCCTGAAGGGGTTGGACGAGGCGCTTTCCAAGCTTAGATGTGATAGATTGAGAATGTCATCGGGAATTCTTTCCATTATATCTTATATGGGCATAAGCTTGATTGGTGTGATATAATGTTTAAGTGAGGTGTGTTGCTTTCCTAGCAAGGCCATGCGGTCGAGCTTTTCTATATGTATGAGGCTACACCTTACTAGGTTTCTATAGTTGGCAACGAGGTCTAGTGCAAGGGTAAAATTTTTAGAATGCTAGCATTTTAGAATTTGTAGATTCAAAATACTAGGATTTGGAACTCTTTTGTTTGGATAAATAATTTATTTAAAAATATTAGGTTAATGAAATTTTACAAATTAAAAAATAATTATAAAAAGAATAATTATATTAAAAATAAATAATATAAAAAATTTCAATATGGATATTGTTTTATTTTTTTTGAAAAAATATAAATAGTTTTAATAAAATAGAATTTAAAATATATATTATAATTAAATAAGTTTTTTGAAGTTTAAGTTTTTGAAAATCGAGAAATTTGAGTTATTAAAATTTCCTCCTGAAATCACCCAAAAATTTTGAAATTCTCCAACATATTTACCCAAATAAGTAATTTCATTTTTAAAATTTTAAAAACATTGATACAAATTCTTCACTCAAACACACTCTTACGGTAGACTATTCTTGCACTAGCAAGGCTTATTGAGCATTCTCTTAATAGATCTTTCCGCATAGGATTAATTTCATCTCCTTAAGACAAAGAGAGTTACATTAGTTGAGGTTTGGACTCATAATAATTTCTAGAAAATCTGTTTTAAATAATCTTAAGCATTCAACACATGCAAATTTATTATCGGTATGAAAATACTTAATTGGATTTTTAGGTAGTCCTAATGTCGTGGTCTAAAAAAAACTATGTAACAACAATTAATTGTATTACTAGATTCAAACATTAAAAAATAAAGGACGAAATTATGACATATTAAACTAGAGTTAAACTCTAATATTCAGACTGATTGAATTTTAGTTTAATTAGTTTAGGCATTGTTATCAATGCACGAGGATGTGGGTTCGAATGTGCAAATGTTCGCACACATAACTGAACACAAAGTTAGTAGATTCCCTCTCCTCGACTAGCATTAGCTTGTCAAAAATTCTTGCCGCCACATCAAATGAGACGGCAAAGGAGCATCGACCCCAAGAAAATTAAGAACTTCAACCATTTACTCTGAGAGTGCATCATTAGTCACCCTGAATTTTAATCCCTCAACTTTTATCTCAAAAATTTAGTCATTCTTCTATTTGAAGTCTAAATGGGGGTGAGCATTCGGTCGAATTGAGTCGAATCGAGTAAAAAATTTCGAGTTGGCGAGTCTTATTTTATCATCCTAACTCGATTTGAAATTTTTTCAAACCGAATTGAGTGAAATGAAATTAGAATCGAGTTGACTCGAGTGAAATTGTTCAAGTTAAATTAAAAAAATTAAACATGCCAAATTAAAATCTTGTTATAGTATAACTAATTCTTCGTTAGAGCATATAAATTTGGAACTATGTATATTTGAAAACTATTTCAAAGCAAAATAAAAAAAGAAGAAAATATTTTTAGTACGATAAACTTGAATCATTAATTAACTTATTTAGATCCCAAAATTATTATTTTAGAATTTTTTTAAATTTAAACTTTCTTTATATATTTTTTAGATTTTTTATTTTTTAAAAAAAATATAAAATTGAGAATTTTTATAAATATTTTGAATTTATGAAAATTATTTTGAATACTTTTTTGTAATTTTTATTGAGAGAGAAAAAAATTTATTCATTTTCAAAATTGACAGGGCGAAAGGAATAATGTGACACTTTGATCCTTATGATAATGTGACACTTTGATCACCTAAAGTTTTTATTAATAAAAATATATAATTTTTTAGATAATGACATGTCACAATACCATAGTGCCACATCACTGCATGGACAAAAAAAAATTAAGTTGAGCAAAGTTTCCAAATTCATAGACGCAACAATGCTTTATTCCAAAATAAAAGGACTAAGTTTAAAATTTATAAGAAGTACAAGGACTGAAATAAAAATTAGATTAACAAGCAACCAAACCCTAGGGTTTAGAACTTAAAAAGAAAGCTCTCACGTTTCCACCCCCACTTCTCGTCGCATCTGCAAAAACTGCGCCTCCTCCTTAACCAGCAGATACCATGGTATGTTCATCTCCCTGCACTATCAATCCTTTTATACCAAAAAAAAAAAAGGAAATCCCAAATCAATTTTGGTTTTTTAATTGTAAAGCAACATAGTTTTGGTTCTATTTTTGGATTTGCTTTTGCAGGCCCCAAAGAAAGACAAAGCTCCTCCTCCTTCCTCTAAGCCCGCAAAATCTGGAGGTGGCAAACAAAAGAAGAAGGTCATCTTTCTTTTTCTTTCTTTTTTTTTTTGAATTTTTCTGCTTTTTTGGAGTTAGATAAGAAATGGGTTTTTATTTATTTATTGGTTTTGTTTTTATTTTGTTGTGGTAAATAGAAGTGGAGCAAGGGAAAGCAAAAGGAGAAGGTGAACAACATGGTGCTATTTGATCAAGCTACCTATGACAAGCTTCTCTCTGAAGCTCCTAAATACAAGCTCATCACCCCCTCTATTCTTTCTGATCGTATGAGGGTACTTTTCTCTCTCTTTTTTCTCGTTACTAGTCCCCACTTTTTTTGTGTTTGCTTGTTTTTGATGGATGATATTTTGCATTGCTTTTTACAATCCGTATGTTATTAGGTTTTAGTTTGATTCATGTTTGTCTCTTGCTTGGATGTTGGAGATTTAGGCGATGTTACTCGGATTTAGGTGTGTGTTCGATGCTGAAATGTGACATGTTCAAATTTCTTTTCAAGTATTTTGAAATGTTCTCGGAGAAGAGTCGGAGCAGCATAGGATCTAAATTTCTTGGAATTTGATTAATTGTATGTAGTTGCTGTACAAAACATAGTAATTTCATTCAAAGTGGTGTTCTTGCTACACTTGTAAGAAAGAGTAGATGCAGCAAAGTTTTCATGGGGCCTCTACACTAAGTGTCAGATTGCATTTTATCCCATTTATTAAAAAAAAGGGCAAGTTAGTTCCTATACTTTAGATTAAAGAGAAACTGGCATGACTAACAAAATTACCAGACAATCACACGTGCCATGGATACTTCATGTTG
This sequence comes from Gossypium hirsutum, assembly GCF_007990345.1. Taxonomy (NCBI): domain Eukaryota; kingdom Viridiplantae; phylum Streptophyta; class Magnoliopsida; order Malvales; family Malvaceae; genus Gossypium; species Gossypium hirsutum. Next base: position 86,396,586 of record NC_053427.1, read on the forward strand.
ATGAACAATGATCAGTTTTCTCCTTGACTAATGTACAGAGACTAATTTGTTCATTTTTTGAGTAGACGGGACAAAATGCAATCCAACTCTTAGTACACGGGCCTTTTGGTTTTCTTATCTGATACCTATATTAAAAATCTTGGAGAAATTTGAACATGCTCATAAGTCACATATCTGTGCCCTGGCACTCATAACAGAGTCCTAGTAAGATCGGTTGCTGTTCTTATGCATGTGTGAGCTCTATATGAGAACTATAATCTGCTATTAAATTTTGGTTTTTGCATGAACACTCACAGATCAATGGATCACTTGCAAGGAAGGCTATAAGGGAATTGATGGCAAGGGGGTCGATTAGATTGGTGTCTGCTCATTCTAGCCAGCAGATTTACACTAGGGCTACCAACACTTAGGATCATTTTTCCCCTTAATTTAGTTATTATTTAGAATTATATTTGCTGAGTTTATCATCATTGAATGCTTTCTTTTGTTATTTATTTAAGACTTCCCTGTAGTCACTTTTTTTCCCTCTACAATGTTTAAGCAACAGGTTCTTGATATTGTTATGGTTTAAAGGATGTACTTTTCAGATTTTGTTCCCAAGTGAGCCGTGGTTCCCAAATTTCTTGAAATTGAGGGTTGCTTGGTTATATGAACTCTGGGTTCTTGAGGTACTTATTATATAAATAATCCAATAACATAAACCAATAAACAATTTTGGAATTTAGTACTTTTATTTTTCGGATTTCAAAATTTAGGTCTAATTGTATTACATTGTTAAAATTTATTATTACATTTATTGTCGTGATATTTTAGAATGGACTTGAATTTAACAAAATAATTTTAATAGTGTTAATAGATGAATTTAATTTTTGAAATCTTAAAAATAGAGGGATTAATTTTTTATAAATTAAAGTACATGGATTAAATTTTAAATTTGTGGAGAATATAGGATGTTATGCTGCATTTCATAATTATATATATATTCATAATGATTTATTTGTACCTTCTAATTTTACAAAAAAAAATTGTTTTAGTATATCATTTAACTTTTTGTCTTTTTAATCTTTAAATTTATATTTTTTTGTCAAATTATTTTTAAAATAAATAAAAAAAATTAATGTTTTTTTAATTTACTAATGTTACATACACGTGGATGATATGTTAACACTTAACTATTTCTTTTAAAATTTTTAAAAATATTAAAAAATTATAAAAATATTTTTAAAAATTAAAAATTATAAAAAGAATACAAAATATATTTTTTAATATTTTTAAAATTTTAAAAAATTAATTAAAGGCTGACATGACATCCATACAACAATCACGTGTAAGTTGCATCAAAAGAGTTAACAATCGTTAATTTTTTTATCCATTTTAAGTTGATTTGATAAAAAAAATGTAAGTTCAATTACTAAAAGAGACAAAAAAATTAAATGAATTAATTTTTTTTTTGTAATGTTGAAGAGCTAAAAAGAAATTATTATGTATTATATATATATATATAGTGTTTTTAAAGTTTTAAATTCAAACATAATTATTTGCTCTGAAATAATTAAGTACTTAAATAGTTGAATTCAAAAGAAAAATTATAAAAAATAAATCAAGATTTATATGCTTATCAACAAATGTAATCTCACACCTCTTCGAAGTTGCATCAACATTCAATTTGAACCATCCAATTAAGGACATACTCCATTTAATGGATTCATCATGTGCGGATTCGAAAATTTTAAATTTTTAAGTTGATCGAATCTTAATTCAATTAACACAATTGCTATTATAACAATTAAAAAAAGCGTATTTATATGCAATTACGTGTATACTATCTTTTAAGTTAAGGGTTTTAAAGAATTATAAGTAGTACTAAAAATTGTTAAAAATATATAAGTTTCAAAAGTAAAATACAGAAAGAATTGGACAAAACTAGATCAATTCAAAAAGAATCGAGTTCATAAATCGCAATTATGAATAATAGGATTCAAACTTAAGTACTTATAGACCTAAAATTTTATTGGTGAATCGATTCAAACATTAAATAGAAAAATGATGATTATTAATACAAAATCAAAGGGTGATGGTATTGTGTCAACCCTTTAATTTCGTTGAGCTTTTTTCTTAAAGCGACATGGTAGATGTAACCTAATGCTTGGTCATCGGCACTGAAATAATGGGATTTGGTTGGAACATCAAAAAACATTGCAACAAACTCGTGTCTACAAATCTATGGTTTTTGGACACGACACACACAATGTTCAAACATCAACCTTGTAACTGTTGTGCCTTGGCGGCGACCAACCATAATTCAGACAAAATGGAGACGGTAATGGAAGATGAAGAATACACTTATAGAGATGTGTTCTTGCCGACATTGATCCCTAGAATTCCAGCACCGGCTTTAGAGAGAGGGACGGTGGAGAGAAGGAGAGGGAGAGATATAGTGATAGCCATTGATCATGGTCCTAATAGCAAACATGCCTTTGATTGGGCTCTTATTCATCTTGTTAGGCTTGCTGATACACTCTATCTCGTTCATGCTGTTTCCAGTTATCATTTTCTCACTTGCTTTTTTTCTTTTTCAAGGGTCGGATGCCGACATATCAGGTATTGTCGCGTGTTTCGTCTCCTGATCTTGGCGAGAGCCTTAATGTTTGATGAGGCGGCGAATTAGAGTTTAACCATGAGTAACCTGCACGGTTTGTCTTCTTAAGCACTTGAAGAGGCGTTCTTGTTCTATGAACCCAACTCAACGCCACGGGTGTAGCCAAAAGGGGTGAATAGGGGCCTTTTGGCTAAATAGGTAAATTACTTTGTAGACCCTCCCACAATTAAAATATTCAATTTAGATTTTTTTAAAATTTTGATTAAATGGAAAATTTATAATTTTAGCTCTTTGGAAAAATTGATAATCTAGTTTAAGCATTTTTAAAGTAAGATTTTTAGTTTTGACCCCTCAATTTTATAATCTTGACTCAATCTTCACTAAACAATTTTTTTAGTTCGTCTCTACTCACCGTCTCATCAAATTCTTAATAAGATCGGGAAGCAAAATCGTCACTGAAGGCAATATCGAACGTGTTGAGGACCTATTCCTATATATCCAACCCTTTAACACTTCTTTTCTTGGTTCTTTTTTGTTAATATTTCTCAAATTCCCTTTTATAATAGGTGTAAGAAGTGAGATTGTTTATGAAGCCAGTCAAGCACTTATGGAGAAGCTAAGTGTGGAGGCTTTTCAGATTGCGATGGTTAGTTCTTATTGGGTTTATTTTGAATTTCAACCCTATATTTTATGAAAATTAATAAATTAGTCCTTTTATTAACTTGATCCTCGTATTTTGTGAAAATTGAGAAGTTAGTATTGTTGAGTTTTGCTAATTTATATATATCTTTTCTCAACCATAAAATTTATTGATATAATAATAGAATATTACAGTCAACAGTAATCACATGTCATATAATGGTAAGGCATATTATACGCGAAAGAACATAGGTTTAAATCTTGAAAACAATATTATTGGAAAGGACAGGCACAAACTCCTAATATAGGCTGTAAAACAGACATGCATAATATCAAACTTCCTTGCTCAAAATTCAAACAGCCTATTCTTTCCTCACGGTTATGCACCACGTTGGCTGTTATCTTTCAGGATTTCCTTCTAAAGCTTTGTTTACTTCCCTAGTAAACATGGAGCATAGACATTTGCAACAGCATAACCAAAATCATCCCTAAACCAATGACCTTCAACGACTATAAAATTCCTCCTAACCCACAAAAATTTTCATTTGGAACACAGACTTAACTCATACCATTATTGCAACCCCTCCCCCCCCCCCCCCAAAATAATAATAATAATAATAATAATCTGCTTGTAGTACTTGAAAAAGCAAAACCAATGTCATCGTCTGACCATAAACTATGAATTACCAGGTTAGAGACTTCAGCCATTTTGGACTCCTGGTAGTCTCATGAACCAGCTTAATTGCCACTTGCTTCGATTTAGAATCCACTCCACGAATGTTTCAAGATAATATCATCATTTTGCATACACTTCAATCTCCCAACACAGCAACCAGAAACAACCCTAAGTCGATTGCTTTCCATCGATGCTAATTCATCTATAATCTCCTCATTCCCACCCACTGATTTTAAACCCAGTCTTTTTCCCAGCTAAAAAGTTTCCTCTGCCTCCTTTAAGATAGCTAGTCTTCGATTCAAAGAGATAGATTAGCAATTTTGTCGTCAGGGGTTCTTGCTTTGCACTTCAATAGTTGCTTCGCCTTCTTCCCTCTGGTGCTCTTTTTTACAGATTTTTGATTCAAAATATCTCTCATCACCACTCTGAACAGTAATAAATTCATTAATCTCTTGTAATTGACTTGTCATTAGCTAAAATCTTGCATTTTTAGAGTATCTCCACCAATTGAAACAAAATCACCTCATAGTCTGGCAATTTTTTTAGACATTGCATAAGACCATACATGTAAAGGCAATCCAAACACTGCTACCCAGGTTTCTCTACACCTCTTACATGACTGCTTGGTCCAAGGCTCAATCTCAGAGAACCAAGTCCTCAACCACGACCTTAATCTCACATCTCTTCGTCTTCAAAAGAAATTAAAAATTGATTCCCACCTATCTTCTTGACATCAATGTCAAACACACCTTCTATTCTAAAATTTTCTCTTGGAGATGGAGAATCAAAAAAGCACCTTGCTGTCCCTAAAGATGAACCCTCACCATTTTCACTTCCCTGCTTAAACCCTTTTCTAATATTGCCAAATCAATGGAGATTGTGTGCCTTGTGTAGGAATATTTAAACATACACTAAACTTTGATGCATTCATCTCTTGTCTATTGTTTCAATAGATTGACTTGTGATAGGCAAATTAGTTCCCTGTTTTATTAAGAAAGAAAATGGCAACAATTTTTATGAACACAAATTGATTCATAATGCAAAATATATAGGTTGGTTAGTTTCATTCTTGAACTAAAAGAAACATCGATTCTTTAGCATCTTTCTTTTCTTCAAACAGAGAAAGAATCAAACCGATTTCCTAAGTGCCTTTCTAGATATTCTTCAATGCCTCGGCTATTCATAAAACTGTGAGAAGCGGATGAATAATCATTTGCTGCAGGAAGAAATCGAAGAATTTCTTGGTAATTTTACAAGATCCATTCCTTCTTTTTTCTTCGATAGATAGTTAAAATTTCATCTAGATTCGAATCCTATTAAAAGGTCCACTAGAGATCAAAAATTGCTGAAAAAAGAACAATATATTTCTGTTGTCCCTTCCATACTATTGAAAAATAAAGAAATAGTTAATATATTCAAGGTAATTACATATTTACACTTTCTCATACACACATTAACAATTGTGGATTGAAATCGAAGGTAAGAACGATGGCTCGAATCGTGTCGGGGGATGCAGGCAAAGTGATTTGCAAGGAAGCAGAAAGGGTGAAGCCTGCAGCTGTTGTTATGGGAACCCGTGGTAGAAGCTTAATACAAAGGTTTGCTTTTTCCCTTATACCTTCAAGTATTCATGTTTGATGGTTATGAGAAATGATGATTAAAGAATCCTCCAAATAAATAAATAAAGATAAAAATGAATATACTCGTTTTATATATATACTTGTATTCATTGTTTATACTTAACATTAACACTTAATTAAAAGTTACATATTTAAAAGTCAATACTTGACATGGGTGGCGTTAGGAAGAGTTGGTAAGGCTCTCGGTCTCTCTAAAACGAGAAATCTCATGTTTTTCCCTTTAAAATTTCATAAATTTTAAATTAGTATATCGTAAAATTACACTTGATAAAATTTTGATTCAATCATTTTAACTCTCATAAAAATATATAATTTAATTTTTACAACTAAAATAAACTTTTGAGCTTCCCCCTATGCTTTTGATTTTGTTACTTTGCCATTCCACGAGAATATATGGAAAATTACCCTCTCTTTTCTTTGCTTTTCTCTCTTACGTGTTAGGTTGATTTAGAAGTGCTCATGGGTGGGGTCGGACTCAAGCATGATATTAATATATTTTATGCTTACCTAAACCCGGCTCAAAATCTAGGTTTAAAATTTTGTCCAAACTTACTCATATTTGTAAAAGACTAATACAAGCTCAATTTAGGCATACTCATTGTATTTTTAAATTTTTTTAAAAAAATATTTATATTATATTAATTTAATATTAATAATTTAATAATTTTTTATTTATTGAAATTTTTTATATAGTCATCTTAACACTATTTTAATATTTACATTAGAATAATATTATATATTTAGTATAAGTTTATTTTTTTTAATGTGTTCTAAATTACATAATGTATAAAAATAACATAATATAAAGTATTATAAACTTAAAACGGGTCAGGCCGAGCTCAGGCCTTGAATGTTCAAGCTCAAGCCCGACCCATATTTTAAACGGGACTTTTTTTCCCAAGTCCATTTTTTGGGCCTAATATTTTTCTCAAACCCTTCCAAATTTCGGGAGAACCTTCGAGCCTAAGCGGGTAACACGACTCATGAACAAGCCTAGGTCCACTCTTCATTTTTTCCCTAGCCTCCTTGGTTGATGGTATAATTGCAACCTTAGTTCCTTTTAAGTATTAATAATTCAATTTAATTTCCTCTTGATTCTTTATTAAATTAATGAAAAAAAAAGTATTTTTTTTACTTCTTTCAAAAGTAAAAAGTTGAATTTAAGCCATTTGATTACAATTGTTTTTGTTTTGGCCCTTTGATTTCTTTTTAATTTGATCTCGATCTTCCATCACACAGTTTCTAGTTTCACCCGTGGACACAAATATGAAAACAAGACGTTCATATACACAAATTTCTTTAAAAGAAAATCAAACATATCCGTATCAAACACATACTGAACTCAAGATTTTTCATAATCAAACATATCCGTATCAAACACATACTGAACTCAAGATTTTTCATACTTTTTTGCAGTGTTTTTCAAGGAAGTGTTAGTGATTATTGCGTCCACAATTGCAAATCTGCTCCTGTAATAATCGTACCCGGGAAAGGTACTGTTTTTGTTATTCGCCAAATTTTACGGTGCACTCCCCCCCCCAAAAAAAAAAAAGAGAAAGCACATACTAAAATTTCTACCAATTACCAATCTAATAAAGCATTAGAAACTTTGGTATTGATATACCGTATACCTGTTTATGGTTCAGGTTATTTATTTAGACTTGAAAGTCCGTCTGAAATTTGTGAGGGTTTAAACAAAAATATTAGGTCTAAAAAATGAATTTAGGCAAAAAATTAGATATGTTTAAAATATAGGCCGAGCTTGGGCTTTAAATGTTCAAACTTAAACTTAGATCGAATTATTTTAAATTCATAATACTTTATTTTATATTTTTTTATATACTACTACTCTAATGTAAATATTAAAATAATGTTAAAATGACTAAAAAATTTTAATAAATAAAAATTGTATAAAATTATTAAACATTAAATAATATAATATAAATATTGTTTAAAAATTTTAAAAAAAAAATGATATGGATAGACTTAAAATGAGTTTGGGTTAGTCTTTTGTAAATATGGACGAGTTTGGATAAAATTTTGGGTCGAACCGAGCTTAAGTAAGTATAAAATATGTTAATATCATGCTTAGACCCGACCCGAACCCGGCCTAACCTAGCCTATGAACCCCTCTAATATAGCATTAGAAATTTTAGTATGTAATTTCTTTTTCGTGAGCATATAGTAGAATCGCTCGTTATTCATGGAATCTCTAATTACATTTATTTTCTTTTTTACTTATAATCTATTGGAAATTTGGAATTTTTCACTAATTTCTTACCCTTTTTTTTTTCTTTTCATATAACTTGCTTTGAAGATGCTGGAGATGGCTCACTAACTTGGAATTGATTGTTTCAATCTTGATTAGCTGAAACCCTAATCTAGGTGAATGGTTCTTTTCTATTTTTTGAGAATGTTTACATGATTTGATTCCAAGTGAATTCAATGTATGTTGTGATTATGGTTAGTCATTTCAATTTTTATGGATTGGGTTAAGATAAATGTTGAAAATTTAAAATTTAATCAACATAAAAATATTTTTGATCGTTATTGAAATGATGTAGCTATTAACAATTGTCAACTCAATCGTTATTATGCTAACATGCTAGTTTGTGTGTAATTAATTGTTGACATCAACAATGCAAAACTTGTAACAGGATAGAGAATTATTATATCGTACGTTGTTTGTGGAGTAGTTGGCCTATGATGATGTTATTTGTTTTTAGAGAATAATGAAATAATAAAAAAAATGAAACTTGACATCATCCTAAATTTGCTTGTATAGAATTTTTATTCAATTAGCGATGAACAAAAATATTTCTCAAAAGAAAGTAGCCAAATTGTTGCTTGCATAGGTCCTTGATGAGTTTTACTATGGTAAGTCCTTTGTTTTTTGCATCATGATTCTTAACCAACTTCACTACTACACTATTATTATTGTCGACTGGTAATTTTCCCAATCCCATCTCCTAAGTGATTTTAAGTCTATTATTGATGACCCAACAATTTTCTTGATGAGTTCTTGTTCAGTTGATACTTTTGAGAAGAACGTGAGTTAAGTGTTTCTCTTTCGATTTAAGAGTTGAGATGAGATTATAGGTAAAAGAAAACATTGTAAAAAAAAATCACACACATACCTATGCTCCTATTATAGCCAATTAGTCACTTCCCATTCTCACCACATATCCACAACTAGTCATTCGATTCTTGAGCTCCATTAATATTGAGTTTCACTCACTCTTGTGGTGGCTTACACCAACCCACTTGCTTAATCTTCCATCAATTTTTTATTCATTAATTTTTTGTACACTAATTATCAATATTCAAATTCGTAAAACTCATTCATAAATATCATACTGGCGAATAATAATTAGAGAATCAAACCCCTAAACTCTTGTTTAAGCCATTTTTGAAAGATTCAAACATTCGGGATTATTTACATAATATGTATGTGTATATATATATGTGGCTATAGTTTGAGGGGACTTTGATCTTGTTCCAAATGATTAAAAAAACATCAAACCAAGTCAAGTTGTCAAGTTGTGTAATAAAAGAAAAAAAAATTCATTCACTTCTCCACGATTCCCATTGGTTGGTACCCAATACTCGTACGTTTTTTTGCTTATCCTCTCAAACCCAAAGCACTTTTTCTTCTGTTTCAAAGAAAAATCTCCCTCTTGCTCGAAATAGATTCGTGTTCATGTTTGGGTATTCTTTATTTCTTGTCGTGATTATGCACTCTAGTTGATTGCATGGACCAGATGCCAGTGGTTGGAGCTTTTGAGCTGTTTGAACCGTCACCGTTTTGTGGGCCAAGTGGGGACTTGAAAAAGATAAAAAAGAGCTTGGTACACTCAAACCAAAGCCACCATAATTCATTCTTCTACGTAGACGCCTATTATTCACACACACACACACACACACACCCACTCTCACTAAAGCCTATGAACTTTTAGGCTTAAAATATGCTCTCACTTCAGTTTAAGGATAATATTTTAGGCTTAAAAGCAGGTAGTGTTCGTTGGAAGTGGCATTGCAATAAGAACACAGAAAAAAAAGCACCATTCGTAGTTCGGTTTCTTTACGCCTACGAAGTTTATTTCATTGAGATAATCTACTTACTAACTTTCAATCTTATGTAACAACTGATTTAAGTTCTAATGCATTCTAATGTAGCAACCTCATTTTTGTACTATTTAGTTCTTTCACCTAAAAGTTTTTTTATAAACTTCAACTATAAACCAAGTAACACACTTGTTTACTCTATTAAAGCTCACAAAAACAGATTCATCAACGGATAAGTGTCAACGCTAATTCTCTAACATACTAGATCTATACAAGTCTCCTCAAATATATAAGGTTTCGAGACTTACATATTAGATAAATTACAATCAATTCCCCTCTTAAACCGCAACTAAAATAATATACACAATATATTAATAAAGTCTAAGATATTCAGAAGATATTTACATATCATTCTTCAATGCAATCACGATTCGATTTCCTTATTTTAAAGGATCCACTTGCTTGATCCAATCCAATTTAATTTTTAAGATATGTTGCTTTAAATGTATTGTTCTTCATATATGAACTATAATAGCAAGATTCACAACCCAAAACTTTTCTTACGAAATATTTGAACTTCAAATATGACAAATTATTTTGTTCGTCGCAATGTCAAACGCAATAACCACTACCCGTAATTGCCTCAACACAAATCATTATCAACTTCCTATGTATATATGATAGTAAAAAATCAATATACAACTTTTAAAACATAAAAGTAAGAATATGTAATTGTTTTAACTTTTTAATTACAAAAACTGGTATTATATTTTGAGAGACTTTTATCATGGTTCCTTCCATCTTGTTAGGGCAGGATCATAAATTGTAAGAGAAAAGGTGTTGCTCTAATGTTTGTTTTTAATTTTTGCAAGTATCCATACATTGGGTATGAGCATATGGTCCTCTAAGAATTCCTTTTCACTTTCTCATAAATTTTTATTGGTTCTTCACTATATCTAAAATCGAGCCACATCGAATTTTTATACAATGTAATATCTCTTAACTTTATTTTTTTATTTACAAAACTCGAAACAATTAACTTGCTTAATTAGATTTATTTTAATACTTGATTTTTTTTATTCATTATGGTATTTGAATTTAACAACTAGATTCAAGTTTAGCCCCCTAAACTTAAAAAATATAAAAATTTGATGATGTGGTACGTTGATATTATACCATATCATCACTTGAAAATTAAAAAAAAAATTTATATAATTTTCCAGGTGATGTCGTGTTACAATTGTTCTAATAAATCGAACTGATCAAACCACTAATTTCAATTCATCAAGTTTAATCAGCTCTTCTGCTAGACCCATAATAATTAAATAATTAATTAAAAATTCATAAAAAAATTTAAGAAATAAAAAATTATTAAACTAGTTCAACCTATTCAACTTATAACTTTCTATTTTTATCAATTTTAAGTAGTTTCTAATTCAATCTGTTTAATTATTTTGTCTGAACTAAGATACCAGCCAATTTTTAATCTAATCGATCTGAACAATTAATCCAATCAGATTTCAAAAACCTTGATCATGCCGTTAAATCTTAACTTAATCCAAATTCAAACTTTAAAATGAATTTAATTACTGCCAAAATAAATTTAATTACCAAATTCATTATAAACTCAAAAGTCAAATCATAGAAACAGTAGGAAAGATCAGATTGTGCTGGAAATTAATAATTGGGATTTTTTATTTCTGAAAAATCACTATCATATAATCAGTAATTTACTGGTTCGGACCAGTATATCTTTGTCCTTTGGTTCTCAAGGCAATGACCCAATAATCATTTTATGGTCCAAAATGAACAACATTTCCAATGTCTTTTTTCAGCATATGTCCACATCAATGATCAAATTTAACATCAAAATCATAATTTTATTTTTGAAAAAGAAATAAATTTATTTAATATTATTTTATAATTAAAATATAAATAAAATAAAATGCATAAATAAATAATAACAAGAATATAATTATTTTTTATTTTTAAATTTATTTAATAAATAGCTTTCAAGGGTTTTATGATATTTTCTTCCAACTTGAAAGATAGATAGATATTCCTAAAATCATAAGGGTAAGTGTATTCCTTTTACCTTTTTTTTATTCTTTCATGGAAACTCGAATTATTAATAATAAAAATTTATATTTTGATAAATAATTTTAATGATGTGATATTAGTAAATAATATTTTAATTTATTATATTTAGAAAAAAAATATCAACAAGAGAATCAATGGTAAAAGTATATATGGAGGTTCTTATAGTAAGAGTCAGATTGGAGTTTATTTTTTCTACTAAAAATAGAAAAATTAATCTATATGTGTTAGACCAAAGATAAAACCGATCTTTCTATTAAAAATTTTATCCATTTTGTAATGTTAAAGACTGGCCTCTATACGTCAGCATGAGGTATATGTGTCTGGTTATTTCATCAGCAAAAAATAGATGAATTTTTATTAGAAATAATCAATTTACTTATTAATCTAACATATAAAGACTAATTTTCTCTGAATAAATAGGATAAAATGTAATCTAAGACCTAATACAATAACCTTCAAAATACTTTTATCCAAAATCAATTTTCCTGTTACGAAATTCATTGAACAAAAGGCAATGTACCGAAAACCTTAGCTAATTTATGCATTGTTTCTTTTTCTTTTTCTAAAAATGAATATCATGTTAGAGTTTGTGTGACCCGAATCTCGTCACTTATTAAATAAATAAATATAGTGACAAAATAAAGGAATATATGGGGGCGAAGGGCCGAGGGTCAACCATTCAGCATAAGTTGAATCCGTATAGAACTATTCTTCTTCTATTTAATTTTAATTAAAACAGGGATTTTCAAACCCTTAAATAGATATAGCCAAAACTCTTCTTATATCATTTATTTTTTAACATAGTGAATTTCTCTTTCTTTGTTTAGAATTTTTTCCAAAAAGGTTTTTCACGTAAAATTTATATTTTTTTATTACTTTGCTATCGTTCTACCGTTATTATCCACGTTTATTATAACATATTAAATAAATTTAAAGTTTGAATTTTAATATTTACAATTTAGAAGAAAAAAAAAGTTTGCCACCTTGACTAACCAATCAACTGACACAGAATTCATCCTCTTATCCAACTAGAAAACTAGCAGCTCCAGTTGACTGATCGAACGAAAATAAAATAAGAAAAAAATAATAGAAATGATAAATTGATGAAAAAAAGATGAGTAGAGTAGGGTTTCAGGTTGCTTTTTGGAACACTGTTTGAGAGAAGCTCAAATACCAATGATCTGAAAACAAATCAAAATGCCCTGTCACTTTTCTTGTCTGTATGTTCAGTGTCCAGATAGGATTTTCTTTTTAATTTCACTTCCACTGCTGTCATTCATCAAAGGGTTCCACCTTCATGTATCCTCAAATATGATGATAAAATGGTAAAATTAGTATAAAGGTAAACTTATCATTTCTTGTAAAAGATTCGTCTATTTTTATTATTAAAAATTAACGTGATATAATGTTATATTCGTATTTAACCTTTAAAGATCTGATATAAAATTTTATTAACCAAGATATATCATATCAAATCATTAAAGAACAAAATTAAATGGACAAAATTGTATTGAACCCATTAATTTCTTAGAATCTTTGATCTTGTGGTTTTGATTGTCCAAATTTATATACAAGTAACTCAGAGAATGTGGCTCTCTCCTTTCTAAAGATTGGATATTAGAAAAGTTACGAACATGTAATTAACTTTTGTGTATTAACACTAATTTTTAATCTAACCCACCATCAATTAGAAATTAGTTATTAATGTACCCACACATATTTGGCTCATAATTTATCTAATAACTAAAGCTCAATAAATTTTAACCAAATTAAATCACTTTAATCTAAACTAATCTTGTATAATAATAAATAATAACATGTAATTACTATTATTATATATGTTATGTCTGTATTTCTCAATATAAAATGACCTACACTGATGATAAAAACCGAAAATTAACATAGAAAAAATAATCTAATTAACGTTTGTTGGATTGACTGACAAAAAGTTGGATGCCAATTTAAAAAAAAACAATAATAGAAGAGTTTCACTTTCTTTGAGATTCAATCTGACTCAACTCTAGATCAGGGACGTAGCCAAAAAAGACGAGCAGTGACCTTGTCCTTCTAAATAGTTTAATAATTATTTAAGTGATTTTCAAACATAAATAATCCAATTTAATCCATTTTTAGATTGTTTTAAATGGAAAGGTTGTACTTTTGGCCCATTTAAAAGTTAGAAAATTCACCTCGTCTTTGTGTTTAAAAATAATTTTAAAATTTGTGGTTAGCATCTACCCTTTAATGGGCCTACAGAATACAAATGATTAGTTACCTAGCTCGCCCGGATTTTAATACAATTTTTTTTTAATTTTAATCCCTCAAAATTTTATAATAAATAAAAAATCACCGAGTGCCTTACAGACAGGTTAAACTTGCATGCTATTCCATTGGGTGATAAAATCATCCAATAAGAATCTAGTTTTATCAAGTTTTGTTTGTCTAATATTATCCAAATTTTAACCAATTTCATATGTTTTCTTTAAAGATTTATCTCAATCTTCCAAGTTCTAACTTATTATTACAGGATTAAACATCCAAAAACCCAGTTTTTGGCTGTCCTTTTTTTGTAGTTTAATTAACTTAATTTGCTTGTCTCAAAGAAACAGCTCCTCTCTTACAGATGTGGTTTTTAATGAAGACGAGTCATATAGATTCCCCCCAAGTGGCTCAAGCTCAAACCCCACTGCTTATAAATACAGCATCCATGGCTGTCTCTCAAGCACCCCAAACAAAAACACATCTTTGCTTCATCTTGTTTTGTTTTTTCTTCTTACATTTGAATCTGGTAATGGCTTCAAGCTCTTTACGTTCCAAAGATTCAGGTTCAACATGGACCCCAAAACAGAACAAACTGTTCGAAAAAGCATTGGCACAGTTCGATAAAGATACACCAGATCGTTGGCAAAATGTTGCCAAGGCTGTTGGTGGTAGTAAAACTGCTGAAGAAGTTAAGAGACATTACGAAATCCTCATCCAAGATCTCGAACATATCGAGTCAGGTCGGATTCCGATTCCCAAATATAAGTCGAGTGGCGGCGGCGGCAATGGCGGCCGGTGATCGAGAAGGAAAAAAGAAAAGGTAATGGGGATGGTAAATTTACTACCAGTTTGCATGGTTTTCAACTGGATTATCTGTTCAATTTTTATGGCTCTAAAGTTATGAAAATATAAAGGATAAAATCTAATCTAAGCCCTGTATCTTTTATACATTTGAAATTTAGTCTCTTTATTTTTTGAATTTAAAAATTCACGTCCAATCAAAATTATTTTTTTTTAAATTTGTTGATATGATATTTTGTAGTAAAAAAATATATTCACTTGATAACTATGTAACAACTAATTTAATAGAATAATTTTAATAATGTTTATAATTGAAAATGAAAAAAATAAGACTAAATTGTAAGTGCAAGAGAAGTAGAAGGACTTGGAGTACGTTATAACCAAACATAAATCAATTGATGATTAACGCAAAACGCCAAAATTAAGGTCTTAGAAAAAGTCAAAAAAGATATGACAAGTGATTAAGTGCTTCAAAATATCATCTCCTCCATTTGATATTTCAGTTTGTGAAAAGCCACTTCCTTACCCTACAATTAGAACTGCCCATCATCGGTTGGTTGGTCGGAAAATTGAGAGATTTTTGGTAAAAATTATAGATATGAAAAATATGTTTGGATAAAAAAGTAAGATTTGTTTAAAAATTGGGTCGAGTTTTTTATTCCGGCTTAACCCGACTCGAAATAGTAAAAATATTTTTTTAGAAATTTGTTATTTTCTTGCTTTTCTTTTGCTGCTATTTTATTTTTTATTTTTTCACTATTTTATTATTATTTAGATATTAAATAATTCTTGTTTTGTTGTTAATTTTGTTACCAGAGACATTTATTTATTAAGTTACACCTATTTTAGTTTTATTTAAATATAAATATATATTTTAAATTTGATGAGAAACATTTATTTTAATATTTTTAATATTTTTAATGTATTATATTTTAAATTTTTATACATATAAATAATATAAAAAAATTAATTTGCGCAGGCCAAGCCTGGACATAACAAATGATTCTGAAATTTTGATAAAACCCACCTACAATAGTTATTTTTTAATTATTTGTATTGTATTTAGAGATATATATTTAATTATAAAAAATTACAAAATATTTATCCAACTATTTAGTTTTTTTTTTAATCATTAATTGTTAAACGTTAACGGAAAAATAACATGACAATTTTTAAAATTAGTATAATAATAAATTTAGTCCTCAACATTCAGATATTACCTAATTTAATTCTCAAGTACGAATATTATAAAATTGGTAAAGAATAAACCGACGAAGATCGAGTCATCTCAACCATTAGTTTCTTTTTTTTTTATAGAATATTATGCTTGTTTTATATATTATTTTTTGAGTTGATATATATTCTATTAAATTTTCTTGCTTGTGTTTTACAGGCTTAGGAGTTTTGTCTTTCTAAGTTGCATTGAAGTCCAAGACTGGTGGCCTAACTTTTAAATGCTATGAGACCCCATTTCTCCTTTTTATTTTTATTTATTTTTTTTCTTCCTTCTATTATTATTATCTTCATGAATTGTAATGAAAATTATCTATTTTTCAATACCATAATTTTCTTTCTTTCATTTTTGGTATGGTAAATGTTGAAATTCAAATAGAAAATTTGGGTTTAATTTTCTTTTTCCTCTAATTTTCTCCACTATTTCTTAGTTTGAACTTTGATAATATAAGGTTTTACAAATATAAGGTTTTACAAATTAAGCATGCAAACACAAAATCATAAAAATGAGAGTGTATATAATTAGATTGTTGAGTATTTTTTTCTGTCTCTCTAAGACTGTGGTGTTTGTATATTTATATGATATGGGGTACTGTTCATTAATATGATATACTAGGTAGATTTCATGTATACAAATACGTATCCTACTCTAGACTTGACACGTGTAACTTCGCAGGAGAGCAAACTCGGTTTGCGAACTACTCCTGCAAGCTCAATAGAATCCGGCCCAAACTTATTTGGTTTTTGCACCGATAATAATAACTATTCTAATAAGACCATATATAAATAATTATGTTTTGAGTTAAAATTCAAGTAATAAAATCAATCCATCCTTTGGTTGATAAAAAGAATCAATAATTTAGTATTTAGTCTTTTTATTTTTTAGATTTTTAATTTTAGTTTCTAGTGTTAATACAGTTAAATTTTTTCAGTAAATTAAATTGATAAAAATATATTCACTTGGTAGTTATATAACTAAAAGAAACTCATAATAAACCTGAATTTAACAAAATGATTTTATCAGTACTAACAGTTGAAACTGGAATTTGAAATTTGAAAAGTAGTACTAAAATCTTGTAAATAAAAGTACAAAAAATAAATTCTAAATTTGTAAAGAGTACAGATATTTATAGTACATTTTAACTGTATTATCTGTTCAAATTGATATTGTAGCGAAGAATTTCCCAAAACATATAGATAATTCAACTAATAAAAAAATATTTAAAGAAAAAAAATACTGTCATTATTTAATACAAAAGCATTAATATAATGCTTTTATTTTATGAAGTATAAAATTATTTATAATTATTTTTTAAAAAGTTATTTAAACAAGTTTAGTCTATTATATCGATAGTTGAATTTAGGGTAATTAAAAATATTAATATATTATTTGATATTTGAGTTTGACACTTCTTTTTAGTATAATATTTGTGTTTTTTTTTATTTTTTGTTCGATCTAGTACTTATATTTGATAAAAGTTTTATATTTTGGTACAAAAAATAAATGTGTTAAATTTTTAATGTTTAATTTAGGTTTTAAGGTTGACTTGATGAATGTTAATTGCTAAAATTATTAGAATTAATTAAACAATTATAAATTTAATTATTATAATGGACATGACAGTTATCTTAAGCTAAACCTGAGCAATTGTAATTCAAACAGAAGACGCATTGATACTAAAGAACAAAGAAGTAAGCACAAATTAAGTCTCAATAATTTAGTAGATCAAATAACAAGGAGTTTAGAAAGTCACAAAGTTGGGAAAACGCAAAGAACAAGAAAATAAAATCAGAAAACAAGTTAAGGTTCCAACGAGATTTGAACTCGGGTTACTGGATTCAGAGTCCAATGTCCTGACCACTAGACCATGGAACCACTTGTTGCTATAGCCGTTCAATATATTATTTTAAAGATATAATATAAAAATGAAGATCTAAAATTATTGGCAGTATAATTTTGGGTTTGTTTTAATATATGATGTCTATCACGTGAGTTAATAAGTTTTAAATTTTTTGAATTTCGTTAAATAATTTATTTTTTAAAATTATTAAGAGGTAATTACATGTTCGTTAAGAGAACATTACATTATTATCACCTGCTTTTCTAAATATATATAATTCTTTTTTTAACAAATATAAAATTGTATAAATTTATAAAATAAAACATATAAAATTTATAAAAATGTAAAATGTTGTTTAAAAAATAGTGAAAGATGCACATGTAGAATTAACAAGACCAAATGTATCTCCATTTTTTTTTTAATTTCTAAACACTTTTGTAAAAGTAATTTTATATGTTTTGATATTTTCAAAAAAATAATTTCAAAATAAATTCTCAATTTTTTTTTAATTTCAAACAAATAATTTAAAACGGGAAGGGATCCACTTATATCAATTCCTCCATAATTTTTTATACAATTAATATTTTAACAATTTAATTGTCATATATCATTTTTATTCATATAAATTGTGCATGTCAAATTTTGTATAAATTAAAATTTTTTAATATGTTAAGAATACCGGATCGATTCAAAATTTTACATGACAAATATAAATATATTAATAAATTCAATGAATAAATTGTTAAAATATTAATCACATAAAAAATTACAAAAAGATGTAAACAATTTAAGTTATGAAAGTATATCCCTCCCCATTTGAAAAGATTTAATGCTTTTTATTTTTTTTATATTTTTTATAAGTTTTAAGAATTATTTTTATTTATTTGTAATTATTTATAAATTTCCTATAATTTTTTATATAATTTGTAGTCTTCATAAATTTTTTTACAACTTTCTATATATAAATTTGAGCTTTTAAAAAAGAAATTGCAGTTTAGGCTGTTGAAGAAAAAACCTAAACAATGACACAATCCAGGTTTGGAAGCCAATATAGGAATTCACTTAAATACAAATATTATAATTATGTTGAAATTTTTTTACAAAAATTAATAATTTATGTTATCAAATTTTTTGGGGAAAAAAAACAAACACAACGTTGTTTAAAAGATGCATCATCTTGATGCATTTTTAAGACACCATGCCATAGAATAGAAAACAGACAATTAAAGATCCAATGCAAGTAGGAATAATGGATTGGGTGCTTTTATCTCAAAACAGCTTCAATTAACATATATCTTTAACAAAATGGTACAGTAAATGCCTAAATTTAGACCAAATCATGGACATGTTTTTTAAAAACATAAAATACAAAATGTGCAAAGTTATGATCAGTCACTTCCAAAGCAGAAAAACTGAAAGCAAAGTAACCAAAAATGTTTAAATACAACCATTGCTCCGTTGTATATTATGCTATAAAACTACCATGTGCAATGTGAATTGACGGTGTGTATCCTTGGTTCAATTACCAAAAGAGAAGAATGGAATGATAAGGGAATTATCCCACATAACAATAATCTAATCAATTCCGAGACGACAGATGGGGTTTCGTTTCATGAGGCTAAGATCCACCTGTAATAACAACCGTGCTTATTAAGCATATTCCGTCTGAAAACAACCAGAATGTAGAATGAAGAAAATATGCCAGCATACCTTATGTCCGAATAGATCCCGGATGTTATCGACTCCGTAGAGTATCATAGTTGGTCTATATGTCATGCAAACAAGAAAGAAATATCAAGACGGTTCAAATTTTGGTTCAGGAAAATGTTAAACCATTCAGAACCTTCTTCAGAGAAAGACTAATATTACCTTTCGAGAGACAGGCCCCAAGCAATAACACGAACATCCTCAGGGAATCCCATTGGAAGCAACATTTCAGGTCTGAACATGCCCGAATTTCCGATTTCCACCCATTTCTTCAAGCCTTCATGGTAACTGATAACAACAAAAATGATCCATCAAGTCTAACATTTACCGAATAGGTAATAAAATTAAAAGAAGAGTGTGGGTTATCACCTGAATATCTCCATGCTAGGTTCAGTATATGGGTTGTAAGCAGGCTTGAAGCGCAACTTGGACATTCCTGAAAAAGAGATAAACCAACTGTTATGGGACAAACCTTATCCGGGAACACTACAAGCTTCCATATATTGAACTGTAAAAGACTAAACCGATCAAAGATGATGATTGACGATTGTTACCTAGTCGTGAGAAGAAGTCATTCAGGACACCAATCAAATCACCAAGAGTAAGCCCCTTGTCACATACCAAGCCTAAACCAAAAGAGAGAATTTTCAGATGGTCAGTGAATCATTATATGCATTCCAAATGAAAACATTAATCGGCTATTAGTACAATAGATATTGGTCCCAGCTTGGATCCAGGTAACATAATCATCAACTAGTTGATATGCATGCAGCTTATAAATACCTTCAATCTGATGGAACTCTGCAAGATGAGTTCGGTCCACAGATTCATTTCTGAACACACGATCTATAGAGAAATATCTTTTGGGGGTAAAAGGTTGCTGAAGATGAAATCATAAAGCAAATGAGTATTAACTTTCATAGGTATTGATTAAAAATGATACCACCAACATCAACAACAACTACTAACTATTATGACAGCATAAAATATATAGTCAAGTTTAACATGCAACACAGATTCTGATCATTGATGGATTGTTCGTGCAATAAGCATCACGGTGCAGTGCAGGTAATTACAATGGTAGTATGATGCTCGTTCAAAAGATAATGACAAAAACTTAAGAAAAGAAGGCTTTTGAATTTAGAAAAAGCAGCGAGTTGAAGGAGGATTCTAACCCCAGAGATAAGTGAGGAGATTGAAGACAATCAAACCTTTGCAAGAGCATAAAGCATTCGAGTAGAGACAGCAGTTGTGTGAGTACGCAATAGGTTTTTGTTTGCTTCTTCTCTTTTCCAGTCATACATGTATCTTTTGGAAAAACGAATAAACAAATTAACCAATTTCATGGTTGTGAAATATGGAAGCAATAGTAACAGGAAAAAAGGAAAATGGCATACCCCCTGGAGCCATAACCACCAGATTCATGAACACGCTTCACCAACTTCACATAATCTTCAGGCAGTTCCCTTGTAGTAGATGGAACTGCGAATGAATTCTCCAAATAAGTAACAAAACAGATAGTAGTAAAGGCATGTTATAAGACATTCCGTCAATCGAAACATACCTTCCAGAAAGAATGTATCATGTGAATCACGTGCAGGGTGTTGTTGTGGCTGGAACAATGCATCAAAGTTCCAGAAGCTACAAGTGGAAACAGATATAGGAAACCAACTTTAGAAACAAATTTATTCCAACCAAACATGAAAGAAAGAATTAATGAGAACATGAATGTAGGATTTAAGGTTCCTTCCAAGTATATGTTGCTTTCTCAAAGAAGCTCCACTTAAAATCAACTATCAGAGAAACACGAGAATGAAAAAGCAAGAGCCGGCCATGTCAACTACCTGCTTTCGACAAAATTATTTGTTGGCATCTCCTCAAAACTGCAGTCAACACAAAATGGAAACATATATCAAAGTCAAAAGTTGACAAACTAATCGCTGCAAATATAATCATTTCAAACTTGCAGAGAAATGACAACTGTCAAGTGAACTTTATATTAAAGAAACAAGCATAATAATGTCATAGAAAATTAAAAACATCAAGGCAAGCCAGTGAGTGTTCCATATGCACTACAAGTTGATGTCCATCAATGGTTCTCATAGCACCGACATCACCATGTAATATTAAATATAAAACAAGTATCTGAATGCACATATAAGTGTTACATAATAAAGCTCAAAACTCACCCCAGCTGAAGAAATATGTTCTTTAATTGTTGTTTCACCTGAATATAAAATAAGGTTTAAAAATGTTAATTCCATATAGACAAGCGGATGCCTAAGCAATCAAAAGTTACAGCCTCAATCAAGCAAAAGGCAGCGTGAAAGAACTTCTGAAGAGAATCATTTGCATCATATTGTGCATAATAGATGATGTTCACACATTTAAATATAGGTACCTTGAAGAATAATCATAATGTCATTCTCAGACCAAAAAGGGAGGCCCAGGTTATATATCCTCGCAAAAATTATAGTCTCCCATGACAAGTTTTGTTCTATCCATTCTTATGGAAGCTAGGAAATATAAACCTTTAACGATTACATGGTTGCAAATGATTATATAATTACGATGTTCATAAAAACAATACATATATTTAACAGTTACATATTTGCCATAAGCTAAATGAAGTTGATAAATATAGTGTCCTATACTTGCCTTGAGTAATGGATGAAGATGGCCAGCTTCAGCAGGTGGTCCTTTAGCATTGAAGTTATACTCTTTGAACTCTAGTTCCTTCCAGTCACCCCTAAAAGAAAGTAACCAGATATAAATATCGGTCCAATAAAATCCCTCTGGAGCGAAGCACGATGGTTAACAAAATACCTCTGTAGATTCTCTCGAGTCAGATCAGTAGCAACTTTCTTTCTTGTAGGGGCATAGTTTGGCCCTTTTTTCACTGAATAACCTTTCCATGTCCTAAAACAAGATGTAATTGGTAGAGCATAAACAATGTGAACAAAATACACATACACTGAAAGAAAAATGTGATAAAAAATTAGAGGCAAGGGACTCGATGATCACTGTGCAACAATAAGCTTCCTAGCTTTAAGTGAATTAATGTCATCTTTGCCGAGTGCCTGGAGTAAGAGAAATTCGATTTTAATCACTTAATTGAACAAACAAAATTAAACCCATCCACATTCATTTCATATGTAAATTAATGTGGTGACATACCTCTCCCTTTTGTATTCTAATAAGCAAATCCTTGACCTTATCTTCCACATGTTGAACCTAGTAAAAAAAAAAACCCAAATCTCAACGGGTAAATAACAGAAAATTCACATAAAAACATGAGAATCCATAAAACATAAACCAGAAATACTATTTTACTTTTCTCGAAACTTGTTTTCCCATATCGACCCATTTGTTTTTCCCAGCTTGTGAGCAACCAATTTTGAAAACCGAAGGCTCTAACTTTTTCTGCACCAATGAAAACAGTTTGCATGTTAGAAAATAGCTTACAAATTATGGATCCAAACCAAAAAGAAAAAAGAAAACGTCCAGTAACACTGACCTGTAATTCGTCTTTAGAAATAGAACCTTCTTGAGGGACGGCTAAGAAGAGTTGAACTTCAGGGGAGCCATCGGCGGCATACATCTTGCCTTCATCAGTGAGGACCCAACTCTCCCTTTTAATGTCTTGAGCATCGATGTAGCGGAAACCATGGAGGCTCTTGATGACATTGACGACATCGTTGTGTTGGAAACCATGTTGGGATGCGAATTGGCCTGAATCTGGGATTTCTTCAGACGTCGCTAGGTAACCTAGTATTGCTTCTTCTGCCATTGTTGAATGCAAACCACTATCAAACCCTGAATGTTTGGTTGCGACGGCTATGAACAAATGTAAAGCTAAAAAAATGGATTTTGGGCTTTATTTTGGGCTTATACATAACGTGGGAAAATATTTATAACACCACATCATCTATATTTCTTCTCCAATATTTTCACGTTGAATTTTAATATTTTCATCTTCAAAATAAGTAAATCTAAATGAAAATTCATAAATTCAAGATGAAATTTCTAACAAGACAATCCTTTTTCTAGAGTAAACTATAAAAGTAAGTGTGGATTTTATTTTGACAACTCAATTATTAATTTTGTTTAGATTTAATTATTAAAATATTCAAAATTAATTGTTGTTAGATTGACCAAAAGTTCATTAATTTAATAATAATTTTAACTCTTTAATATTTATCCATTCTATTAATTCAACCCTAAATATAAAAAATTTAACAAATTTAACAAACCTGTCATACACAACCAAAATAAAAGCTTTGCTGTCAACTTAGGAATTTAGTTCTTGAACTTTTCATAATTTAAAATTCAAGTTCAACTGTTAATACTGTTAAAATTATTTTGTTAAATTCAGCTCCAATCTTTTTTAGTCACATTGTTACCAAATGAGTATTTCTTTATTTCAAAATACCACACCAATAAATTTAACAATGTTTGATAATTTGACCTAAATTTTGAAATCATTAAATATAACTAAAATACATTAACTTATCAATTCAAATATTATAATAGAAATTTTTCAAATCATAATTAAAACATTTTTAATATATTCAATATGTAACATAGTTTCACTTAATTTAAAGTAACATTATTCAAAACAATAACTAATTAACTCTAATATTAATTAAGTGATAATTAAGATTATTAGAATTCTTTTCTACTTCAATAAAATTAGCAGACCTTTTTGTTTATGTCAACTTCTTTTTAACTAATAATTGTGATTTAACTTATAATTATAATTATTACAACTTTTTTCCTATATTTTATGCTTAAAATTTTATTTAGATAAGAACTTTTTTTAAAATTAACACAATTATTTTAATTAATAATTGTAAATTAAATTATAATTATTTTTAAATGTGTAATTAACCCCATTTGTATTAAATTATGTTTTTAAAATATATAATTGTGACACCTTTTATATTATTATTATTATTATTATTATTATTATTAATAAAACATAAACTTAAAAATCTAAACACTAAACCTTACCCATGAAAACATAGTACTTTTATTTCTTTAAAGCGTACAAATAAGATTAGAGTCCACCCCTAATTTTATTTTTCCTTTACTAAAACGAATTTAGTAAAAAAGAAATTAAATAAAGAAAGTATATATAAGACAGTACCCTCCTTATATTAATACACTATCTTATAACTTAATTAGGATTAAGAAAATTATATTTTATAAATATATATTAGTTAGAATTGATTTAGGATTACGGAATTTATATTTATATATATCTTAGCTAGAATTGAATTAGGGTCACGAAAATTATATATAGAGTTCAATAGTTTCAGTTTAAAGCATAAGTCAAGAACAAGAAAAAAAATGTCGATTTTTGTCAACAAACCAGTGATTGTTAGGGAAGTATTTGCTGACAATTTGGAATATGAGTTTATGTTAATTCGAAGTGTGCTCCACAATTATTCTTTTGTTTCTATGGATACCGAATTTCCTGGTACAATTTTTAAGCCTGACAAAAAATTTGTTCAATTAGGAAATCCCGAAGTCAATTACAGGTTCATGAAAGTTAATGTCGATACAACTTGGTTTAACGCTCTCTGATTCTGAAGGTAATTTGCCAGATTTCGGAACTCCTTTTTGTTATATATGGGAGTTTAATTTTAAAGATTTTGATATTGGAAAAGATTATTATGATAAAGAGTCTATTAAATTACTTAGGCAACAAGGTATAAATTTTACGAAGAATAAGGAAAAAGGCATTTGTTCGAGAGATTTTGGCATGATGTTTTTGATTTCCGGGTTAGGTTTCAGTGAATTGACTTGGGTAACTTTTCACAGCGGTTATGATTTCGGGTTTTTGTTGAAGATTTTGACTCAACATCCATTACCGCCTGATCTCAAGTCTTTCATGTGACATTTGACTTTTTACTTCGGTTGTAGAGTTTTTGACATCAAGTACAATTTCAAGTTCTTTTAACTTACACGGTGGACTGGAAAAAATGGCAAAAACTTTAAACGTGGCTCGTGTTACTGGATTAAGCCATCAAGCAGGATCTGATAGTCTTCTCATCCTCCGTTGTTTTATGCAGATTAAGGATACGAAAGCTTTTAAGCAATGTAACCAAAAGTTGTCAGCCTTAGCATTGTACGGACTGGTTTGAGTTAGAAGTATAATTTGTTAATTTATTCTTATTTCTCTATATTATTTTCAAAATTAATAGATTTATGAATTTATTCTAAATTTTATTTATCTACTTTATATTAATTTTATATAAAATACATTAGTATTATCGTTTATTTTGTCCACCCATAAGATTATAATTGTATATTTGTACATAGCACAAATACATTAGTATTACTGAATTTTAATTAACCCTAGGGAAGGGGGCCCTTAGATAGTTGCTTAAGTTTTGCTATAACAATGTCATTACGTGCCAAAGTTTAATTACACAGAGGATGCCTTCAATTGAGTGAGAGCTGGGGCAGAGATTGCCTTCTCTATAATTAAATTGCATAATCATTAATTTAGTGTTTAATATTTATATATTTTATTTATTTATCTTTTTTATAGTTAAATTTAGCCCTAAATCTTTTAAAAAGAGCTTAATTTGACTATTAAAAATTTAAAAAGAATTTATTTATTTTTTATAGGATAAAATACACATAAATTATCATATTAATTGTGACGCTAACATAATTTTTAAGTAGTAATTTGTTAAACAAAATATTTAACTTTTTTTTAAGTTTAATGAAAAAAAAGTAATTAAAAAAAAGGATAAATTGAACCTATCGATTAGCTGCCATAATACAAAAATCACAGTAGTGAAATCCCATTGACCATTACCAATGGAGAAAAATATGATATTAGCCTGGATTTTGATTCTCAGCACCGCCATGGCAGTAGCTCGTTACCAAGATTATTACTCCCATGGCGGACCATACGTTCCACCTCTACAAAAAGTAACCTATCTCCACTTCTTTTTACACGACACTATTAGCGGCAACAACCCTAGTGCAGTCCCCATAGTCAGTCCCAACACCACCACCTCGACGGGCTTCGGCTGCGTGATAGCTTTCGATGATCCACTCACCGTTGGCCCCGACATAACATCAGAGGTCATAAAAAATGTATATGCTAATGGATTTTGGGCTAATACATAAGATGGGGAAATATTGAATCAATAACACAAAGTGTTCTAAATTTCTTCTCGCGGTATTTGAAAAAAATCAAATGAAAATGAAAATCTTGAAATTCAGGATAAAATTACTTATGTGCTCTTTGTAAAGCTTGTTGGAAAACTCGTTGTCGGACTTGATTAATCGCTCTTTGATGTTCAAAATAAATGGTTTCATTTTTGTAATTTTCTAATTGTTCTAAAATCTTATATATTGAACTAATCAAATTCAATTATTCTCATTCTTTCTTGGAGTATCCATTCACTCGAAACTGATCCGCCTCCATTTTTACTTTTTGTAAGCGAGCCCAGGCCTTTTCTAGCCATTCAATAGCCCTTCGCGTGGTTCTCCTAGATTTTGAATATTATTCAAGATCCTATCTTTTTTATTATCTAATAAATCACATAATGAAAATAGATTATCTTTCCATTCATTTTTTTTATTTCAAAAATTTCATGATCCCTTCCCGAACCGAACATGAACCTTTTGATTCATTTGGTTTTCACGCTCAATTATTTCTTATTTATTGGGAATTAATTCCTAATATTTTTTTCTATTATTGGAAAGGGATATTCCTATTCCATACAATCCTTTCTCAATATAAGATAGTTTTATTTTGACAACTCAATTATCATTTTTTTAGATTTAATTATTAAACTATTCGAAACTAATTATTGTTAGATTGACGGAAAGTTGATATCAATTTTTTTCATTAATTTAATAATAAATTTAACTCTTTAATATTTACATATTCTATCAATTTAATCCTAAATATAAAAATTCAACAAATTTAACAAACCTGTCATACATAACTGAAATAAAAGGTTTGCTATCAACTTAGAATTTAGTCTCTATATTTTTATTTTTAGAAATTTAATCCCTCAACTTTTCAGATTTCAAAATTTAAGTTTAACTATTAATACTGTTAAAATTACTTTGTTAAATTCAGGTCCATAACAATGTCATTTTTTTTAGTTACATTGTTACCAAATGAGTATTTATTTTATTTCAAAAATGTCACACTAATAAATTTAGCAATGTTTAATAATTAGACCTAAATGTCGAAACTTGAAAATAGAATGACTCAATTTTCGAGAATAAAAGCATATGGACTAAATTCCAAATTTGTATAGAGTACTTAGACCCATGGCATAGTTTAACCTTATATTTGATTTTACACTATTACTATTTAATCAATTTTTTAAATATTATATTCTTAATTTTCATAATTAACGTAAAATAACATTTTTATTTGAATTATTAAATATTACTAAAATATATTAACTTATCGATTCAAATATTATAATAGAAAATTTTCAAATCATAATTAAAGCATTTTTAACATATTCAATATGTAATATAGTTTTACTTTATATAATTAATTTAAAGTAATATTATTCAAAACAATAAATAATTAACCCTAATATTAATTAAGTGATAATTAAGATTATTAGAATTCTATTCTACTTCAATAAAATTAGCGCAACTTCTTATTTACGTCAACTTCTTTTTAACTAATAATTGTGGTTTAACTTATAATTATAATTATTACAACCTTTTTCCTATATTTTATGCTTAAAATTTTATTCAGATAAGAACTTTGTTTTAAAATTAACACAATTATTTTAATTAATAATTGTGAATTAAATTATAATTATTTTTAAATGTGTAATTAATATTAAATTATATTTTTTAAAATATATAATTGTTACACCTTTTATATTATTATTATTATTATTATTATAGATAAAACATAAAATTTAAAATCTAAACACTAAACCTTACCCATGACAACATATTACTTTTATTTCTTTAAAGCATAAAAATAAGATTAGAGTCCACCCCTAATTTTATATTTCCTTTCCTAAAACGAATTTAATAAAAAAGAAATTAAATAAAGAAATTATATATAAGACAGTACCCTCCTTATATTAATACACTATCTTATAACTTAATTAGGATTAAGAAAATTATATTTTATAAATATATATTAGTTAGAATTGATTTAGTATTACGAAATTTATATATATATATTAGTTAGAATTGAATTAGGATCACGTAAATTATATATAGAGTTCAATAGTTTCAGTTTCAAGCATAAGTCAAGAAAAAGAAAAAAAAATGTCGATTTTTGTCAACAAACCAGTGATTGTTAGGGAAGTATTTGCTGACAATTTGGAATACGAGTTTATCTTAATTCAAAGTGTGCTCCACAACTATTCTTTTGTTTCTATGGATACCGAATTTCCTGGTACAATTTTTAAACCAGACAAAAAATTCGTTCAATTAGGAAATCCCGAAGTCAATTACAGGTTCATGAAAGTTAATGTCGATGCTATGAAGATCATTCAACTTGGTTTAACGCTCTCTGATTCTGAAGGTAATTTGCCAGATTTCGGAACTCCTTTTTGTTATATGGGAGTTTAATTTTAAAGATTTTGATATTGGCAAAGATCATTATGATAAAGAGTCTATTAAATTACTTAGACAGCAAGGTATAAATTTTACAAAGAATAAGGAAAAAGGCATTTATTCAAGAGATTTCGGCATGATGTTTCTGACTTCCGGGCTGGGTTTCAGTGCATTGACTTGGGTAATTTTTCACAGCGGTTATGATTTCGGGTTTTTGTTGAAGATTTTGACTCAACATCCATTACCGCCTGATCTCAAGTCTTCCATGCGGCATTTGACTTATTACTTCGGTTGTAGAATTTTTGACATCAAGTACGATTTTAAGATATTTAATTTACACGGTGGACTAGAAAAGGTGGCAAAAACTTTAAACGTGGCTCGTGTTATTGGATTAAGCCATCAAGCAGGATCCGATAGTCTTCTCATCCTCCGTTGTTTTATGCAGATTAAGGATACGAAAGCTTTTAAGCAATGTAACCAAAAATTGCCAGCCTTAGCATTATACGGACTGATTTGAGTTAAAAGTATAATTTGTTAATTATTCTTATTTATGAAGTTGTGTTATTTTAAAAATTAATAAATTTATAAATTTATACTAAATTTTACTTATCTACTTTATATTAATTTTATATAAAATACATTATTATTATCGTTTATTTTGGTCACGCATAAGATTATAATTCTATATTTGTACATAGCACAAATACATTAGTATTACTGAATTTTAATTAACCAGAGGGAAGGGGGCCTATAGATGGTTGCTTACGTTTTGCTATAACAATTGTCATTACGTGCCAAAATTTAATTACACGGAGGATGCCTTCAATTGAGTGAGAGCTTGGGCAGAGATTGCCTTCTCTATACTTAAATTGCATAATCATCAATTTAACTTTTTTTTTTATAAGATAAAATATTAACTTTTTTTTTTAAGTTTAATGAAAAAAATTAATTAAAAAAAAAGAGAGGATAAATTGAACCTATCGATTAGCTGCCATAATACAATAATCACAGTAGTGAAATCCCATTGACCACTACCAATGGAGAAAAATATGATATTAGCCTGGATTTTGATTCTCAGCACCGCCATGGCAGTAGCTCGTTGCCAAGATTATTACTCCCATGGCGGACTATACGTTCCACCTCCACGAAAAGTAACCTATCTCCACTTCTTTTTACACGACACTATGAGCGGCAACAATCCTAGTGCAGTCCCCATAGTCAGTCCAAACACAACCACGACGGGCTTCGGCGGCGTGATAGCTTTCGATGATCCACTCACCGTTGGCCCCGACATAACATCAGAGGTCATAGGGAACGCTCAAGGCCTCTGGGTGTCGACAGACAAAGACGTTTTGACACTGATGGCGTGCTTGGACATCGGGTTTACGAAAGGTGAATTCAACGGCAGCTCTATCAGTGTTTTGTCGAGGAATCCAATTACCGAATCGGCGCGTGAGCTTGCGGTGGTCGGAGGGAAAGGGAAGTTCAGGATGGCGAAAGGGTATGCACAACTCAAGACTTATTCCGTAAATTTCAAGACTGGCGACGCCATTGTTGAGTATAATGTGACTGTAATTCATTATTAAGATGATTATCTTGCTAGTTTTTTTTCTTCTTCTATGGGTTAGGAGTGATTGTTTATTCCTCCAATAATGTTGGCCCCCTGTTGCTTTCGTTAGGTTTGAAACGTGTCAGATTTTAGGGACTTGATTGTAATAAATTTATTTGATGTTTTGTTTACTCGGATTGAGCTCCATCCATATCAATGTTGTTATAATATTTAAAAATTAATCCATTTTTAGAAATTATTTTGCAGCCTGATTTCAGCTGATCTAACTTTCCTGCCTGTGCTGTGTGGTGTTCTCGAGAGGCAAATAATGCAATTTGGGTAGTCGGATATATGCATGACACTAAAGGAAGCCATTACAGGTGAGAAAAGGGAGCTTCAAACCAAGAGATTTACGCCATTTTGTAACAACAAAAACACATCTGTTCATCCATAAATATAGAATACATTGGTTATATCTGACCTTAAAGATGAGCTAAGAATTTGGTAAGGTTACGGATGTTTAACTTTGCAGTACCTAAATTCATCATTTGAGGTCTCAAAATATCAACTACAAACTAGACTTACAAAAAACCAAAAGCATTGACGAAAATTCCAAGTAAGACATAGGCTATAGACTGTTTTTTGACTAAATTAGGATTGAAGGGAGAACAATAACCATCTACTCCTTCCTCCTATGATGATGTGATGCCAGTCAATTATGTAATATAGGCTGCAGTATCCGGAGATAAATCAGTGGTGTGGCTGGAATTAGCAGAAAACATCAGATATGAATATGCTATGAGTTCAGCTTGAGTATATTCTCAAGATCTTAAATGCACCCAAGATGACTGGCAGAGTTAAGAACGGAAACTGCAGCAATAAAATAAAGGGGGTACTAACCAGATACATATCATGATGGATGACCGTTGTATAAGAATGGATTGAAAAATTCTATCCACAAGTAATATGAATAGAGACTACTTGGTTCCAACGGAGGAAAGATCGTCTTGGCTACCAGGTCGAACTGAACTCCCTGCAACTGTAGTGGATACATATGGGTTGGAAGGGGTAGGGGTCATAGAACCCATGGGTCTCGACAATGGTGGTCTTGGGACTTTAATGCTCATTGGAGGCCTTGCAACCGAGTTTGCAAAGTTTGTTGCAATTCTATTTGCAGCATTTGGTGGCGGCATTGCTCTAGAGGAGGAAGCTGGTAAGCCCAGTCGAGCAGCAATTATCTGTGTTCGCTCATGGTAAAGCCTTTGCCTTGACCTGTCCAATTGCTCCTTCACCCTAATTACAACTCCCTCCATCTCATCGAAGAAAGATAATTTGGCTTCCTTCTTATGTAACTGGATTGAGTTAAAGCTTCCGAAAGGTTAGATATTGCTCCAGTTGGATGTGCATAGGAAAAAGAGACTGCATATATTTAGCAACTAACCTACCTGCTTTTCTATTAATGATGTGGTAAGTTATCGATTTGGTCCTCTTCCTGGTCTGCTAAAAGTTTTGCCTTCACTGCTGCTGCTGAGAGTGCTGTAACTGCAGCGCGCTCTAATTTATCAATGCTTCTGTTATCTTCTCTCTCTGTAGAGTCATGGTTCTTGCTTTTACCTTCTTCGATCTTGGCTGCAAAGAACAAGAAGATAACCCATACAACCCAAAATTGATCTATACATTTTACCAGCAGGTGGTTCTTAGAATACATACTTTTACAGAACCTTGTAAAAACACCATTACGTATCAAGCTTCAATTTTCCTAGCTTCTCTGTGTAAAACCAATAAAGATAGCATACACTCAACCTTATAGGACCAACTATTCCTTCTAGCCTTCTTTGTATATTTTAAATCAGACGCTATCTATCCCTACACATTCCCATAAGATATTGCTAAGCATTTTGCAGTAGAGTTAGATTCTGTTAATGCAATTTCCACTTTCTAACAAGATATTTATAGAAGAAAGAGAGAGAAACCTGTCGTTACTCCATTTTCATTTACTTAATTCGATGTGTCTGGCTGTGGAGGTTTACTCCTTTCAGATGGTTGAGAAACAGACACCATTTGAACATCATTTAATGCCTCTGCAGGCTTCGTAGATTCCCCACCAAGGCTTGGTTTAGAAGTTTTTCGCTCATTCTTTTATCTGGATGGAGAGCTGGAAGCTGTCTCTAGATTTTCTGATGCATTTGCTGGTTCAGATAGCTCTCCCGCTGGCTTTGATGCAGCCGCATCACAAGGCTCATTCTTTTTATCAGACATCTATTTCCTTCACTGCTTTTGGAGGCTGAGAAGGTTCTTTAGCTGTTTCCCTCCCACCTGTCTCCTCTAGTGAACTTGGTACAACCTGGGATGTTAAGTTATGTAATACCCTTGTTATACTTGGTTGATGATCCTTTGATTGGTTAATAATACTGGATTCATTCGAATTAGCTTTTTTTTTTTATCTTCCTCATTAGTGGCAAAATTGCTTGACTCTTTTTTATCCGTGGGTGGGTCATTGGGTGAAGGCGATGTCGCATTATCTTCACGAAGAGAAACTTCAGTGTTTTGGTCACCATGGTTGCTCAATGAACTTTTCTGATCCCCCTTGAGGCTTTCGTCTTCCGAGTTTTTCACATTCTGAGCACCCCGGATATCCGTATCATTGGCGACACTGTGTGTCTCTGACTGACATCAGATAACGTTCACAAAATGCTAAGAAAATATAAGCTTGGCATAGGTTAACGTGTACCTCTCAGAACATGTCGGTTCCTCCTTTTCATCTGGTGGATCTTCCAAAATAAAGCAGTTCCTTGCTGCCAGTTGAATGTTCGGACAAGTACCAGATCATCATTTAAGTGAACTCCGGGCTGAAGCAGCAGCAATATTGGGTCCAACCAGATGCGCAAAGAACCCTGCCTGCAAATGGAGCAACACTATGTTCGTAACATATCACCAACAAATAGAAGAGGTAAATGATGAAGGGTGGAATAAGTCGAGAATAATTTCAAAATCTGAAAATAAAAGGATTAATTATGAGAGATAAAAAATTATGATTTAAGTCACTGAATTATTTAAAATTTTTTATTAAATTCATTGGAATGTTAAATTTTTTTTTCTTAAAAAGTTTCACCAACGAGTTCCTAACCAAGATCTGATGATTGGTACATTTATCAGAACCTATTTTAAATTTAAGTTGATTTGATAGTCAATGTTAGAGATATGAGATAAAAGCTATTTGAATTTTAGTTTGTAGATTCATGACATCTAAAACTATTTCATGAAACAAACTAAAATGTAGAAGAAAAGGAAAAATAGAACTTTTGATTGGAGCAAGCAATGCGATAAAAGAAAGCCAAACATCTTGGATTTTAATATCCTAGTGACTTAAATGAAAATTTGTGAACAGTTTAGTGATCAAATTATAACTTTTTTAATCAAGTGACCACAACAAAAATTTACCCATAATTTAATGATTACCAATCCAATTTACTTTTTTTTTCATATAAATTTCATTAGTATTTTTTTTATTGCTGTGAGTGATATTATAATTGAATATTCGTATATTTGTACATAGCACGAATTTAAAATTAACCATGGTTGACTTTTTTTTAATAATGAAAATCAATTATTTTTTGGTCTCAAAATTATTGTTCATACTATTTTTTAAGAAAAAAAACAATAAGATTATTAAATTAGATATATATAAAAATTAAATTTTGTATTTATTCTAAATAAATAGGTTAAATAATAATTAAAATTATTAAAGCTATATTCATGTTAAAAATAATTTATACTAAATAATATTTAAATTGTTTTTATGTTAAAAAATAATTTATTGATAAATAATTACAAAATTTTATTATTTATTTTTTATTATTCACACTCGGTGGTTGGTGGTAAATGAAAGATTTTTTTTTTATATAAAAAAATCTTAATTAGCTGTTTAATTCATAATTGTATATATGAATACGAAGTCAATGAAATGAGATGCATAACAAACAGAAACAATGGAGAGAACTTTGATCTTGTGTTTGATCCTTCTCCTTTGCTTCCCCATGGCTTATGGCGGATACTACTCGAAAACCGAATCACGCGTTTCCAACTTGAGAAAAGCTACCAATCTCCGATTCTTTTTTCACGGCATCCTCGGTGGCGAGAATACTACGGCGGTCACCGTGGCCCGTGCTAACTCTTCTTCGCTAGGGCCATCTAACAGCATAGTTGTCGACCATGCTCCACTAACCGTTGGTCCCGAACCAACATCGAAGACCATCGGGAATGCTCAAGGACTCGAGGTATTCGCGGGTCGAGATACAACCACCGTGGTGGTGTACTTGGACTTCGGGTTTACTGAAGGAGAATTGAACGGCAGCTCTATTAGCGTGTTTTCGAGGAATCCGGCGACGGAGACACAACGTGAGCTTGCGGTGATCGGAGGGAGAGGGAAGTTCAAGTTAGCTGAAGGGTATGCATTGCTTAAGACTACCTTTATAAGTAATACCAGTTTGGTTGTTGAATATAATGTAACTGTGATTCATTACTAAGATTGGCATTTGAGAGTTGATGTATAGGACATAAGAGTTGAGTCACAAACATGTTGTTACTCGATTTTGCCCGATCTATAAACACCACTAATTGTATACGTACAAAATTTTTATAATGTTTATTGATATTTAAATATGGTCAAAATTGATTCGATAACTTATTTTACTTTTTTTTAATAATGAAATTGTTTAT
Organism: Gossypium hirsutum; assembly: GCF_007990345.1. Taxonomy (NCBI): domain Eukaryota; kingdom Viridiplantae; phylum Streptophyta; class Magnoliopsida; order Malvales; family Malvaceae; genus Gossypium; species Gossypium hirsutum. The sequence continues at coordinate 86,431,993 of NC_053427.1, forward strand.
TTGATTAATGGATTTAATTTGACTTGAATTGAGCGGGGCTATAAATGAATCAGGCTTAAAGGAGTAAGTATCTCTTCATGTTCATTTATTTATTTTTTCAAGTTTGTTTGTGTTGGTTGATGTTTGTTTATAATTTCAAAAATTATGTATGCTCATGTTCATTCGTTTAAATTAAGTTAAATTGTTCGTGGAACATTAAACGAACATGATCATTTAATAACAAATTAACACGTAAATAATTATTATTATATAATAATTTAATAACAAATAACGTTAAATGAGATTTAAATGATTTATTAAACACACTTTAAATGAACATAAATTAATCAAATATGCCTTGTTTATACCTGGTTCATTTAGTAAATTTTATTTAGATGAAATTCTATTATTAGTCTTGTACTATACATAAATTGTGAATTTAATCCATATATAAAATTTGAAAGTCCAATCTTGGCTCAAATAGTAATCGTTAAATCCGTTAATTAATATGACTTGACATTTTTGCGAGTATTACGTGAAAATAACAACATGACATAGCATTATACATTATAAAAGATCTTAGAGATACCATAATCTAACAAAGATAATAGTTATTATTTAATAATTAAGACTGAAATTTTAAATTTTGAAAAGTATAATGATTAGAAATACGAAATTAGAACCAACAAATGTTGGGTGTAATGGTAAAGCACATCGTATCCCTAAGGAGGGACACATGTTTAAACCTTGGAAACGACATTATTAGGGGAAAGTCACGAACACTGAACATAGACCGTAAAACAAATAAGAAGAATACCAAAAAAAAAATCATAATTAGAATCTTGGGACTAAATTCAAAACTAATATATTACAGGCACTATTTGCTGAAGTTAACCTGTTTAAGTAATATTTGATGACCCGAACCTAATCGACAAAAGCGAAAAGCTTTAGGGATTGGAATGTAAATATATATTATATATATGCATTTAAAAGGGAGCAGTTAAGCAAATCAACAAAGACATCGGTGTATTATATTTTCTACTGCTTTTCTTCTCTTCCAAGCCTACTTTCTCTTCTGTGTCTTTCGTCGCTTTTGCAGTCATGGTTCTCGAGGTAAGCTATTCAATTGGATTCCTCTTTTGATTTACTTCTTCTAAATCATCAATTTTTTTAGTATTTTCTTCTTCTTTTTTCGTTACTCAAATTAGGGTTTTGTTGATTTTTCTTTTTTGGTTTTCAATTTTCAAATCGGTCAATTAGGCTACTATGATATGCATTGATAACTCAGAATGGATGCGAAACGGCGATTATTCTCCGTCTCGATTTCAAGCCCAAGCTGATGCTGTTAGTCTTATCTGTGGAGCTAAAACCCAGGTAAAATGATTGCCTTTTAATGGAATGTAAAATTACGCTAGGTTTTCCTTGCTTTTCTAATGAGGATTGGGAATTTGATTTCGTTTAATGAATTAATGGCAGTCTAATCCGGAGAATACGGTGGGGATATTGACTATGGCGGGCAAAGGAGTACGTGTATTGGCTACTCCTACTAGTGATCTTGGAAAAATCTTGTCTTGCATGCACGGTACTGTTAATTCACTTATTTTTTTCAGTCATGTTTGGAGGTTAAGTTTATCTAAGCTAGGAGTACGTGTATTGCTTTACCATTGCACTCCTAGAGAGAGAACTTGGGTTCGAACTTACAACCTTAGAGACGAACTCAAAAGGATTAGTCTTTATGAATATAACGGACATGGAGGATACTTTGGTTTCTTCGAATAAGAAAAATTGACGTATATATTGAAGGAAAAACAACATTAATAGTTTTAGGGCTTGTTATTTGGATCATACGAGTATTTTACTTTACTTAACTTTAGCAAATCTGTACCATGACCTATGTAAAGCATGCAGTTCTGTGAGAAATCCATGTTTGATAACCTCTGTGAAAGCCGAGCATCTTTTTTGTTAGAGTTTAGAAATGGAGAACTTGTCATTGCTGTTGGGTTTCAGGAGTTATATTTAGTGTAGCTTGCCATTTTTATGCAAAAGTAGCATGTAATTAATGAGTAATCTATGATATTTTGTTTACATTTTTCTGAATTAAAGGTCATCTTCCTTCCACTCTATTAGTTATGCCATCATTGTTCCCTTCTTATTCTCTATGTACGTTTCAATGCATACAGGTCTTGAAATGGGGGGTGAGATGAACCTAGCAGCTGGAATTCAGATTGCTCAGTTGGCTCTAAAGCACCGCCAAAACAAAAATCAGCAGCAAAGGATTATAGTTTTTGCTGGAAGGTATGTTATATTGGCTGTTGATTTGCTCGTTTACTTCAATTCGAAAATAACGGTTTTCTTTTCTTTTCCTGTATGCTTTGTGCTCAGTCCTATTAAGCATGAAAAAAAGGCATTGGAGATGATTGGGAAGAAGCTGAAAAAGAATAGCGTAGCTCTTGATATTGTCAATTTTGGTGAGGACGAAGATGGAAAGCCAGAAAAATTGGAGGCTCTTCTCGCATCTGTTAATAATAATGATACTAGTCACATAGTTCATGTTCCTGCTGGTCAAAATGCACTTTCAGATGTCCTTATCAGGTTTTTGCTTAGTTCCTTCTGATTCTTAGTTTTCCTTATATACACACATACAGATATATAAATTCTCACACGTGAATATGAAGCTATCACCTCATGTCTCTTGGCTTATATTGCTTACCAAATAGTGATTGTGTGAATGATATTTTTTTTATTTTTATGTCAGCACGCCTGTGTTCACCGGGGATGGGGAAGGAGGAAGCGGCTTTGCTGCTGCTGCTGCTGCAGCTGCAGCGGGTGGGGTTTCTGACTTTGATTTTGGCGTGGATCCAAACATAGATCCTGAGCTGGCTCTTGCTCTAAGGGTTTCCATGGAAGAGGAGAGGGCAAGGCAAGAAGCTGCTGCCAAGAGAGCTGCTGAGGAAGCCACTAGACAAGAAAAAGGAGAGGAAGCACAACCACAGTCCGATTCTCAGAATGCAACAATGAATGCTACTGAAAAAGCTTCTGACCCAATGGTTGGCATTACTATCTGTTAACATTGGATAATACAACTGAAGCCTTAAATCGGGTTTTGGCTAACTGATGTTATTGCAGGATGAGGATGATGCTTTGCTAAAGCAGGCCCTTGCATTGTCGATGAATATCCCCGGATCTGATTCTTCTGCAGGTGATGCTCAAATGTCTGAGGCAACTAATGACGACCAGGAATTCGCCTTGGGTATGTCCTATTTCATCAGTTGTTTTAACGTAGTAGGGTGTATACTGCACATCAAGCTGAAAAATGATACTAGGTTTACTAAATGTGAAAAATGGTCCATGTGGGTGCAGCGACCAAATCCTACCAATTGAACCTCAACCTCACTTAAGACTAAATGATACTAGGTTTAGTTCGTACACATGGCACAATTGTTTCTCTATAATGTAAGGGTAATAGTTATTTATGCCTTTTTGATATGTAGATATCTTAATCTATATAATTGAGTGTTGCATTGTATTTTTTTACTGGCTTAAGATGCTAGACTCCAATGCATCTATATCATCCACTTCTAAGCTAAATTCCGAACTTGCTTCCATGCAGCACTTCAGATGTCCATGCAGGATGGATCAAAAGATTCGTCAGCTCAATCAGATGTCAGCAAGGTGTTGGGGGATCAGTATTTTATGTCATCCATTCTTTCATCGGTAAGTCCAATCGAATTTGCTTTTCTAAACCCATAATTGGTTTCTCCCTTCTGGTGCCTACATTCTGATCTGTTATGGCTTTTACAGCTTCCGGGAGTTGACCCGAACGATCCAAAAGTAAAAGATTTGCTAGCATCTTTGCCCAGCCAATCTGAGGTTTGTTTCATTGAACTTACCATAACCTAAACACTCAATGTCCTGTTTGCATACGACGATTTAGATTGGTAGTCTAGCAGTTAACTGATCGGTTATCGTAATTTTCACTTGCTACCAGCCGCAAGAAAAGAAAGAAGAAGATGAACAACCCAAAGATGACAAGTGAAGATCTACATTCCTTCTAACAATCGATGTGTGAGCCGATTTCTAGCCGAGTTAAGTTCTTTTTTCTCCAGAGACTTGAGAAATGTGTCAAAACTGTGCTGAATTGTGGGCTCGGTAGAAACATTTTCGTTTTTCGATTTGAATGTACGAGATTAGGACGATATCATTCCGTGTCTGAACTTTTATTTGCATAGGAAAAGCAGGATTTGTTGGTGTTTGATGATATAGAGTATTTCCAGTTTCCCCTTTCTGATGTGCCTATTTAATTTTCATGAATATTAATTGATTAAAAAGATACGAAAATAGGACTATAATTGAATCCAAAATGGAGTTTAATTGGGTGTATATAATTATTTGTAAAATTTTATATTCAATAGATTGTTTTTAAAGTCGATATTTAACAATTTGAAAGTAGAATAAGTATTAAAAGCAAATGAATGATTTTGAAGGACTGAGTTGGAGAAGGTATTCATTTGATGGATGATCCGAAAATTGGTACGGATGGCTTGAACTGAATTTTTAAAATTTTTTAAATATTTTTTATGAAATTTTTAATTAATTATTTAATTAAATTGAACAAATTCATCACTCTTTGGATCAATTAACCAATTTAATCATTAGTCTAGTTTAAAAATCTTGCTTTAAACATCGAGATCAATACAACCTCAATTTTGAGGATGTGTTTGGATAGGGGAATTGTAGGGGAAATTTCATTTGTGTAGTTATGTTTTGAATATTTTTAAAGTGGATTTGTTTGTTTGGGTAAAAATTTTGATGAATTTCAAAATTCATGACTGATGTTTTAAAACATATACATGTTGAATTTATTATTATTATTTATTTTTAATATAATTATTTTTTTTATAATTATTCTTTATTCATAAAAATCTAATAATCTAATGTTAGCATTTTTAAAATCTCCAAATTTTTAAAAAACTTCATCCCATTTGAGAGTGCTTACATGAAGGTAGTGTGAGAGGAATTTAATTTGTATAAAATATTTTTAAAATTCTAAAAATAAATTTACCTAGTTGGGTAGATATATTAAAGCACCTAAATGCGGCATCCCTCTCTCGACCTAGACAATGAATTCAAATGCCAAATGTCACATTCCGAGAACAACTCAGACTATTATAGCTTATTCCATTGAAATTAATCTAGCAAGTGGCATAAATATACAATTTTATGTGATGCAAGTAAAATACACATGTTCTAAGTCCAATGGACCCACATACAATGATGACCAAATTTTAAATTTGACCTATAGCACGAAAACATTAGTGTAAGGATGTTAAAAATAGACCGCAAACTAATCCGCTACAAATGGGTAGATTTTTTCCTTTGAATGTTGAATATGAATATAAGACAAGACATGATTGATTATTTCCTAGACAGAACGATTATAATAATTATTTACTCCACATCATCCCGCCTCACTATATAAAATTATTATTTTATTTTTGTATATATAATTATTAAAAAAAAGAATGTAATACTATATGATTTTACCATTTTATTAGTATTTGTATATATAATTACTAAGAGAATAAAAATATAATAATATATTATAGGAAAAAAAGTGTGCTTTATGTTTAAATATTTATTTACATTTAAAAAAATTGATAATATTAAAAATAAAAGAAAAATTAAATTTAAGTGGATTGAGTTGAGACAAGATGGATACATCCAACATTCATAAAAATGGTAATAATTTTTAATATTATACATCTATAGTAGAACAAGGCAGGTAGTGATATAGATCGTCAACATTGTACCAAAGATACTTTTAGAGTATATCGAATCAGTATAACTATCCTTCTTCTGACACAGCAATGCAATTTCAAACAGTATATCAATGTGAAGTGCTAGATAATTTCTTTTTTCTTCTTGGTTGTCGATGTATAACCAAGTATCATGCAATAGAAAATTGCTCGAATTCCTGGAGGTACTGGCTTGGGCCTAGAAATAGAAGATAAGGTAACAATGGTGAATTTAACATCTTTTTCCGACCCACTCTATTTTCATCCCTAATCTGGAGTGACCAAGCCTATCTATATCAATATATATATTTCAATATGCTAGCAATATTCTAGATCAAAATAATAGGATATTTGACCAACTCTGAATTTTACATAAAAGACCAGAAGTAAATATTTTACATACAAAACAAAATCAAGCATCAAATTGAGTATCATCAAATTAAAACCAGAAAGCTAAGTAGAGAATCTCAGAAAATAAAATGCATAGCCATAACTTTAAATAAGCACTCGATGCAGTGCTCGTTCAACAACAACAAAAGAACATTTGCAATGAGTAAAAGTATACCTTAATCAGGCAATGCGGTTCCTCGTTCAAGATTATTTTTGATTTCCAATGTGTATTTCCCAAAGGCCCGTTCGATCTTCTTATTGAAATGCTCGTTACGGTCATTGATCGAATCGATATCCTTCTCTTCGTGAAATTTCCTCCTCCTACTAAATGACTTGCGTTTTTCTTCCCGGTCCTTAAGTTCCTTTACCATCTTATCAATCTTATCCTCTGAAACCTTAGGTGCCTACACGAAAACATAAGAAACTCATATTGAATACTTCACAATCACATTGGTGAGATAATGGTGAGAAAGAAATCAAGCAAAACCATACCTTCCCATATTGGAGGCTTGAAGCTTCACGGAAGAACTCTGGGTCAGATTCTTTCAATTTGTTATATTCTTCTAAGTCAATGTCGATGTTCTTTGTCCGTTTTTTGTATGCATTGTACAATGTCTTCTGATTGAATACTAAAAAAAACACAAAATTAGCCTCGTTGATGTATTAAAGTGTTCTCGATTTTCGCTATTTGTCCTTGTTCTACTGAAAGAGAGAAAATGCAAAAGCATCAAGCAAACCACGCCTATGAGTGTTTCTATATTAGACATCCTATGGGGGCTATTACATTAGGAGTTCAATATATGCATGCGTAAATAGATGGTAAGAAATGGAAGTCTGGAAAAGCAAAACAAGTAACAGATGGAAACATACCGTCCCAACCGAACGGGGCAGGATCTTTTTCCCATTTCTTATATTTTGCCTCGGCTGCCTCTTGAGTATCGAGCATATACGCTTTTTGCAAATCCAACCCATTTGCATCCAAAAGTTTCCCAATCTTTTTCTTCCTTTCCTCGAGCCATTTTTGCTTAGAAATTCCTCTAGATTCAGGTGGAGCTTCCATTCGTTTCTTTTCAGCCACCATAGCCGTTTGATTAGCTTTTCTTGCTTCGTTCTGAGAATCACATAATCATCATCGATAATTTGTTCTTACTTATAATGAAATTAAACATAAAAGATAAAACGGAAATGGTAAGCAAACTAACCATCTTTAGTCTCAACTCGAATAATTTTTTCTGTCTACCGGTAAGTTTTGTAATGTCTCCTTCAATGTTCTCCTCAGCTAGCTGGTTGTTATTGTCATCATCGGAAATTTGTTCTGGTTCTGGTGCTCCACTTTGTACATCTTGTAATTGGTAAGCAACACATCTAACAGGTTGATCATGCTCACGTTGCACAGTTTCTGCCACGAAAAAGAAAAAGAGCTGCCAAGTTACTAAAACATTGAAGACAGCGTACATAAACAAAAGGTAAAAGTATCATGAAGGCCCCTAGGCAAATTAGTCCAACATTATATCAAAGAGTAAACTGATCCTTTATATGTCAAAAATTTCATCGTTAAAAACTGATCTCTATTCAACAACATAAATTGCATGTGGCACCCTAGCTAGTTGATCAGCCATGCCAGTTTTTAACGGTATGAAGGGATGAAATATTTAACATAAAAAAACAGTTTGCTCTTTGATATGATGTACAAGAACTAATTTACCCAATCTCACTCCTAATACAAAACCTCCATAATACTTTTACCACAAACAAAACCATTAATGGTAGAAGTACAAGAACAGCATTAAAACACCTGGTTTTTCTTGATCCTTTTTTGCCTTGGCTTCAACAATCTTTCTAAAGCAATATTCAACACATTCATGGTACGGATTCGACGCGTTGATACAATCCGGGTGAACTCGGCGGTCTTCTTCCATTTATTTTGGTTAGCCTTTACCTGAAAAATAAACTTAAAACAATTAAAGCTTAAGCGTATGCTTCAACTAATTTTATTTGTAATTAAAAGAAAATTAACCCTGGGATTCCAAATAGTGGCGGCGTAAAGGTGCGCGGCTGATACTTCACGGTGGCAGTGGCACCGTCCACCACCGATAAACACCTCAGTGTGAACAAATTTCACACTAATAGCAGTGGATTGTGGAAGCACACAACAGTGTAACTCGGGGTTCAAGTAGCAATCAATCTTCAAGTTAAGTTTAGGGCTTCAAAAAATTACCTTATTTAACTTCTTGGTCTATTGGAGACTTTAAGGTAAGAGAGGGCTTGGGTCATGCACTGTAGAAGGAGGAGAATTGAGCTGACTGGAGGGACAAAAGGACGAGGCCGGGACAGAGCGGTCGTCAGAGGCTTGTTTGGCGGCACCGCCGGCAGATCTGTAAAGAGAGATGAGATAATGGTGGGTCGGGAATTTTCAAAAGAAATTTTAGAGAAAAAAAGAACTTTTGATATATAATTTTATGGGTAAACCATTACAAAACTTTCAATTTCGTCCCTTCTATTTTGGTATAATAACATATTTAGTCCTTAACAATTATACATTCTATTAAATTAACCTTAATTCTAGATAATCCAATGCAAATTAAATTTTAAAATTTTGATTAGATTTGTAGAGAATTGAGATAATAATCCTTTTGAATGTAATTTATACAGAGGATGATATGATTTTGATACGATTTCCCGAGCTTAGATGATCAGAAAATAGCTTAATGTGAAGAATCATCTTGAAATGGTTCAAAAGGTAGAAACATTAATCCGAAACACTTGAATTCTTTAAGGAACATAACTATATTAAAACCATGACCCACTTTCCTGTGAGATATTTCATTTTGCGCTTAGACCCCTCGTTTTAGGTCAATCTTGATGTCGTTGAATTACATCATAACATGATATGACCGTACTCACGTTATATTTTTACTTACGAATCTTAGTGTACTGTGCTTAAGAGCGAAGCTTGTTAAGTCCTCAATAGTGAAATTGTGAGGTTTGTTGCATTAGTCTTTACCTTTGGAAGAATGGAAAAGACAATGTTTTTAATACGCACCAAGTTCTTTAAGATGTGTTTAAGAACTAGACTGATAGAAATTATATTCTTAACACTCGTTGTATGGTTTATGTTTAAAGTTTGTAGTTGGTTTTTTCGACAATATCATGTAAAAATTCTAACTTATATTATTTCTTTAGGAGTGTGATGTACTTTAACACTATATCCAGCATTTGTTAGTAAACTTACTAAAGATTTTAATTACTTTTATATTAATTACTTTATATATTTAGTTTAATTAAATTTAAATAAATTAATAAAACTACATACTTTAATGAATTTTAAATTTCAATAAATAAATTAAAACTGTATATATATTTTAATTTTAACATAAATTAGTAACATTTAATTTTTTTTAATATTTATAAATTAAAAATTAAAAATGTTGAAGTGTTAGGATTTAGTTTACTGAAAAGTTCAAGGGTAAACTACATTAATAGTCTTCCAACTATTAGTAAATTTATTTTTTTAAAACTCAACTATTGAATTTTGTCTTTTATAATCACCAATCAGCTACTAATGACAGCTTTTAAAATTGGCAAAATAACAATTTTAACCCTCAACAATTATAAATTATGTTAGATTATTCTTGATTATAGAAAAAAAAATTAATCATCAACATTTACACGTTCTGTAATTTGACTATTTTCTTTTGTAATTTTTATTTTCTTTGTAACATTGAAGGTTAATTTTAAAAGAATGAGAAAATACAAAAATTATTATCTTGTATTTTTGGGTATTTCTAATTTATTTTGTTTATTTGATAATTTTTGGAACTTTTTAGTTGAAACAGTTACAAATAAAAGTAAAACTGCAAAAATATATATAATTACACAAAGGGTTGGATTTTTTAAAATTAAGACTAAATTGACATAATGTATAAATATTGAGAGTTAAAATTACTATTATGCCAATTTTAGAAGCCACCATTGTTAGCTCGCCTGTGATAAAAAAAACTAAGGGCCAGATTTTGAGCTTTATTGGATCAACGGAAAATTGCAATATTTTAATAAGGGGTTAAATCACTTTTTGGGTCTGAACTTGATAACTTTTCTAATATTAAGACATGAACTTTTTTTTTATTTAAGTTAGGCCTGAATTAGGCAAGTGCTCTCATATTAGAGTTTGGATTTTTTTTGTCCAAGTTAATCCTTGAAGCCCTTAGAGTTTAAATCCAAATGTGGAATCAATTACCAAGTTCAAGGATTAACTTGAACAAAAAAAAGTTCAAGCCCCAATATGGAAACACTTGTTTAAATCCCAATGTAGAAACAATTGTCAAGTTTAAAGCCTAATTTAGACAAAAAAAAATCAGATCTCTTTATTTAAAATTTAATTTTATATATCATGTATCTAAAGTTGAATTATATTTTATCTCTTCTAAAAAAAAAAACAGATTGACCCCAATACATTATACATTACATGAAAGAGTGAGTTAACTTTCTTAGAAAAAATTTTATTCATTGTTACGATTAAAAAATAATATTAAGCATTAATACAATGTACACTTGACATGTTACGTGTCACTATTTGATTATTTTCTTAATTATATTAGTCTATAATAATAATAATAAATGAATTTTTTAATTTAAAAAAATCAATATACTCTTAGATAATTTACTCTTTGATCCTTTTTGCAATATTAATTTTAAAAAAATCAATCTACTCTTAGATAGTTTACTCTTTGATCCTTTTTGTAATCTAACACCTAGTAAGAATGTTCAAATTTAGATTAAAACCGAATTAATCGACCAAACGGATCTAATTCGGTTAATCGATCAATTAACCGATCTAATTCGGTCGAATATCAAAAAATAATTTTTTAAAAGTTCGGTTATCAATTAATTTGGTTCAAAATTGAATAATTAACCAAACTTAACAATTAATAATACAAACTATATGTAATTTAATTCAATAATTCAGATAAATGAACATTATCAATTTATTTTCTTTTGATACATTTTATACTTGTTTTAACAAAAAATATATATATATAAATTTTGGATAACCAAATTAACCGAAATATTTTGATTCCATTAATTTTTCTTAAAAAAATTTCAATTCGGTTAACAATTAAAGAATTAAAAAGTCTGATTAATTCGATTAATACTAATTCGATCGGTTTGAACAACCCTACCACAAATACCGTTTTACAAAATAGTGAAAAAAACAAAAAAAAAAACATCAAACATAAAAAAAAATGTATACATGTAACTGGAAGTGTTGGAAACCTACCAACTTTTCACTGAATCAAATACTAAACCATAAAATTTTAATTATTATTCTTTTCACAATTTTGAGTGTCATATTCATATCTCTGTTCATACTCGTATCCAACACATTCTCATATCCAATCCATCCTAGAAAAAAGATTTTAAGAGTAAAAAGAAATGTAATTGAAAATAAACCATTAACTAAGGTAATATTCATAACAGAGTAGTCCATGAACATAAAATGAGACTTTGAGACAATAGGATACTTTTTTCTTCAATTTAAATCAATTTATCATTTGAAGTCAACAATCAATCCCAAACCCTGACTCTCTTCTCAATCCTATTTCCTAGGGTTCTAAAACAAAATCAGTGAAAAAAACCAAAATTCACTCAAAAAAATGAAGTAAAATAAGAAAAATCAGCACAAGTTTTGAATATTCTAAGTTAGTTAAAAAAAAAATTTTCAAAATGACAGAGAAAAGGAACCCCGTGATTTTTGCTCCAAGGAAGTGCATCCAGCTCCTAATATGTTTATAAGCCTTTTTTTTTTTCAAACAGGAAAGAAGAATGTTTCACCGAAGTTGTATATTTACATTTGAAAATTCCAGCACTGACCTTTGTTTTGCTTTGATGGGGGATATTGAGTTTTTTTAATGTCTTTAGAAACCCGACATTACGACTGCTGGAGATGCTTGAATTCTTGACAATCAGCTCCGATTTCATTAAGTGCTGATAACAGCTTCGGCACAATCTTGCCTAACATCAACTTGAATCCAACTGAATTGGAGTCTGCATTGTTTGCGTCACTAATAGAGGCGTCTTTAGTTAGAGAACCGATTAAGTAGCCTTTCATATATGCATCACAGGCTTTAAGGATGTAATAACCGCGTTGCCTGAAATGCTCTTTGATGAGTTGTTCAAAGTCCTAGATATGATTATGAAGTTAATCATATGCAACAGCAACTCAATAACGAGAACATACTAGTGAAATGGAATAATTACCTTCGGGGGCTTCCGCATTAGATACATCATTGACTTGCAGTTGAGTAAGAAAGTATTCTCGTTGTATGCCAATGAATTTTTCTCTCCTTCGGCTGTCCCAACCTGCTTATCATACCCAGCTTCGTTGAAATATGGCTTAGCATTTAGCACTAACCCTTGCAGTGAAACTAGGACTTGAAGGATGCTTGAAGACGATGGATCCCAAACTTCGTTTCCCTTGCCCGTCCATGTGTTTAGAAGGCTAAGGCACACCTTCCCTTCCTCGTATAAATTAGGATTTAGCCTCCAACCACCCGAATGATAGTACGCTGACTGCAGAAATTAAAATCCGAGTCGGAAAACCCAGTAACATGAATCACTTTCCTATGACATATTAAAGACAATCCAAAAAGTTAAGAGAATCTTAGGGATCTTACCGGTGGCACATCAGGATACTCAGGAGGAAGGTGAAAATCGAAGAAGAAAAGACCATCTTGATAAGGTGTACCATATGCCCCAACTATTACGGCCCTCAAGAGGTCCATCCGATCCTCATATACTCGTACATAGATTCCATCTGTTAAATAGTTACAAGTGCTTAAAACAAAGGTTGATACGGCCAAGGACAAGAAACCTTTTAAATACACCGAGACTATACAATCCTTACCTGGCAGGTTGTTCTGAAGGATGTTCCAATCTTGTTGAACCTTCTTTAGCCACTTCCTTCCAGCATTATTCTGCAAGCATGATTAACATAGAAAGACTCAAAATCTAAGAGACATAACTATACATGTTGTACATTGCAATTACCATTAAGTAATAACACTACACTAGAGCAAAGTTTTATAAAACTGGACCAGTGGTCAAACCGGTCAGACCACCAGTTTTCGGTTTCCGGTTCAACCGCTGGTCCAACAATAATTAAATAAAAATTAAAAAGAATAAAACTGGTTCGTGGGTTTTGCTCTGGTTTTTACCGGTTCTGAGCAGTTCTCTCAGAGACCAATTCAACCCCTTTTTCTGGACCAATATACCAGACCGTTCCTGGTCTGGTCCAGCTCCAATAACATTGCAGTAGAGGTAGTGAACACAAAACCTCAAAAATTTAACATATTAACATATTAGAGTCTCCTCAAGCAACATATCAATACAGATTTCCATACTTGCACTATATATATCGAAGTGGATTTTAAATTGCACAGCCAAATTAATAGAAGGTCCCAATCATACTAAGACAACAAGATAAGTCCACATCCAAAAATTATATTTCATTTTCTTAATGTTATAGCTCAAATCAACAAAGCAAGTTATTAAGTGTCAGTGGCTCAGAGCTAGTATATGAAGGTCATATACCTGACCACTTGCACCAAGAAAATAATGATCTAGAGGATCTTTAGCTGTATCAAACCGCTTGAAACTGCAAGCATTGTCCTCATCAGCTGTTTTAGGATCCAAGTTTTCAATTCTCAAGTTGCTCGAATCTTCCAAAGGAAGTGACTGTTTCTGCACCTCTACTTCAACATGTTCCAGACCTTTTCCACTAACATTTTTCCCACTGGAATTATCAACATTGGACTTCTGCGAGCTAGACTCATAGCTGGAATCTCTGCCCTGAGGTTCATATTCATTTTCTCCTTCGGAATCCAAACCAATTTGATCATTTTTTCGTCTTCCTGAAAACAATCCACTTGCTAGTCTGGTGACAAAATCAAATGCAGCTAAGGGGAGAGATAATGCTTTATTCCTTCCAGAATTATTTTCCATACCCTCTTCTGCTTCTGAAACACTGGCTTTTAGTGGCTCCAGATCCTGAACAACAAATACTCATAGCATTCACTCAATGGAGAACCAAAATAAATGAATTATTAGAATTTAAGATTGCACAATCATATACTGATAATTGTACTAGCATGGTGCATAAAAGCTTTGGTGGTCATATATGTGCAGAAGGCATCTAGATATTTTTTTAACCATCTAATGGTCCTACCAGCACTACAAAGGCAAAAATATATAGTTTTTTCTCCAAACATATGTGGTTAATACGTTAACATTTTTTAATCTCAAAGTTCTATCCCAACCCATCAAGACCAAATCCAGACCATATTCTGGCTCATAAAACTGTGTTTCAGAATGAACAGCTGAGATCAACAACTTTAAAAACCCCTTTTTGGAAAACCTGCTTGCATATAATTGATATGTTGACAGATTTAAATTTATGGACTACCATGCTATTGTTTCAAACAGAAACAAACCTCTTGAGCATTCTCAAGAGCATCCATCTCATCATCATTAACAGTTTCCCAACTAGCAGCATCATCACTTACTTCACTCCCAGCAGCAATTGATTCATCATCATCTCGGCCAACAACACAAATTGCTTGAGGTCCAACCTAAAAAAAATTAAAGATCAATTTGTCAAAACAATAACTATGCTCCTCCACAAGGGATCAAGTAAACAGTATGAAATAATTATCAGTAATCATCACACGATAGAACAGACACTTAATTAAGATATTCCTAAAATAAGCAGGTAAAAATAGTTTATAAGCAAAGGAAGATAAATTTACTGATTATGATAATCTAAAAATATCACCAGAAACCTTCTCTAAGGTTATAATGCTCATATTTAGCCTCCTTGGGATGTATGTGAGAGGATTAATACTTACATAAAGAATAAACTAGTCAAGAACAAAACAAAGAGCAGCTTCTTTCATCCCTACCAAAATGACAATATCCATTGAGATAAAAGAGCCTCTAACATTTTAAGTCAGCCAATTGATAGGAAGAGAGGTTACCACTGTAATAAATATAAGAAAACCAACTGAAAAAAGATACAAAGTTTAGACTTCAGAAGCCAAAGACAACTCAAAGGAGAAAGAAAATAAAATATTAGTTCACAGAATAAGGCATCAAGTTTACCGTTGAAACCATCCCATCAGCCCATGTAACCTCAATATCACCATTTTCAGGCCAGTTATGTTCCCAACCCAAGAGAGATCTGTGAAGTCCATGGAAGCTTCATTAAGCGGGGCACCTTCTACTTTGTTACTTCCTGAGTGCTTTTGGAAGTCCAGTTTCACCTCCTTTGATCCATCTTCCTGCTTTGGTTCCTTAAGGGAGCCTTCTTCAGAAGCAGATTGAATGGGAAAAGAAGCTGGAGGTAATCGAACTACTACATCACCATAACAGTAATCATAATCTGGATGTCCTTCCAGCTCGTACACACTTACAATTTCCTCCTTGTCAAACTCACGAGGGTCCTCTGCCCTGGTTACTGGCTTCAACCACTTTACACAAGCTGTCCGTTCCTTTGCATTAACACTTTTGACCACCCCAACACGCCTGGGTTCATATGCATCATCACCATCATCAGAGGTTTTCTCCACCACATACTGCTCTGCAACAAATTCATGATCACCAGGAGTTTCAATTGGGACCAACTTTGTTGCATCCACTCCACGTTCCACTGTTCCATCCTGCCATGCGACATCAACCCTTGTTCTACTATTGACAATTAAAAGAGCCCTTTCAAAATTATCCCCTTTCTTTTTTGCTTTCTTGTCTTTCCTAATCACAACTTTACGGACTTTCTTGCGGTGAAGAGGCCAATGCTCATGGACAGTCTCCTTTGAAACTGATAATGAACTGCTACAAGAGCTAGATTCAAATGAGACTTTATTTTCAACATTTCCATTGTCTTTAGTTTCAACAATTGCATTGTTTTCATCAGGTGTAGGCATTTCATCAAGATCCATGGATTCAGTATTATCATTTGGTTCATCAGGAGTAACCTCTTCTGAATCACATTCATGATTTCTCCCATTTCTCATGGAGCCATTAAGTTGCAGGTTAGAAAAACCCTTGTCCAAAGGAATGGATTGCAATGAAGTTGGAAGAAGACACCAATCACCCACTTGCCAATTCGCATGTGTAAAACAAGACAACAGTCTTAGATTCTTTGGATTCTGTTCTTCAGCTGGTGCAGTGGAAGAATCAGGCCCATAGCCAGCAGAGGCTATCCAGTAAATAAACACAGATCCGGCTGTAACTTTAGTTACTGTACCTTCCAACCGGTTTGGCTTCCATAAACCAGATAACCACCTAGAATTCTTGAAAACAGACGAAGAGCTTGCCTTTACACGCTGGCCAGGATAATATGGAAAATTACTATCATCTTCAAGGGTATTCCTAGTAGTTGGTTTGAGACGCAATGGTTCAGCCCTCATAACTTTGCACTCAGAGCCATCATCAAACAACACGTTGACATTATCTAAAACGTCATCTATTCTACCTAGCCAAGGACCAAGGACCACATAATCACCCACAGCAAAATCCCTCACACGTTGCAAATCTCTAGTGGAGATATCTTTTATAGTAGATCCATCAGGAGCTAACAGATCGATAGAGATATTGACATCCACCACAACACCCACCTGCCCAGTTGAATTTGAAGCAGCAGCTACATAATCACCATGCAAGAAACCCCGATCAACAACAGTTACATTCTTAATACTCTGAACAGGTTCAGTATCATCCATCCACAGTACCCGAATTTGATCAGCTTGAAGATCACCACACTTATAATCGCGGTCACCTTTGTTCCCCTCACCATTTACATTAGCATTGCTATTGGCATCAACATCACCGCTTTCATCTTCACCGTCCTCATTATCTTTATCTTCATCTTCATCGTCTTCATCATCAGTTATGCTTCCATCTGAATCGGAGTCACCAGCAACTTCACTCACAATCCCAATCGAACCATTTATATTACTCCTGACAACATCTTGTCGATAAATGTAAGGAACACTATGTGAGTTACCAGAAGCCTCATTTTGTTTACCAACTCCAACATTAGTTGGGTTATTTACATTTTGATCATTGACAGACCCATTTGTTGTAGAATCACCCTTACTCAAAGTGTTACTTTCATGCAAACTTGTAGTGGTAGATTCATTAGTCTCAAAAGCAGATAAGTCTTGCTGCTTCATCTCCATCTGAGAATACATGCAAACATTGTTAAACCATCAATTAGCACAATTCCAAAGCAAGTTTCAACCTATCAAGCATTTCATTCTTATTTCCAAGCCATTTGCTCAACAAATCATCTAAGGTTTTGCAGTACTTTTTTCTTCTTAACCTTACCAACAAAACGCCACACCTAGCTCAACATAAACAGACAAGGTTTCCATGATTGATTATTGCATATCGGCAAATAAAATTCCACAACACTCTTAAACCAGTTCCTTGCAAAATATCTATACATTTTAAACTAACATTCAGCTCTTTCTCTTCCGATTAAAATCAAAGCATATAATTTCACCTAAAATCGCTTCTAACCTTTCAATATCCTATTCCAAACACAAATAAAACATGCTCCAAATCATTCCAGAAACAAACATCATCTATTCAATCGCAATAAGAAAAAAGATTATTAAATTAAATGCCGAAACAAAATATAAATATTCTCAGATTCTAATAAAGATAAAAAAAAAGTTCTCCAAAAACAGCTCAAAATTTAATCTAGACAACAAATAATCAAATTTATTTTTTAAATAATAGCAGGTAGATCAAATCCACACTAAACCATCTCATTCCATTAAAAATCATACAAAATAAGGAAATGAAAAATACTGGTTCAGCTTTCATCGGTAATTAATCGGCAGATGTCAAAAAGAAAAAGATGATCTAAAATGAATTTTTTTTCTTTACCTGATGAAAATCGGCGATTATTATGAATAGCGAGAGCGAGCAAGCGAGCGAGCGAGAGAGAGAAATAGAACCAGAGGAGCTGTTCTTATTTGTGGGTCTGTTGTTGTAAAATGTTAAATTGATTTTGTATTGAAAAGGAAAAAAGAAAAAGAAAATAAAGAAAAATTGGAGAAAATTAATAAACGCTAATTTGAAAAAGCGTTAAAACTCTTTGAAGCGGTGTGTAGGGGTAGATTTGTAAATTAAGTTTTGTTGTTTGTCTCGTGTGTTTGGATGTTTTTGGGCCATTATGGATCCAATAATCTTGAAATTTCATCCCGGCCGTTGGATTTGCTAATTTTTATAAATATATTAAATTTTTTAGGGTAAATTGCATCCAAGGTCATTAAATTGTTTATAAGTTTATGTTTTGGTCTCACTCAACTTCAAAAAGTTACAAAATAGTCACTAAACTATTCAAAAGCGTCAAAAGTTTTTGTTTCAGTCACTAAGTAGTTAAGTTTTTTTTTAATTTGACTAATGAGCTCTGAACAACAATCAGTACCCATCAACAAGTAAAAGAACATATTTTAGATCCAAGTCGATTTGGCAGTCAATGTTAAAAATCAGAGAAGAAACTTACTTGAATTTTGATTTTTAGATTCGTGACGTTCAAAGTTGTTTCATGAAATAAAAAACTAAATTGTAGAAGAATAGGGAAATGAGAGCTTTCAATTGGTGCAAGCGGTGCGTGTTGGAAAAAATCTGATTTAAAAACGATTTTTTGTCATAGCAAAAAATTAAAAAATTAAAAATCGAACAAATTTGTGATATTTATAACAATAAACTTTTACTGAAAAGTACTTGTGTTTTGTGTGAGACAAAGCCTACACGTTCCCAACTTTCAATCAAACGGCCCTCTCCTCTATTCTCATATCACGAATCACTTCGAGTATGAGCTCGAACAATTTCGAATCAAACATAGAACCAAAAAAAAAAGTCCTTATTTTTAGTAGGAAAGTAATTATCTCTTAATAGAAACCGGTCAAATTGTTATTCCTATAAAATAAAATTTATACTTAAAAATAAATTCTAACTATTTTCGGGTAAAATAACAATATTGAAAACTCATGTGTAAATAGCTCTACCAATGTTATCTATTTATAATGACAGATAGAAGAATTCTAGTTGAATTAGTAGAATACAAATAATACTTATTAGATAGAAAAACAAGTCTCCTAGTTCTACTGGGAGAGAGGAGGTAGTATTGATCTCTATGTATTGGGTCCAATTATATATGCTTCCTAAACTTTTAGCTCAGCACTTTATAATTTAATTCAACCTACTACATGTTTTTCTATTTCCAAAAATAAATATTATTTATTAAATTAATTTAGATGGACTAAGTTTCTAATTAAATAATTTTCTCAACTAAATTCTAATTCCATTAAAATCATAACAACTTTATCGTAAATGAATTTATGAGAAAATATATTTAATTTCTACATTCAACGAATTCACAATGTCCAATTAATTTAATTTAATTTTTGAACTTTAATTATTTACTTAAATAATAATTCGAAAATCTTAAATTAATTTTCAGGTCATTTCCACACTTAGTGAGAAACCGCGTTCATTTTTTAACATAACTCATTTTTTTAACTTTATCATTTCTATCAATTTTTGTTCATTTGATTCTATATGCAATTCATTTCTGGTATCAACGAGCTAGCGGAGGGATGGACTGAACATGTGTAATTAGAGCTTACATGATTTATAGTTAAGTTCCAGTTTTTTGCATATTAATTATAAACTCATTTAGTCATGAAGTCATTCCACTATGGTATTGTGACTAAACTCTTCCCAATTATATACGATTACAAAAGTTACTTAATCAGTGCTAGTCTAATGACCTTGTCATAAGCGTGTTATCCTTATAGGATATCCTTAACCTCTTTGAGATAAATTCGTTCTCCCAATATGATCCTATTTTGTCTTATGGTGACAATTACATCTTCCTTTTTGAAAATTTAATTACTATCAAATAGTAATTAAGTCATTTATCACAAAGACAAACTACTCGTGGCCACATTTATTTTTCATCTATTATGTAATGCCAATGAGATGATATCATTTATTCATTTTCTGGGCTATGAATTCCAATATTGTGAATGATGCTATATATTGCAAAAGTCATATATCCAATACACCAGTTTCTGGTTCCTTATCTATTTGAACTCAGGCTTTTACTTACATCAACGTATACAAGTCACGCATATATAGTCTATCATCCATTCAGAATTAAGATATGTCAAACTATGAATGTCACAAGTGGATAAATCCATAAACGGATTCAAGATCTATTCTACTTAAGTCGTATCTAATGTACTGTTAATCTAGTCAGTCACATCTATGTCTTTATTTTTTGGGAGTCATTCACTCTAATGTTTAAGGTAAAGCATCTTCCCAATTGGACTTGGTAGATGGCATATTAATCTTTCGATCGATTTTTTCATTTCTGATTAGACTAAGAACATGTTTAGGTTCATCTACTAATATAAGTTGTCTTTTCGCATTACAATTCAACCACGTAATACCACTTAATATTAGTTAAACGTTGTATAACCAATGAGCCAATGTTTGCTTTCATTTTGCTTTGCGTGCAAAGACCATTGAGGATAATATACAAGGGTATTAATATAATTTATGAATATTTTTATTAAACCAATTTATTTGAAAAATACAAGTGTACATAGATGAAAATACTACACTTGTAGCACCAGATCTAACAGTGCGAATAGAGAAGCCATACAATAGTAACTTTTACAACCCAATGACTTAAATGAAAACTTTTGAATAATTAAATGGCCTTAAGGTTTTAGGTTCGAGTCTCACCTTATGTAAATGTGTGGGTTCTCTTAGATTTATTCTAGTTAGTTTGAATTAAGATGGTTACTATTTATTCAATTCAATCCTTTTAATAGTTGATTCTACTGAAACAATTGTATCTTCAAAAAAAATTAGGCTTTTATTGTTGCTCGACTTCAAAGCAAGGGAAAACTCACGTTGATAACTTTGGTGAACGAACATCGAGGTGAAAGATCACCTTAATGCAAAAGAGTCTCGGCCTAGGATCTCACTCTTCATGGGAATAGATACTTCGATGAGACTTGAAGTAGAAGTAGTGAAGCTCAAGTAACATTAAAAGCAATGATCCAACAAGCCTTAGATGGCACGTTAGGTAGAGAAAGGCTACTAAATGGAGGAGGCAAAGACTTCTATTATGGAGAAGGAAGGAGAGCTACAATAACTCAAGCAAATCCACCTATGAGGAGGAAGAGAAGCTCCATTGAAGATGGAAAAAACCCCACCATTAAAGACCATGATAGTCCAAGAAAAGGGAAAATGAGAAAACCTCATAAAAAACTCGAAAGGAAAACAAAAAGAAAAAGGAGGATGGTGGGAAAGAGATGGCTTGAGAAACAGGCGGAGAAGAGTTTATGCGATAGCTAATCTAGTGGTTAACTACACTCAACTTGAACAAAGAGTTTGGAAACTTTGAAAAAAGAGGGGGCAAAAGAAGAGATGGGAAAATATGAAAAAGGTTTTCTTTTTCTAGTCAAAATTAGGGATTCACCATTGTCAACAATAATTAATCCCCTTGCTATAGGTGCTCTTCGAAGAGGAAAATGACTGACTACGAAATGTGCTCCATTCCCATGGATGGGAATCAAACCTTAGACCACATGATCAAGGGATGAGGTGAGCAACCACCACACCATACCCTCGTTAATAAATTATTTTTTCAAGTACATGGGAATATTATTGTAAATAAGATTGATAAAATAATCATCAAATTATGATGGTGACCCCTTTATTATATGCTTAAATTTGAGACTTAGTTCCTATACTTATAATTTAACATAATTGATCATTTACTTTTATAATATCATTAATAATGGTTTTAGCAATTCTGATTAAAATGATAATGTGATTTAAAAAAAAACACTTATTCTAACTCATAATGTTGACATAAGTTTTTTTATGTGTTGGGAAAAAATATTCTTTTAAAAAATCCACATTAACATGTTAATCATAATAGTTAATAAGATTAATTGTTTGACATAACTAATAACATTAAAAATAATAATTATGTAAATTAAAATATATGAAACTAAATCTCAAATTTAGTATAATAATTAGACTTGTCTATGGGTCCGGCCGCCCAAAAGTCCGTTCGAAAAGTAGGAGGATTTAGGTAAAAATATAGGCCCGAAAAATAGCCTTGAGCAAAAAGATAAGGCCCATTTAGAAAACAGGTCAAGCCTAGAGTAAGGATTTTTTGGCACGAGCTCGGCTTGACTCAACCTGAATTTAAAAAATAAAAAAATATTGTTGTTTCATTTTTTTAATTGTTTTGTTGCTATTTTCTTGTTATTTTCTCACTATTTTGCTACAGTTTCACTATTATGTTGCTATTATTTTATTGTTATTGTTTGGATATCGTATAACTCTTGTTTTATTGTTAATTTTATTACTAGTTTAGAGGTATAAATATGTTCAATCTGTTGGGAAACATTTATTTTAATGTTTTTAATATTTTTGATATACTATATTTAAAAAAAATCATATAAAAAAAGCTAATACAGGTTGGCCGAGCTAAGCTCAGACAAACTTATAAGCCCATTTTTTGAGTCTGTCCAAGCTCAGCGAGCAGGCCTAAGATTTTGGGTCGAACCCAGCCCGAATCCGACACAACCTGGCCCATGAACATCTCTAATAATAATGAATTTGACTTAATTTTAAAGGGTTTTTAAAAAAATCGAGTTTATTATAGTTTTTTTCCTAATTGTAACTATTTGTAAATATATTTTAGTTAGAATTTTAAATTTTTATTAAACTTTTTATCATATGAATTTGATTTAGTTGATAGGCATAGTGCTAAAATTCAAATTAAGTTCTAAGTTTAAGCAAAAATCAAGTGGAAAATATTTGGAGGAATATATACTCTTGAAAAGGAATATATAATGACATTTTGTTATTCTTTTTTATGTGTCAAAAGATACATAATATTAAAATCTGTGCAATATCTTAATTTGGAGGTTTTTATTAAAGAAAGGGATAGCTTTATTGGGAGATTTTGTTTTATTAGGAAGGCAAGGTAGCCTTTGTTTGCAAGGAAATACTTTAAAGAACCTAATCAATTTTAGGTTTTAAAGGCAAGAATAAATTTTATTTTATATTTTATTTTAAGATAATAAATTTTGTATCATTTAATTAGTTTTTATATAAATTATATAATACTTGATTAAGAGTAATTTACAATCTAAATCACTAAATTTAATTTCAATTTTCACATATACCACGAAACTTTAATTTAATTAAATTACATCCTTATACTTTTATTATTAACAAAGTAAGTCACTTATATATGGAGGTGTTCATAAGCCGGATCGGATTGGGCTTAAACATGATATTAACATACTTTATATTTGTAGAAGTTAGGCTCCGCCGAAATATTGGCTTAAAATTTTGTTTAAATTTGCAAAAAAACAAACCCAATCCCATTTTAGGCCCGCCCATATTATTTTAATTTTTAATAATTTTATACATTTTTATTTATTGAAAATTTTAACATTATTTTAATGTTTGTATTATATATTTAGTATAAGTTTTTTTTAACATGTTCTAAATTACATAACATATATAAAAATAACATAATATAAAATATTATAAACTTAAAAATGAGTCGTATTGGGTTGGGCTTGGGCCTTGACTATTCAAGTCTGAGCTCAACTCATATTTTAAATGGACTTTTTAATCTTCGGATTTGGACGAATAACCCGACCCATGAATAAATCTACTTATATAACTTTATCTTGTTCATTAAAGACATAAAAAGCAAACCTTCAAAATGTTGTTCTAAGCAATGAAACTTTAGCTCTAGCCTCTTCAAGTTGTTTCTTGGCATCATCCGCTTCCTCTTTCAAAGCTCATTCTTTGAACTTCTTCGGTCAACCTTCAAAAAACTCCAAAGCCAAACTTATCAGAGTCCTAACGACTTTAATCACCGCAATTGGTGCATTGCTATGAACCTCCTCGATCACCATATCAAATTTCGTCTTCTCTCTTATGGCAGCGGATCTCCCGTCAGCAGCCCGAGGGCCGTTGCTTGAACAACCATAGCACCGCTATTAACTCACTTTATGATTACCTAAGTCCCGCTAGAGATATAGACATAAAATTTTGTTTAATCTTACCTATATTTCTAAATAGTTAATATAAACTAATTTTAGATCCAATTATATATTTTTTAAAAATTTTAAAAATATTTTATTGTTTTTAATTTAATATTTAATTATTATATAGTTCCATTTATTAAAATTTTATAAATAGACATCTCAACTTTTTTTATATTTATATTATAGTATGATATATTATTATAAATTTAATTTCTATGTGTAATAAATTATATAATATATATTAACATAATATAATTTTAACGCAAACCCTCTCAAATTTTGGATGGGTCTTAGGCCTTAGGCAAGTAGTCCGACATATGAACATGTCTAGTCTCGAGTTCGATCATTGAACAATCTCTGCCCAAAATTCCTATAAAAAATTATTTTTTTTAAAGTTTTCATAATCGAATTGGTGATTGAATCAATCAAACCATTGATTCACCGGTCCGATTGATTCGATTAAAGATCATTAAAAAATCATAATAAATAGAAAAAAATTTAACAGCATATTCAACCGCTTTTTAACTCGATTCAATCAGTCTGTTCTGGTTCACAGGCTAATCAACCCAACCTCTTATTTTTAACCGATACACTAATTAATTTGTAGTCTAGTCGGTCCGACAGACCCACCGGTCCAATTTAGGTCCGGAAACCATGTATTTTTCTTGAAGGTAAAACAATCCAAAATCAATTGAAAGAAGCTTTCATTCAAAGAGAAAATATAACCAAACCAGTTGGACACAAAAACCGAACTACAAAGCAAACTCAAACAAGCAACAACACAAGACTTACATCAAAACCTATATACATTAACATCAAAGCTTACCACAATCAAAACCAGCCTTCCTTAACAACAACCCAGCTAAAAATCCCAACAAAAACTTATCCCTCAAATACCTAATCATCTTCCCATCATTTCGCAATACAAAACCCACCATGAAAGCAGTAGTAACCAAATCAAAGCTTCTCCATCTTCTTTCTTGATCATATTTCTTCAACCCCATTTCAATCCTCTTATATTCTTCATCATCATCCTCAGCCCCTGGTTTCAACAAGGCTTCACCTAGGCATCTGGCGAGAGTAACACCATCTTCCATGGCTGAACACGCACCTTGGCCGAGGTCTGGGGTCATGGGATGAAGAGCATCACCGGCTACACAAACGTTGCCTTTGCTGATATTTCCCCACAGAAGCAGCTCCAGTGGTTTCCTATACCTTAATGGAGATGATATAATGCATTCTAGCGAAGTGTTTTCGATGACTGATTTCATCTCATCTGATGCATCTTTAAGCTCGTTTGCTACGAATTGTTTCAGCTTAATTGGGTCTTCTTCCATTCCTTCTTCTGCATAAGTTAAAACCAAAGGTTAATATAATTTTTAGTCCATTTTGGTATTTTTGAACTCCACGTTTTTCCACATTTTTCGATGAACACTTTGAAATTACTATCATATCGTTAGATGTGGAAAATGAATAGGTTAAGCAGCCTTGGTTCGAGCTATTTCCAAAATTGGATTATTTTAAACTTAAATAATCTCAGGTTGGGATCAGCTCGAGTTTTATTAAGCTTAAAATTTTCATTGACTCAAAACTTTCGAATTTCAAGCACTTTTGGATTTGGATTTTTTTAGTTTCAGGCTCAAGTTTTCTAATTAGATTCCGATCTTTTACGAGCTCAAAATTTTTTATACTTGGATTTTCTCAAGCTCAAATCATTATAGTTTAGATTTTCTCAGAATCAAATCATTACAAGCTTGAATTGACATGAGTAATTTTTCGAGCTTAGGTTTGATTCACTAGCTTTACACATAAACAAAAATTTACATTTGTCAAGTTTTAAGGTTAAAATGAATTTAGTTATCAAGTTAAATACTAAAATGAGAACAAAAAATGTACTAAAATAGATCTAATTGTCAAATTAATGGACAAAAAGTTATATTAACCCTAAAATCAATAACAATAGAAATTTAGAAGTCCATCTATTATAGGAACTTGATCAAATTAGACGTTTTACTATTAAATAGATCAATTTAGTCCTATATTATTAAAAAGAATCAAATAATGCCAAATTCGAATAGAGCTAACATTTACTGTTTAACAAAGAATATTTTTAAAATTTTTATGGTTATATAAATGAAATCTTTTATTTGAAATCAAACTACAATTAAAAAAAAATTCAAGACTTATATAGTAAATGTTATCTTTTTTACAAAATAAACTTATCTAATTTATTTTTGTGGTACAAGATTTGATCCACTTAATATTAAAGGGATTAATTTGATCCAGTCCCTATAATACAGGTATATAGAAGATACTTTAACTGAAATTTAGCATTGGAATTACAATTTTATTATATATGCAATTTCAAGCAGGGTTTTCAAAGGT
Source organism: Gossypium hirsutum (assembly GCF_007990345.1). NCBI lineage: Eukaryota > Viridiplantae > Streptophyta > Magnoliopsida > Malvales > Malvaceae > Gossypium > Gossypium hirsutum. The sequence continues at coordinate 86,458,712 of NC_053427.1, forward strand.
TAAAGGTTACCTTTAGTGGCTGGAATCCAAGTAAAAAACCAAAAAACATTCTCATCATCACAAGGTAAGAACCCTAATCGACCAACTTTGCCAATCAACTGCTTGAATTTGTGTTCAAATCCGTGGCCGCTTCTAAAATGCGCATTGCCTCTAACCGCCGATCGACCTGCGAAAGCAGGCTTTTGTAAACCAAGCCATTTTGCCACCACTGAGTTCACTCCATCGCACCCTATCAACACCTGTTCTTTCACAATAAACATTATTAGCCACTCTCAAACAAACAATCGTATGAATTAAGTGGATTTTTAACCTTGGTTTTGAGGATGGTTCCATCAGCAAGATGGAGTCGTTTAAAGTGGCCTTCAGATTCGTCAATGGAAACCACTTTAGAAGAGAACCTTATGGTTCCATTGGGAACATCTTTTGCTAATGTTTCCAACAATAATCTCCGTTGAAGACAGCGTACTTCGAGACCCTTATATGGTGCCTCTGATGGCGGTTTGTCTGAGAACGTTGAAGCAATAACCATGCTGCAAGTTGATGATTCGGGTTTAACCAAGCTTAGTTTATAGCAAAAACTAAAAGGTTTATTACGATTTGGCTCCTCAAGTATACCCATTTTCCCATTTTGGTATTTAATTTTTTTTGGCTCAATTTGATACTTAAAAGTATGTATTTGTTACTTTTTTTTAATCTATTTTTTAACAAATCTTTAAATTAGTTAATAGAAAAAGAGAAATTATTTTATGAACCTTTCCTACCATATCATCTATAGTCTTTTTTCAACTATTTAATGACTTTTTAGCAATTTTTTTCCATGCCATTGACACATAATTTTGGTAATTTTTTATCCTAAACCCAGATCCTCAAACTCTGGCCCTTAAATCTAAACCCTAAATTTTAAATCTCAAATTTAAACCCTAAACTTAAACCCTAAATCTAAATTTTAAATTTCTATATTTTCATGTTACGTAAATTATATGTGAGTTCTATCCATATTTATTACAATTTAGGTCTGAACATATATGTATTCTGTCTAAATTTATTTTTATATAAATTTATATATATTTAGATTATTAATCTAATCTTACTTTATAATAGTTAATTTTATTATAATTATTTAGACATATTATTTGTAGTAACTCAAAAAAAAAAAAAGAGATATTTTAAGAGAAGGATCGGGGTAGTTAAATTGCCTTGTGATGAGGTGATGTTGACAGCGTAGAGATTCACCGATACCAATAGCATCCAACGCTTTCCATGCATTGCTCCACGTCGTGAATGCAAACCCAGTGATCCTCAGTTTGTCCGATGATTCCAACACTAAACTACGAATTCCCAGCCTGCAAATCAAATTATTTCAAACATTCAATCACTTTAAATTATATATAAAAATCATCATCATAATAATAATTTCATTTACCTATGGAGACCCAAAGATGTGGTGAGACCAGCAATTCCAGCCCCCACAATTACAACATCTTCAACAATTTCCATCTTTTGACACTTTGGGTTGCTCTTAATTCTTGAACTGTAATTTGGGTCAGAAGATACTTCTATATGTGTATATATATATATTGAAATGTGAATGAAAGAATATGATATAATGGTGTCAGCACATATGTAATACTGAATCCAGGTTCAGTTAATACTTAATAGAATAATCAGATACTTTGTCTGATCGGAGAGTGCGTGGACGACTGACGTTGGATTAAACGTTGTCATTGTAATAATTAATCCTAGTGCTTGTTGTTTTCCACTTTTTTTTTTCCTTGTGTGTGTTTCTTAGTGACATTTTACCGAACAGGTAGCGGGTCGTTTGTCGCACTGGATAAAAAGCTTTTAACCTCTTTTCCCCTTGGCAGGAGCCGCCGGTACCTGATCACAATAAACATTATTGTCAATTTCAAGTACCATACTGAAAAAAATTATTTGCATATCTATAAATATAGTATTTTATTAGATACTTTTAAAATTATTTAATATATTTAAAAATTATGTATGAATTTGAAATAGAATATGAAATGCTAGATTATGTCACACTCGATGATGTGATTTAAAGAAAATTATGTAGGGGTGAAACTAGAAAATTTTTTTAAGGGGGTGTGAAATAAAATTTTAATTTTTAATAGTTTATATCTTTATAATTTTTAAAGGATTAAATTAAATTATTATAATTTTAGGGGGCAAAGTGTAATTTTACATTTACTAATTTAAAATTTAAAAATTTTTTAAAGGGCCAAAACAATAATTTTCTATTTTAAAGGGTCGAGGCCACGCCAACTCTCGGATTCGCCTCTGAAATTATGGTGCAAATATATTTAAAAATATATGTTTTTAAATGAGATTTTGATTGAAACGGTGAAGGTATGATATTGAATACTACGATGCTTTAGGTTCAAATATCATTATGGTTATTTTCCTAGATTTTACATAAAAATATAAAATGATAAAAATACTTTCACAGTAATGTTTATTACTTTATAAAAGAACTAATTTTTCGATAATTACTCACTTGAGTTGAGATCCAATTAATAGATGACATCAATTCAATGAATTATCGAAGTTATATTTGTAAATGATTTAGGTCAAATTTTATAAAAAAATCCTTGTATTTTTCATTTTATGCATATTTAGTCTCTCTAATATAATTTAATGGGTGAAACCATTTTTTTATGCTTGAATTTGTTTTAGTCCAAATTAATCTCCGAATTTGATAATTCTCCTAACATTTGGGCTTGAACTAGCTAATTATTGATAATTGTTTTCCCACTAAGACTTAAACTCTTTTTTTAAGAAAATATTAAGGACCAACTAGGAACTAAACAAATTCAAGCTCCAATATGAAGCTAAATTCAAAGAGTAAATTGGACAAAAAAAATTATACTATTAGTGTACCAAATACTCACCCTAAATATATTATTTAGGTAAGTTTGAAACTTTTTTCTAATGTGGTATTTATGTTATTTTTTTGTTTAATTTGGTACCTGAATTTTATAGAAGTTTTATATTTTGATACCCCGAAGGTGATAATGTTAACTTTTTAGTGTTTAATTTGAATTTTAGAGTTGATTTTGATGAAAGTTCATTGCTAATATGATTAGGTTTGAATTTTTTATATTTTGTTAATATAATAAATTTAATGTTAATTGTGAATTCGTTTAATATTGCATTTAATTTGTCCAATATAGTCCGATAAATGTAATATAATTCGGGTTTTAGGGTTGATTACTAATATTATTAAATAATTGTGAATTTTTTTGAAATCAATTTTACATTGCTATCTCCCGGTAGCAAAATATATAATTTTTGGAATATACATGTATGATACTAGACCAAAAAATAATACAAATATCACATTAAAAAATGTATCAAACTCATACTGATTTATACATTAAAAAAAAACAGAGGCTTAAGCTCAAAGACTAATTTAAATAAATATTAAAATATATTCTAAAACCCTATACTTTTCTTACATTTATAATTTAATCCATTGAGAATTTAAACTTCTACTTTTAAAACTAAAGACATTCATTAATCAAAGCTTACCACAATCAAAACCAGCCTTCCTTAACAACAACCCAGACAAGAACCTCAACATAAAGTTATCCCTCAAATAACTCATCACCTTCCCATCGTTTTGTTGTATAAAACCCACCATGAAAGCAGTAGTAATCAAATCAAAGCTTCTCCATTTTCTTTCTTGACCATATTTCTTCAACCCCATTTCAATCCTCTCATATTCTTCATCCTCAACCCCTGGTTTCAACAAGGCTTCACCAAGGCATCTAGCGAGAACGACGCCGTCTTCCATGGCTAAACACCCACCTTGGCCGATATCTGGGGTCATGGGATGAAGAGCATCACCGGCTACACAAACGTTGCCTTTGCTAATGTTTCCCCAAAGCAGCTCCCATGGTTTTCTGTATCTTAATGGCGATGATATGATGTCGTCTAGCAGTGTTTTTTCGATGACAGATTTCATTTCATCGGATGTATCTTTGAGCTTGCTTGTTACCAATTGCTTTAGCTTAAGTGGTTTGTCTTCCATTTCTTCTTCTACAGATGTTAAAAATCAATAATGATGGAATTTTAGCAATCATAATAATTCATTATTGGGACCAAGCTGAAAGTTAAAATTTGGGGTTAAATCATTAGCACCCTTTTTTATTTATGAGTTCGAGTGGGCTGATACCTATTATCAGAATCAGGTAAGGTTACCTTTTGTGGCTGGAGTCCAAGTAAAAAACCAATAAACATTCTCATCATCACAAGGAAGGAATCCTGATCGAACACCTTTGCCAACGAACTGTCTGTATTTGGGTTCAAATCCATGGCCGCCTTTGAAATGCGCATTGCCTCGAATTGCTGATCGACCTGAGAAAACAGGGTTTTGTAAACCAAGCCATTTTGCCACCGCTGAGTTCACTCCATCGCACCCTATCAAGACCTGTTTTAATTTCACCATACCCATTAGCCTCTTTCTGGTAAAAGTACCATGAGTCCGTACATCGTATTTTGTTTTTTCTACTCAAAAAATAAATATATTAGTCATTATACTTAGATCAAAAAGTAAATTAATCATTTCTGTTAAAAACTACAAATATTTCTATTGTTAAAAATTAGTGCGACAACATGTGACGTGTTATGTATATCTCATTTTGAGGTACAAGAATTAGATTTTAACAATAATAATGGATAGCATTTTTACACCCTCTTTCAACAATACATACATACACATAAAATTCTAAGTTATTTGCATCAATGGCCCCAAAATCATAATCCAGATTCAAAATTGGTCCTAAACTTTGTAATTGAGTCCACAAAATATCAATACCATATCAATTTAGTCTTTTCCTAGTTGTTAGCTTGAATCTGACGTAAAACATATTTAAAAAAACATAGATTAAACATGTTTGTACCTACAACATTGACAACTTGTAATTAACATGTTTTAAAAATAGGGTTATTCTTTTTAACACGTTAAATCCAAGTTGTTTATGGAATAAATATTCGTATGTCTAAGTTTTTATCCGATTCATAAGATATTGACACTTTAAGAACTCGAAACAATTTAAAGTTTAAGTCGTAATTTGAGAGTTCAGATGAATTTACCCTATAATTTATGAAGTTATAAAACAATACAAAGTGGATTTTGACCTTGGTTTTGAGGATGGTTCCATCGGCAAGATGCAGTCGTTTAAAGTGGTCGTCAGATTCATCAATGGAAACCACTTTAGAAGAGAACCTTATGGTTCCATTGGGGAGTTCCTTTGCTAATGTTTCCAACAATGATCGCCGTTGAACACAACGAATATCATGACCCTTGAATGACATCTCCGATACCGCCGGCTTCTCTAAGAATGTAGAAGCAACTACTATGCTGCATTTGAATAATTCTAAATGTCATCAGCTCTGTTTATGGTAAACTAAAATCGATATTTTTATAATGTCATTAATAGGTCTAAATCGATAATATTATCAGTTGAAAGCTTTTTTAAGAACAATATTAACATTTAACAAACATGTAAGTCTATTATTAGTTGAAATGAGTATGAGACCAAGTTATGGTAAAAGCAAGAATTCATATAATTTTAATGGTAACAATTAATAGTGTTTCAGAATAGTGAAGACATTAAAACCAGAATTAGATCAATATTTTCCGACAAGTCTATTACCCATTTTAGAGTGTACTTGGATACCTTAGAGTAACTGCAGGAAAAACGTAATTACTAGGACAATTATTACACCCTCTTATAATTACAATGAATTTTAATTTTCTAGATATGTTTGACTAGTAGAGTGAAATCTGAATTTCGTATGTGATGTTTGATAATACAACTCTAGAACTATCCATAGAGCCTCTCCAACCCTTACATAGGAGGATAATGTGCTTCAGTGCACTTGAACTCACAACTTCCTACATTGACAACAATGTCGATGTAATTCAAGCTAAAATTTAATCATAATAACCATGCATAAGTAATTATAAATTATTAGGCTACAAATCTAATTACTAAATGAGTCCTAAATTGACAACAATGTCGATGCAATTCAAACTAAAATTTAATCATAATAACCATGCATAAGTAATTATAAATTATTAGGCTACAAATCTAATTACTAAATGAGTTTTTAAATACGGTAGATTTTAAGAGAAGGTTGGTGCCTAGTGGTGGTTCATTTACCTAGACATCAGGTAATGTTGACGGCGTAGAGATTCACCGATGCCAATAGCATCCAAAGCTTTCCATGCATTTTCCCACGTCGTGAAAGCAAATCCGGTGATCCTTAATCTCTCCGATGATTCCAATACTAAACTACGAATTCCCAGCCTGCAAATCAAATTATTTCAAATATTCAATCACTTCATAATAATAATAATAATAATAATAATAAATTCATTACCTATGGAGTCCCAAGGCTGTGGTGAGACCAGCAATTCCAGCCCCTACTATCACTACGTCTTCTACAATCTCCATTCCAACACTGTGGCTGCTCATAATAGGAACTTGGGTATATATCTATATCTATCTATCTATAGATATATATAGTGAAAGAAAGGAGATAAAACGATGGTGTCAGCACATATGTAATACTGAACCCAGGTTCAATCATTCATCGTACAGTGGGCAGACACAATACATTTGGATAAAACGTTATCTGCAAGTATCTTGTTTTTGGGTAAACTGCATTATTAGTCATTAAATTATGGGTAAATTTTTGTTTTGGTCACTTAACAAAAGTTAGAATTTAGTTACTGAACTATTCAAAAGTTTTCATTTAAGTCACTGGGCCACTAAAATCGATGATGTATGGCTTTCTCTATTTGCACTACATGTACCAATCGAACGTTCTCTTTTCCCTTCTCTTCTACAGTTTAGTTTTTTTTTCACGAAACAACTTTGGACATCACGAATTTACTAACCAAAATTCAAATAACTTTTTTATTCTATCTCCAACACTGGTCGTCAAATCGACTAGGATCTAAGGTATATTTTTCTCCACATCAATGGCTACTAATCCACCATATCAATCATTGAATTATTACTTGGAGATCGCTGGTGAAACTTAAAAAAAAAACTTAACAACCCAGTCACATAAAAAAAATTTAATAGTTCAATGACTTAAATAAAAACTTTTGAATAGTTCAATGACCAAATTGTAACTCCTTTTAGTTAAGTGACCAAAACAAAAACTTACCCATAATTTAATGACTAATGGCATAGTTTACCCCTTTTCCCACTTTAATTTTCCTTTTCCTAAAATATATCATTTTATCATTTTGTACAGTAAAAGTACACAGAGGCCTCTGTATTATGAGTTAAATTGCCTATTGGTCTCTTTACTCAAAAAAGGGGCAAATTAGTCCCTGTAGTTAGATCAAAGAGCAAACTAGTCATTTCTATTAAAAATTTCATCAATTTCTACTTTTAAAAGTTGACATGGCTATCAGAATAACCAAATAGTTACACCTGGCATGCCACATGTACCTCATATTGACGTATAAAAATCAGTTTTTAATAGTAGACATGGATAAATTTTTTAACAAAATGATCAATTTGCTCTTTGATCCAACATATAGGGACTAATTTGTTCATTTTTTTAGTAGAGGGGGTAAAATGCAATCCAACTCCTAGTATAAGGGCCTCCATGGTACTTTTACCTATTTTGTACCTAAGTTTGATATTTTTAAAATTTGGTCCAATATGGCACTTATATTTGACAAAAATTATACATTTTAATACTCAAAGTTAATCATATTAATTTTTGGCATACCTCTTTTGTCACTTTGACCCTAATTATTCTTCTTCTTCTTTTGTCTAATTTTGGTTGTCGACTCTCAAATTTTAGTCAAATTTCTTTTCTTTTAGATGGAAAAGTTGACTTGACTGTTAAAGTTTTAATGGCGTTATCATAGCAACTCATGTAGCAATTTACGTGTACTTTATAAAATTTTAAAAAATGAAAATTATTTAAAAAATCATAAAAGTTTATATATATTTTTAAATTATCCACATTAAAAATAAAATACATGTAGACTCTCATACGAGCTGTCACATTACCATTAAAATTTTAATACTTCCATCTACTTGTCAGTAAAAAAAAATAAAAATAGTTTGACTAAATTTGAATGTTGAGGACCAAAGTGATAAAAGAAAGAATTTTAGGGCTAAAGTGACAAAATGGGTAAACGCTAGTGGCTAAACTTGCCATTATGCCTTTTTTATGTTTGATTCATGTTTTAAGGTTGATTTGATGAAAGTTAATTGTTAATATTATCATGTTTGAATTTTCATGGTTTTGTTAATAGAATGAATTTAGGGTTAATTGTGAATTTGTTCAACTTTGTGCTTAATTTGTTAAATATGATCTTATTGTTGTTGTTTCCTTTGGATTTTAGAGTGGAATTTAGGCTTTTTTACCTAAATAATACAAAAAATAAAATTAATAACTAAAATGGTATGCCCATAAGATTATTTACCAAAATAGTATAGTTTTACTGATGTCGCCTATCAAATTGGCGAATGATTTGAAGTATTCAGGGACTTGTTATGGAATTTTTCCATTTAGAATGGCTACTGAAAAAAAGGAAAAGGGCGCCGCCTGACAGTGTGGCGGCATAAAAAAATATGGCTAATTGCCTTGTAAACCCTCATTATTTATTATTTTCTTTTTATTCCCTCTCAACTCACTATATTATTTTTAAATAAGCCCTTAACTTATGGTTTTTACTCATAAAAGCCCTTTATTTTAATATTAAAGTAAATATACCCATAATAAAGCTATTTAAAAAAATATAAACTAATTCACATTTTATGTTGATGTGAATAGTTTATTATATAAAAATAAATAAATTTCTTGAGAGTGCTTATATACATGATATTCTTAACTACTCTTTCGAAAATTTTAATTACTTTTTTAGATTTTATGTTGATGTTAAAGTGCATATAATTTTTATTGCATCAACAAAAAATTAAGATAAGAGCTTGAAATTCAAAATATATTTACTTTAATATTAAGATAAAGGGCTTTTATGAGTAAAAACCATAAGTTAAGGGCTTATTTAACTACAAAAATAGGTTAAGGGCTTGTTTAAAAACAATATAGTGAGTTGAAGGGGAATAAAAAGAAATATAAATAAGGAGGGCTTACAAGGTAATTAGCCATATTTAAAGTTTGGTGCCGCCACACTATCAGGCAGCACCCTTTCTCTTTTTTCCTAGCAGCCACTATAAATGGAAAATTTTCATAACAGGTCCCTGAATATTTTAGATCATTACATTTCAGTCTAGTGCCAACAATTTGACAAGTAGCGTCAGTAAAACTATACCATTTTGGTAAATAATTTTATGGGCATACCATTTCAGTTATTAATTTTATTTTTTGTATTATTTAGGTGAAAAAGCCGTGGATTTTATAAAATTTAATTCTAATAAAAAATATAAGATTCAATAAAATATATTTATAAAACCCTATAAAATTAAGAAATTGTAATAAAAATATATAATATTTTAATATTAAAATATGTGTTATAAAATATTATAAAATTTAAAAATTATAATTTAAAATATAAAAATAGTTATAAAATTAAAATAGTTGCATTTTAGAAAATATATTGACATGGGTCGAATTTTGCCTAAATATGACATCCCAAATTTCAATTAAAAGCTGAGTGAGCCTTAGTTCGATTGGCATTGACATTGTTGCCAATACAGGAAGACTTGGGTTCAAGTGTGGTGAAGCGCATTATCCTCCTATTTAAAGATTGTGGAGAGGTTATTGGCAGTTGTAGGCATTGAATCAAAAAAATCAGATATAATAAGAACATATAATGAGATTAATATTCAAATAAAAAATTTAATAAAAAAAACTTCTTTGCGTTGCCCCTATAAGGATAGAGCGAATCAAGTCTATTTCAATACCAATTAGAGGTTAAAATATGTTGTATTTGTTCCTTTTGACACAATGCCTAAAACTATTTATAGCCTCTTCTCCCCAACCCATAAACAAGAAAATAATGCGTTTCAGCATACTCGAACCTATTTCATCCTGCATGGACAAGAATACCTATGCCAATCGAGCTAAGACTTAATCGGCCAGTCCTTGTATTTTAAAAGTTAAAAACTCAATCTTTTTTTTTAATTTTATATCTTTATCAACTTAGTATATTTATTTTCTGTCAATAATGTGCCACATATATGAGGATAACTTAATCAACATGTCAAATTGACAAATTTTGACAAATAATAATAATATTAATAATTGAACTGATGTTTTTAAATTGAAAAAGTAAGCGAATTTACTTATTAATTATTTTTAAGAACATAGATTAAATCTCAAATTTTGTGAAGGATAAACACTGACAATATTTTAATCGAAATAGAGATAAAAATTGAATACATTTATAAGGGTGAATATATTTGAGAGGTCCCTATAATTAAATCACTCTCTACAATTAAATAAATCAATTTACTCGTTGTACTTTTAAAAATAATCAAATAAGTCCAAATTGAAATATAATTAACATTTATTATTTTAAAAAACATCGCTTATTTTTTAACAGAGTTAATATTTTAAAGCTTTTATGGTTCTTTCAATGAAATTTTTTGTTTGGAATTGAAATTCAATTGAAAAATAATAATTTCCAAGACAGTTTTAATACAACAAATATTAGTTATGTTACAATTTGGACTTATTTAATTTTTTAACGATACAAGGACTAAATTGATCTATTTACTAATAGAGGGATTAATTTGATTCGGTCACCATAATACAGGGATTTTCCAAGGAATTTAACCCTTTTATAAGTGATTCAAAGCCAAATTGGTTTCTATTTCGAGTTTTGACCATTAAATTTTTTATTTATTTTAGTCAAGAGAGAGAGAGAGAGATGCAATAATATTCAAGAAAAATACAAAGCTAGCCTCACTCAATAGTCAAATCCAACCTTTTAACTGTAACAGGCCATGGTCATGATGATCCGTTGAGCTCATACTAAATCCAATTTGATTAACATTATTTTTATGTAACATTGATTTGATTCGAATCAAATTCAACTTATTTTCAATTAGATCTATTCATCGGTCATGTCATCTACTCAGGTTTGAAGGCTTGCTCGAAAAGTGAAAAGATTTAAGAAAAATATAAGCTTGAAAAATGGGTTCAGATAAAAAATAATGCATGTTTAGAAAACGAGCCGAATCTCGAATAAGATTTTTTTAGTTTGTCTAATTTTTTTCCTACTATTATTGACCGTTGTTTTGTTGTCATTTTACTATTATATTGCTACTATTTTGTTTTTATTATCTGGATATTGTATAACTCTTATTTTTATTATTAATTTTGCTACTATTTTGGAAGCATTTACTTTCTAATTTGTAACTATCTTAATGTTATTAATTGTTCATTATAGGTTTTGATCATATCTGTTCCTTTTGACACAATGCCTAAAACTACCTATAGTCCCTCCTGCCCAACCCATAAACAAGAAAATAATGCGTTTAAGTGCACTCAAACCCAAGTCATCCTGCATTGACAATAATGTTCATACCAAACAAGCTGAGACATAATTGGTCAATCCTTGTATTTTAAAAGTTAAAAACTCAATCTTTTTATTTTTTAATTTTATATCTGTGTCCATATATGGTTGACAATGGTAGTTTCTGTCAAAGTTATCAACTTAGTATATTTATTTTCTGTCAATAACGTGCCATCAAATTGACAAATTTTGACAAATAATAATGTTAATAATTGAACTGATATTTTTAAATTAAAAAAGTAAGCAAACTTACTTATTAATTATTCTAAAAACATGGATTAAATCTCAAATTTTGTGAAGGATAAAATACTAACAATATTTAATCGAATTAGAGATAAAAGGGAAAAAATATCGAATACATTTATAAGGGTGAATGTATTTGAGAGGTCCCTATAATCAAATCACTCTACTATTGAATAAATTAATTTAGTTCTTCTACTATTAAAAAGAATCAAATAAGTCTAAACTGAAATAGAATTAACCTTTATTGTTTTAAAAAAATATCATTTATTATTTAACAGAGTTAATATTTTAAAGCTTTTATGGTTCTATAAATAAAATCTTTTGTTTGGAATTGAAATTCAATTGAAATAATAATAATTTCCAAGACGGTTTTAATACAACAAATGTTAGTTCTATTACAATTTAGACTTAATTTTTTTAACAATATAAGGACTAAATTGATCTATTTACTAATAGAGGGATTAATTTGATTCGGTCAATATAATACAGGATTTTTAAAGTAATTTAACCCATTTATAAGTGATTCAAAGCCAAATTGGTTTCTCTTTCGAGTTTTGACCATTAAACTATTTTTTCTTAGTCAAAAAAAGAGAGATGCAATAATATTCAAGAAAAATACAAAGCCAACTAGATTTATTCATAAGTCAAGTCACCTACTCAGGTGTGAATGTTCGCTTGAAAAGTGAAAGAGTTTAGAAAAAAATACAGGTTCGAAAAGTAAGTTTAAACAAAAAATAAGGCCTTTTAGAAAACGGGTCGAGTTTCCGGTAAGATTTTTTAGTTTGTGTAATTTTTTTCCCTACTATTGTTTACTACTGTTATTTATTGTTTCTTTGCTGTTGTTTTTCTATTATATTGCTACAAATTTGTCATTATTATTTGGATATTGTATAGTTCTTGTTTTATTATTGGTTTTACTACTATGTTAGAGGTATTTGCTTGCTAATTTGCAACTATATTAATGTTATTTGAGTATAAAGATTTTTTTAATATATTTTCAATTTGTTGGGAAATATTTATTAAAAATTTTTAGTATGTTTGATTTATTATATTTTTTAAATTTATTTTTATATAAAAAAATTAATACAGACAAGTTGAGCTTGGGTTTAACTTTTTTTATCTGGACCGAATTGGGCAAAATTTTAATGCCATTTTTTGGGCCGGGTCGAACTCGAACCTAAAAAATAGACCTAAAAATTTACATCCTAACCCGACCCAACCTATGATTAGTTTTATTTCCAACCACTTAAAAAAGAACTTTGTAAAAATTATAATGAACAAAGTCTCTTTGATCATTTGTAACAATTAGACAAATATCATTTATGGTTATAATAATTATTTTTTTAACAATTTCATTATATGTTTTGATCATGTCTACTCTTTTTAAGACAATGTTTAAAATTACTCATAGTCCTTTCTCAGCCCATAAATAGGAGGATAATATGCTTTAACGCACTTGAACTTATATTCTCTTATATTGACAACAATACACATGCTAATTGAGCTAGACTCAATCATTACTTTATATTTGTATTTCAAATCACATGTACTAGCCAATTTAAGCCACGTGGCCTAAAAAAATAAGTTCAAATTTCTTCCATTATTAGATTTTCTTTAATTGTTTTTACTTTCTTTTTATAAACTTATCTCTTTGATTATTTTCATTATTCTTTTTTTCAATCCAGAAATTTAGGGTTTTGCATTATTTTGTGGTCATAAGATTCAAACTCTCCTTTAATTAAATGGTTTAATTACATTATTAGTTCATCTTAAAAATTAAAATTCAATTTAATCTCTTTTAGTTTTGATCAAATGAAAATTACATATTTGGGTCCGTCTAAAATATTAATTATTCAATTTAAACCATTTCAACACAATTTTTTAACTTTAATCCCTCCAAAAATATTTTAATTCTATTTTGGTCCTTACATAAAATTTTTGGTTTTTTTTAGTTTCTTCCCCTATTGAAAGACATTAATCTCCTTGCTACTAGGCTCAACTTTCTTCAATCTCATGTCTATCTCTCTTAGTATCTTCTTTTTGGATTCTTTTTCTTCACTTTATTTTTTTCTCCACTAGTGCGGTTTCTAGCCCGTACTTCGCGATGGGTTGATTTTTTATTTGTGTTAAATTATAAAGTAAAAATTTGAAAGTTAAAATATATTATAAGTCTCTATACATTTCGTACGTTCAAAATTTAGCCTCCATACTTTTATTTTAAGAAATATAGTCTTTTACTTTCATATTTAAAATTGTAATCTGGTCGTTACCACCGTTAAAATTCTTTTACTAAATTCTTTGGTGCGATATTTTGATTTTTTTTTTTAAATCACTTGATAGTCATTTAACAAAAAAAAACGAAGTTGAAAATATTGATTATGATCTTTTTTTCCTTAAAAACACCTATTTGAAATCACCATGGAAAAATAATTTTTTTTCCTGTTGGAATAGTTTTTCTTAAGAAAAATTGATATCAACATTTTGATTGAAATAGTTAACAAAATTAACTGCTTACACTAACTAATAATATTATAAAAATAGAGGGACCTAATTATGCCAAAAATTAAAATATATATATTAAATCTTAAGTTTCAACATAGTCTTGGGGATAAAATTGAAATTTAACCATCGTTTTGTAATGTAAAAGAAAAAAAAAGCGACACTAACCTAAAAGAAATACAAAGCCACATGTAAGTTTTTATGACCTTTAGAGTATTCAAATTATATATAAACCATATAATGTTTATAGAAAAGTTAACAACGTTAACTATTTGAACTAAATAGCATTATAAAAAATATATAGGGACCAAATTGTGGTAGAAACCAAAGTAAAGAGATTAAATATCAAATTTAGGCATATTAGAGGGGTCAAAACTAAAATTTAATCATTTTTAAAAAAATTATAAAAAAAATTTAAATCATTATTTAGGGCTAAACTGGGCAAATGTAATGACCCAAATTTTACGGTTATCGGGAAAGTGAATTTCCGGGTCTCCGTTTCTGAAAAATGGATTCGTAAATATTTATTAAAAATATTTAAGAAGTCAATTGAGTGGTTAATTAGACTTTAATTAAGTAAATTTAGCTTAATTAATAGTAATTAGTGGAAAGGATTAAATTGAATTAAGTGTGAAAGTTTAATTATAAATTAAAGAAAAGTTAAAGGGACCAAATAGGAAATATATCAAGTCCCATAAATGAGGCGGCAAATGTGGATAAAAATCTTAGATTTTTTTTCATGAATGTATTATTTAATAAGACTATATTATTATTTTATTATATTGTAATTTATATTAATGATATTATAATATTATTTTAACAATTGTATGATAATTATAAATACATGTGTAATAAATTAAATACATACACTTGTAATACAACTAAATAATTACTTAAAATATAAGAAATTTTTATTATATTATATTATTATATTATATTATATATTATATTATATTATATAAATAAGTAAAAAACATAAGAAACAGAAGGAAATTGAAACGAAACAGAGAAGAAACAGGGGAGAAAGAATGAAAGAAAAAGAAAAAGGAAAATTTAGGGTTTCAAGGTTCAAAGTTAATTTGATAAGTCAATTTAATCCCTTTTCTTGTAAATTTTTAGTTTATGGCATCCTAGAGATGAATACTACTTGATTTAAGTGAAAATTTTGAAAGTTGTTAGATTTCTAGATATTGTTCTTTTTTGAATAAAAAGATGAATTAAGGGCTAAATTGATAGAAATTCAAGTTAGAAATGAAATAAGGATTGAATTGTAAAGTGATTCATAAGTTTTATGCTTTAAGGACTAAATTGAAAGAATTTTGAAATTATGGTTTTATGATGAAAAATAGATAATTATGTCCAAGTTTGGTTAAAAATTGAGTAGAAATAAAGTATGAATTAAGATAGAAAAGTAAGTGAATTTAGTTAGGATTAAATTGAAATTAAAAGTAGAAAATCAACATTTTGCACTAAGACTATTTTGGACAGCAGCAGTAGTCTAAGTTTGAAAAACACCAAAAATTATAGAAATTGAATTAGAGGATGAATAAATATGTAATTAAATCTTATTGAGTCTAGTTTCTTATAAAAGAAACGGTATAAGAAATTGAATTGTAAATTATGAGATATAATGAATTTTGTGAGACAATGTTAGAATGAATTCAGGTTCCCCTTTTCTGACTTTGGAAAATCACAAAAAATTGGAGAAAAATAATTAGAGGCTTAAAGTTATATTTTTAGAATCCCTAATGAGTCTATTTTTAGGAGAAATCAACGGGAATATTATCCGAGTTCTGTATTGTGAGATAATTAATTTTAAGTGAAGAAGGGTCGAAACTGTCAGACAGTAGAATAGGGGTGAATTTAAAGAATAAACTGTACTTAATGGCTAAACCAAAAATTTTGAAAATTTTATGGTAAGAAGATTTGTGAGTCTAATTTCAGGAAAAATTAGCGGATCTTAATTTAGAATTCTGTAACTCAAGATATAAATTAGTAATATATTAATGATTATGAATTGTATTAATTTCGTAGTCAATGTGGTACCTAAAATCTCGGCTAAGAAAGGACAAGAAAAAGTCAACGGGAGTTAGCTCGAAAATTACGGTTTGTATTTCTATAACCCGAACTTAATATTTAATTATTGAATTTATTATTTATTATGTATGGTAGGTGCATTGATTAAATTATTTGAAATAAAATGAATATTGATTGAAATTGAAGGGTGAATTTAATTAATAATTGTTGTATTTTAATTGAATGTTATGGTAAATAATTAAAGTATAAATTATTGGTATTGTGTTTTTATTGAAATGATTTGATTTGAAAATGTGGTGAAATAATTATGAGCATGTGTTTATTGTGGAATTTAATTATATGAAAATGAAAAGTGAATTGAATTGTATTAAATTATGAATTAATGTGAATAATTGAGATATATATATTGAATTGAATGAAAATGTATGAGATTGTGAAAATGTGTGAATATATGTAATTATTGGAATGGTATATTAAGGAAAAAATTATTGAATTGAGAAAGTGAATTATAATTGATACTGAACTAAGATAGAAATTATACTGAAAAGTGAATTAAATACCCTATTAACTAGTCGGGCTAGTCGGATATAGTTGGCATGCCATAGGATATGGAAGAGTACGGGTTTTGCCGGCTTACTGATCAGGCACTTATGTGCCGACTACTATTACTGTTACCGTTACTGTTACCGATTCGGCACTTTGTGTGTCGAATACTGTTACTGTTACCGTTATCGATTCAGCACTTTGTGTGTTGAATACTGTTACTTTTACTATTACTGTTCTGGATTTGTTCCGATGAGGTACTCTATGTACTGTATTGCTACTGTTATTGTTACTGTTTCGGCTTTGGCCGATGTGGCACTATGTGCCGTACTGGTGTGTTGGTTGGATCCGTGTATCCGTCTGAGTCCGAGTCATGTTAATAGGGGTAAATAAAGGTATAAAATAACTGATTATTTCTGAATAATTGACTGTTACCGAGTAATTGATTGTTACTGGATAATAGACTGTTACTGAATAATTGAATATTACTGAATAAATGATCATTACTGAATAACTGATCATTACTGAATAACTGATTGTCACTGAATAAATGATTGTTACTAAATAACTTAATTGCTATTGAATATCTGATTTTACTAAATAATTGACTGTTACTGGATAACCGATCAATTGATTGATACTGAATAACTGGTTATTATTGAATAATTGATTGTTACCGAATATTGACTGTTACTGAATAAATAATTGTTTTGATTGTTAATGAACATTACTGATTGATTAATTGCTATTGAAATTAATAAATGATTTGAAATTTAAAGTAGACCAAAACATTGGTTGGAAAGTGAATGTTTGAATACTCATTGAGTTTGAATAGTTCGATATATATAAATTAATAAGTTTTATAATTGCTTAAGTGTTCAGATTATAGAAATACCACTGAGTGTATACTCAGCGTACGGTTTGTTTCCGTGCGCAGGTTAAGTTAAGGCTAGACTGTTGAATCAGCATCCCAGGCCGATCCCGAATTCAATGAGGTAAAGTATGTTGAGTATTGATAATGGCATGTACCTAGGATGTTTAATGAGAGTCATTTAGGCTGTAAAAGTATTGATGAAATAAGTAAATTATGGTTGGCAACGGTATATAGTATGAATTTGGAAATTTATTAAAAATTCGTAGTGATTCTAAATTAGTTCCGAATTGAATTTACTGTTCATATCGGACCGCGAGGGCCCATTAAAGGGACGACATCTTAAAACTAGGATGAGTGTGAATATTTATTTTAATTAATGACCGGAATTGGACTGTACTGACTGATAATGTCTCGTAACCCTGTTTCAGCGACGGTATAGGGTTAGGGGACGTTACACAACAACTTCTACATTGGGGCTTGCACATTTTTTTTGTCCAAGTTAATCATTGAACTTGATAATTGTTCTCAAATTAAGGCTTGAAGTTTTTTTTGTCCAAGTTAGTCCCTGAACTTGGTAATTGTTTCCACATAGGGGCTTAAACTTTAGGGTTTTCAAGTAAATATCAGGGACTAACTTGGTCAAAAAAAGTACTCTAAGCTCCAATGTGGGAACAACTTTCAAATTCAGAGTCTAATTTAGACAAAAAAAATTAGACCCTAATATTGAAACAATTGTCAAATTTAGGGCTTAACTTGAAAAAAAATATAGCCCAAAAAAGTGATTTTAACCCCCCAAAGACAAAATGTGCATTAATTAATATAGTTTATAGATATCCAGTTTTATTAAGGATTCGGTAAGGGCATATGCTAAAAATATGTATCTAACACGAATATTAGCCGAATATAAAGCCTATGGCAGAACGGACATGGAGATTAACACCACCTATATGAAAAAACCAACATGGCAATGGATCTCCATTAACGAAGCCATCGATTTTGGTTTCATATTGATCGACACTATCCATATCATAGTAATTTACACAGTTGCAGGCCAATTTTGACCTCATACATAAAACCCACACCCAAAACCCAACTAACCCAAACAAATCAAACCCAAACTAAACTAAAACAGTCCACCTAACCACTAAACCAAATAGCCCAAAATTAAAAAACCCTAGCCTAAACCTAAAAGCCCAAAACTTTAAATATTTTTCAGAAAAAAACCTAGCCTCCCTAAACCTAGTGCCACCCCTAGCCACTGCCTCTGCCATGCTGCCAACGTCAGCACCTCTGCCACCACCTACTCCTCCACTTGCTCCATCACCTGTAAGATTTAATGAAGAAGAGACAGAAAATAATAAAAAAGCATGTAAAATGGCTTTAAAAAGCCAAGCCAAAATCATTTTGTAGATTCGGCAATATTGATATACAAAAAAGCACTAGATTTTAAAGCAAATATCATCTAAATACGAAAGACAAATAGCAAGCAAGCAGATCAAGAACAGATTCATTGAGCAAAGGTTTTTTAGTTTACTTTTCTCTTCATTTTTTTCATTTGAATACATATATATATTACTTTTCTTTTTAAAAAATAGCATATATATAGACATATATAAAATATAAGAAAAAATAAAAAAAATACATTTTTTTACTTCAGGCTACTGTGCGTGGTGGCCAGCGACGGTGGCGACGGCGGCGGGACACGGCGATGATCGGTCAAATTTCTTGCCGGACTTTCAGCCCCTTCAGAGAAAAACAAAAGGGGGGAGACATTTTTTTTTGAAAAAGTGTAAAAAGTGATTTTTAAAAAAAAAATTGGCCTTAAATAGACCTCCAAAACGACGTTGTTTTGGGTAGGCCTTTTAAGCACCAAAATGACGTTGTTTTGAGCCTTAACCCATGGCCGACCCGCAACCCGACCCGTCAGCCTCAAGATCCGCGTGTTTTGTTTGGAAGGGCTAATTGCGCTTTTAGCCCTTCCGCTTTTCTGCTAATTCACAATTAAGTTTTTAGGGATTTTTAATTTTGCCCCGAATTTATGCTTGGATTTCAATCAGGTCCCTTGCGATGCTGCACATTTTGGAGGGAGGGTTTATTGCCCGATTTAGTCCCTCTTCTTTGTTTGCGCGCTTGATTTAGTCCTTTTCCCTTTATTTCTTTTTAAATTTGCCCAAAACTCTGTTTTTAGTTCAATTTTAGTCCTTTTTCGTTTATTTTCGTTTCTTTATTAAATATTCTTATTATTTTTTCTAAAATTATTAATATTATTAATATTATTTTTATTTCTATTATTATTACTAATATCACTATCATCATCATCATCATCATCATTATTATTATTATTATTATTATTATTATTACTTTTTTTTACTATCTAATGTATTATTATACCTTATTATTATTATTATTATTGTATTATTGCTATTATTATTAAATTTTCCTTTTATTTGTATTTACTCATATGTTATTTTTTTTACATTAACTAATTTAATATGTATATATTTTAGCACACTTATTTTATATATCATTACTCTTATTATTAATATCTCATCATTTATTTTTATCTTTTTTAAATAATTTCAAACCTTAGATTATTTATTATTTGTCTTATTGTTATTACTATTTGTATTTACTGTTATTACTACTATTATTTTTTACTTTTATTATTATTACTATTATTATCACTATTATTTTTATTTTTTATTACTATTATCATTTTAAAACATTGTTACTATTATTCTTTTACCATTTAATACATATTATTATTATTATTATTATTATTATTATTATTAGTGTATTATTATTATTAATATTAGTGTATGTTTCTATTATATATATATTTATATATATAGTATTATTTTAATTACTTTATTTTAATATTATTATTATATTATATGTCTTCCTTTTGTGTTTATTTATTTATTGTTTTATTATTAATTAATTTAGCATTATTAATTATTATTTATTATTTATTATTGTCCTTGTTAACATGTCATCATTTTATTAATCTATGATTGTTACTATTGATAATATTTTATTATTTTCTACTTCGATTTGTCGTGTCATTATTATTATTATTTCTGTTATTATTTGTGTATATATTAATATTATTGTTATTTTTATTCTAATATTGTATTTTAATATTTTTCATTAATTGTATAATCGTTTGCATTATTTACAAATTCCTATGGCGAATAATAATATTTTTTTATGTTTTTAATTAACTTTAATAAATAAGGCAACGTACCGATTTCAACACTAAGTCACTGATTTCATCGCTATGTTGGGTGAATATCATTGGCTCGTGTTAAAAACGAGACGTCTTTCTAAAAAACCAAAATTTCAAACTCTCATAGTTCAATCGGATCGCGATTAAATATTAAATTAAACTTGTATTTTTGAAAATTAAGATAACGCGTGTTAACAAGATACCAATTTTGGGCGTCGCGAGGGTGCTAATACCTTCCTCGTGCGTAACCGACTCCCGAACCCTATTTTCCTCTGGATCTTCGGGTAGACCCAAATTCGGCCTTCATTTTTGTTCAAAAATAAATTTTCTTTTAAAAAAAGAGGATTTATTAGGTGTCCGATCACACCTAGAAAAAAGATCGGTGGCGACTCCTTTTCTTTTTAAAACCGAAATTCCATTTTCAAATTTTCAAATTTTTAAATAATCGCCTCAACTAGCAACCAAAGCGAAATTTTTACGTTGCTACATACACTTGGTTTGTGAGGATCATTCCATTAGCAAGAACCAGCTGATCATGGCGGTCGGCCGATCCCAAGCTTAGAAACGAGTAATTAGAGTAATATTTGTTGGATTAGAGCTGTCCAATGGGTTGGTAGCCCTCTTGATTCGGTCAAATCAATTGGACGAGTATTAAGCAAAAAGTTTTTGTTAATAGATGAATTCGAATGTAAATAAAATGTTTTTTATTTTTTTTTCTTTTTAAATAGTAATATGGACTTTTGAGTGAGCTCGAGTCCAATTTTAAAAATTTTTAAAATCGAGGTCTCGATCTAATTTGGCTCATAGACACTTACAAATAGCCAATTTTGACCCATATCACCCAAGCAAAATAAAACTCAAATAAATAATAAAGAGCCTGTAACGCCCCAATTTTCAGGAATTCTGTGAATGTTGGCATAGGTTTAATTATGTTAGTGGGCCTCTAGAAGGCCCAAGCTTAAGATAGAACCTGTAAATTTTAGTTAATTTTTGTTCCATAAGAAAAAGGGGGTGAAATTATGAAATAGGACCTATGTGAAAATGTTTGAAAATGCTATAGGCTAAATTGAAGTGGCCAAATAAATAGAAGTGCAAAATAGGAGGATTTGCATGACAAACCTCCCATTTTACATGAAGTGGCCAGCCATCATGTTGTTGTAGACAATATAAGCACTTGATATCTATAATTTATGGTACAAATTGGTACAAATTGATAATGGGTTAGGTAAATGTTCCATGATAATGGATTAGGTAAATATTCCATGATAATGGGTTAGGTAAATGTTCCATGATAATGGTTTAGGTAAATGTTCCATGATGGGAATTTCATGTCTTTTGTATTAAAGAATTAAATGGATGAAATATGAAATTTTATTAAAAGAAAAAGGGGTGAAAAGATCAAAGTTTTGTCCATCTTTGTTCATCATAGCCTAAAGTTAGAGAAGAGAAAGAAGAGGAGAAAGCTCTTGAATGTTCGATCACTTGGGGAAGAAAATTGAAGGTAAGTTCATGGTAGTTTGCTTCTATCTTGATGTTCATGAGTTCTTCTTGATTCTACCTTAACTCTTGAAGCATATTTTGGTTTTTGGTTGTGTTGTGAGCATTTGGTCATGAATTAAAATGAAGGAAATGGTTGTTGTTTCATGTTCTTTTGATGAAAAATGGAAGATATGTGAAGTTGAGCCAAACAAATGAGCATGCATGTGCTTAGATGCTAAGGGGAAAAATCGGCTAATATTTTGTGCTTTAAAATGATGAAATGGAGATTATACTTAAGTAAAATCATAGTTATGTGATGATTGATTGGTGATATACATGTTTAAAAAAAAACATGCATGCAAGTTATGTGTGAAAGAGTGATTTGGTAATAAATCTGCTTGGGACAGCAGCAGTAACGTGACTTTGGAAAATCACCATAAATTATGGGAGATGAGTTAGAAGCTGCATTATGTAATTAAAGCTTAATGAGTCTAGTTTCAAATGGAATAAACGAGAACATATTTTGAATCCTGTACAATGATAAATTTGATTTGTAATGAAGAGTGGTCAGATTAGTCAAACAGTGAAACATGCGAAACTTTAAGAAAAATCTGGTATTGATTGGCCAAACCAAAAATTCTGAAAATTTTATGGATAGAAGATATATGAGTCTATTTTCAGGGAAAATTAACGGCACTTGATTTGGAGTTTCGTAGCTCCAGTTATAAATGATTTAGTGACTATTGTTCAGGAAGACAGCTTGCAGTGAGATTATGATTATGTGGTAAACATTGACAAAAATTTGTTAATGAGTTGCTTATTGATTTCTTATAAGCTTACTATGATCTGTAGGTGTGGTTGGCCGAATATTGTAAGGGGTTAATACGTAGTTTGTATTTGAATAGTTAGGTTAACGTGTTAGTAATCCAATTGTAGGCGGTTCGTGTGTGGATCTCGTAAGCATATCGTCGCAAACAGGTGTGTAACTAACACCCTCTTTCTTAGTATGGATCGGCAAAAGTCCAAAAGCCGAAAACCGATATTTTGTAGATTTGCGAGTGTGCGAATGCTCGTGAGGTAAATCGATTAATGTTTTTGGTAAGCTGCAAAATTTGGACTGTAAAGTGCATGATTTCTGTGCCCTCAATATGTTTGGGCTTAATGGGCCAAAATTGGAATGATGGGCCAACGGGCCCAATTCGGTAAGAACCCTCGGTACGTGATTCTGTTAGTACGTGAAAAGTAGGAATATGCGTGAAAAACCCTAAAATAGATAAATTACTGAAATACCTTTAAAAGTGGAAAATTTACAGTTTTACCCCTAGTAGATAAATTACCGAAATACCCCTAGGGTTAAATTGACCTAAATGCATGTTTGACTGTTGTTATTTACTGCATGCCATGTTGTTATTATCTGATGCGTGGGATTGGGATATTGACGGAGGAAGTACTGAAAGTGGCTTGTCCACGTACTGGAGGCTTTGCCTCAATTTACTGTTAACTGAGCAGCAAGGCTGCAACTGTGGAGTGTTAGGCTGGGTGGGTTAAGCAATTCCCCACATGGAGTGTATGGCTAGTACGGGTGGAGTGTAGTGGTTGGTGGGTTGAGTAGCCTCCCCAAATGGGCTTGCATATGTTTATTGATGTTGCATGTATTTCCAAATGGGCCTATGGGCCATACTGTTATCTGAATAAGGGGCTAAGGCCCAGTTTATGTAATTTGAAAAGGGCTCTGGCCCAGTATCACTGTTACCTGAATGGGCTTAGGCCCAATGGGCTTGAGCTGACTTGGGCTTTGAATGGGTTTTCCTTACACACTGAGTTTCCCCAAACTCACCCATTTTATTTTCATCCATGCAGGAAATCCCCAACCATAGTGGGCTTAGAGCTGTGAGGGAATTCGGAGTGGCCACCCGTTCTGAAAGTTTGGTTTTCTTCTGTGAACTGGACATCCTATTATTTACGTTGAGGTTTGGGTTTTTAAATGTAATAAGGCCGCTTAATTATTTTTGATGGTTTTAATATGTGTTACTAATATAGGTATTACTTATTTTAACTGTTGAAATTGGATAGCTTTAGGGCGCGTTTTCAAAAACAACAATTGATTTCAAAATAATACGACAACAAGCAAAGCTTCCGCAATGAAAGTTTTTTCCAAAATTAATCACTTTTCCTAAAAATGACTTAATCAAAATCGGTTTCCTAGAAATATCCATGACGTTAAGGTGTGCAATGGCGGTATGCATGTCTAGGATTGGATCCGAAGGGAGCTTGGTACTTAAGCAGTCCGATGGACTCACCACCTCTTTTCCGGTTTCCTACCTGGTGCACAGCTTCCATTCATTTTAACCTATAATGAAATTATCTTTTAAAACACTAAGTAAGTTTTTTTTTCTGGATCAACAATATAAAATGTTTTGAACGCTTCGATGTGGCATGTCGGATCCGGTCATAACATCTGGGCCGGGTTTGGGGTGCTACAGAGCCCAAATTTTAAAACCTAATTAAAACCCAAACTACCCAAGCCCAATTCTAACCCTAGCCCATTACAAAGAAAACAGCAGCAACCCTAGCTGCCAAAGGTTTTAACCGCCGCTCCTCATCAGCAGGGCCACCACGCGCGCCATTTCGTCGCACCGCACGCCATCTCTGACACCTGCAAAGAGATTAATGCAAAGCAT
Organism: Gossypium hirsutum; assembly: GCF_007990345.1. Lineage (NCBI taxonomy): Eukaryota > Viridiplantae > Streptophyta > Magnoliopsida > Malvales > Malvaceae > Gossypium > Gossypium hirsutum. Next base: position 86,483,839 of record NC_053427.1, read on the forward strand.
CAGAAGAAGTAAATAGCAAAAGAACAAAAACCATGAAACGAACAGTTTGTAGATTGGCTTTAAAAGCCAAGATCTATTCTTTGTAATCGGTGACGAACACTTTACAGATAAGATTAATCAAAAATAGAACAAACTTTCCTAAAGGTGATTTCTTGTTTGTATTTCAATTTTTAATTTCCGTATTCTATTTTTCTTATTTTTTATACAAAAATAGTAATAAAAGAATCAAATAATAATAAAAAATACACATTCGATTCACTGTTTGGGTGCGCTCCGGCGTCCTCTCATTGATTTGAAGGTCGTCGAACCCCTGGGGGTTCGACCATTGGCTGCAGCGGAGAGCAAAGAACCGAAGGATCCTTCCCTTTTTCCTTGTGTTGCTGCGGTCATGAGGGCTCTTTCTTCGGACCCGTTTCGTGTAACATCGGTCGTCATTCGTGGCGTAGGCGCGGAGGACCCCCCAATGAACCCATGGTCGGCCATGGGGAAGGGAGAAGGAAAGAGCAAAAGGCTGTTCTCTGTTTGTTAAAAAAAAGGCTGGAAATGAAATAAAAAAAAGGTTTTGGTTTGAATAATAATGATGAAACGACACCGTTTCATGACCCTCCCCCCCCCCAACGCCTCAAAACGGCGTCGTTTAGGGGGGAACCGCGCGACCCGACCCGTACCCACGGAGGATCCACGCATTTTGACCTAATGGTCTATTTTCGCGTTGGATGCCTCCGTTTTCTTATCGCATTTCAATATGGTCCCATGTTCCCTTTTTATTATTTTGATTTTTTACCCCAAAATTTTGCCTCTATTTCAATTTGGTCCTCGGGCTATTTGAAGAAGCAGGCCCTTGAAACGCTGCGCATAAGGGGTTGGGAATATTTCCCAATCGGTCCCTCAAGGTTTCAGCTCGTTTTAAACCGGTCTGTCGCTTCATTTTTTTGTCTGAATTCTTCCTTTAATTTTATTTAGATTTTGATTTAATCCTTTTTAAATACTTGCATTTATTTTATTCGAATTTGAACCCTAAATTTTCATTTTATTTGTAATCTAACCCTTTTTCATAAATTTAGACTCTTTTTTATTATTATTTGTTTTAAACTATTTTTATTTATCTTAAATTTCATACATTAAACTGTTTTAAATTGTTTTAGATATATTATTTTAAATTATTTTATATACTATACACTTTAAATTGTTTTGTATATTATTTATTTTAAATTTGTTTTATGTATTATTCATTTTAAATTGTTTTATTATTTACATTAATTTTTTTTCATATATTATCAATTTCAAATTTTTATATGTATTATCCTTTTTTATATACCATTTATTTATTATTATTATTATTATTATTTTTAATGTTTTGTATAGTACTTATTTTGAATTTCTTTTTACATAACATTTACTTTAAATTCATTTATATATTATTTATCTTAAATTATTTTACATATTATTTGTTTTAAACTTTTTTTCCTCATATATCATTTATTTCAAACTTTCGCCTATATTGCCTATTTTTTAAAAAAAGCATAATCTATTTTTTAAATTGTTTTATGTATTGTTGATATTAAATTTCTTTTTTGACAGTATTTATTTTAAATTCATTTATTATCATTTTAAATTTGTTTTTACATTTTATTTATTTTAAGTTGCGTTATAAATTTTTTAAATTGTTATATATATTATTTAATTTATCGACCTTTATTTATTAATGTTCTTATTTAAATGATAAATGTTGCATGATTGTCATCTTCGTATATACTATGATTCATTTACTTGTAATTTCATATTATTGTCATTCATAGCATTTGTATGTTATTACCTCATGTTCTGCATCGTTTTTTTAGTTATTTTATTCAAATCGCATCATGAATTAAGCTACAACGTTTTATCCAATATGGATCGTTCTATTTTTTTTTTACTCCAAACAAATAACGCATGTCGTTTAAATATCGTATTCGCTATTATTCAAAAACAAAAATTACAAAATAAGGCAATGTTTCGCGTTTTGGAATGTAGCGACGTAAAAATTTTTAGCTTGGCTTAGTCACTAATTGTGGCGATTTATTGAAAACTTGAAAACTGAAACTTGATTTTGAAAAAAAAGGAGTCGCCACCAATCCTTTTTTATAGGTGTGATCGGACACCTAATAAATTTATTTTAAAACAAAAGGAGGCCGAGTTTAGATCTACGTCAAAATCCTGAGAAAAATTAGGATTCGGGAGTCGGTTACGCGCGAGGAAGGTATTAGCACCCTCGCGACGCCCAAAATTGGTATCTTGTAAAACACGTGTTGTCTTGATTTTCAAAAATACGAGTTCAATGTAAGATTTAATTGTGATCCGACCAGAACACGAGAACTTTTAATTTTTATATTTTTTTGAGAAAGATATACCGTTTTAACACGAGTCAATTGATGTTCACCCAACATAGCGATGAAATCGATGACATAGTGTTTAAATCGGCACGTTGCCTTGCTTATTAGAATAAATAAAAACACGAATAAACATTTTAAAATAATGAACAACGAGGTAATATATAAAAATGGGCGGGAAATGAAAGATAATAGTTAGAAATACATCAAGGAACATAATACATACGATAATAATATTAAAGACGATGACAATGCACGCGATATTAAATGTAACAATAGTATCAAACACGAAAAAAGACAATGAATATACATATGTAATAACGATATTAAGAGTATGTACGTAATATAGGAATGAAAGATGTTTGCATAACAATACTAAATATAAGTACATAATATATGTATTTACGTATGGACATATGCAATATACATATATAACAGACGTATACTAATGATAATAGTAATAATAATAATAATAATAAGGAAAAGATATATGTACACCAAATAACACAAAACAATACTAAAATAAAATGATAAGTGATAATAGGGGAAATACAAGTATTTTAATGAGTACAATAATAAATGAAAATAATACTATAAAAAAATACATATGCACGTATTAATAACATATAGGTACTAAAATTAATAATAAATATAATAGGAATAAAATAAATGTACTAATAAAGTTAAAAAAAACATAAAAATACCAATTTTACATAAAGATATACCTATATATATATTAAAGATATATACATATGTAATAAAATATATAAATAACATGATTTTAAAAATATATACGCAATATGTATGATAAAAATAATAATATACATAATATATAAAATACATATAATATATACATATACTAGAAATGACAACAATATAAAATGAACTTGCTAATACATTACATAGATATGTATGTACATGGGTATAAATAATAAGGAGATTAGAAATACTTAATATATAATAATTTAAAATATATACATAATATAAAAATATATATAGAACGTAGTATTAAAATACAAACGCAATATATACATGGAATAGTAAAGAATATATAACTAATAACATTAAACATCTATACATACAATGTATATAAAAAATATATAATATATATACAATATATACATATCTAATATAATAATAAATATATATAAAAAAACTATTGATAATGCTTCACAAATATATATACACTAAAAATATACATAATATATAAAATATAGTATTAAAAGTATATATAACGTATAAATATATATATACATAAAATAATACATAATATAGACACATTTGAAATAATAAAACTATTAATAATATTAATTAAATATATTCATATAGGTATTTAAGGTATATATATGACAACACATAATAATAATAATAATAAAATAATAATAATAAATTAAAGTAGAATAACGAACAAAAGGTAAAAAAGGACTAAATATTGGGAAACTAAATTTTGGGGCTAATTTAAAAGAAAATAAGGAGGAGAGGACTTATTAGAACACGCATGAAACTATGGGGAGGACAAATGGGCAATTTTCCCGGAATTCTAAAACGCACAGCATTGAACGGGACCAGATTAGAAAGCGCAAAAAATAAAAGGGCTAAATTAAAAAAAACACAATAAATCTGATTGTAAAACCATAAGAAAGCGAAGGGGCTGAAAGCGCAATTAGCCCTTCCAACGAAAAAACATGCGGATCCTAGTGGGTAGGGTCGGGTCGACCCGATCCACGGCGAAACAACGCCGTTTCAGCCCTGAATTTTAATGCCAAAAACGACACCGTTTTGAAAGGCTATAAATAGCCTAAAAAACAGAAAAAAAATCATTTTGAGTTGGGAAAGAAAAAAAAAGAGGGAGAAGGGGGAGAGAAGAGGAAATCTGGCCAGGGGGCCGGTCACCGGTCCGTCACCGGACCTTCGCCGGCTCCGGTGGCCGGAAAGGTAAAAAAAATTCTAATTTTTTTGTTTTATTTTTTTTTTATATTATTTTTTCCTTTATTTATGTTTTATATTTATGTATATATAGGTGTAAATAGAGTAGATTCGAATATATAAAAAAAAACAGAAAATAATAGTCACCTTAAGTTTTTTTTTTTGGCTTTCGATTTTGGTCCCTTGGGTCTCCTGATTTGGTATGATATTTGTATTTAAATGCTGATGGAAGTGATATTTCCTTGTATGTAGTTCGTATTTCTTCTTTTTTTTTAAACTGTCCCCCCCATTTGTTGTTTTGATGGCTTTTTATAGCCTTTACAACATTTTTATTTAATATTTGTTGTCACTTCCTCTTTATTGCTTGAAGGGCATGGCTGGTGACAGAGGGGTCGATGGAGGCAGACGGTGTGGCAGAGGGGTAGGTGGCCGATGGAGTTGGTGCTGATTAGGGTTAGGTATTTTGTTTTTTTGTTTTGGGTTTGGGCTAGTATCTTGGGTTTGGGTATTGGACTGTTGGGTTTAAAATGTATTTAGGTTTATGATTGGGCCTCTGGGTTTTGGGGTTTGGGTCTGGTTGTAAAGGGTATTGGGTTTAATTTTATTGGTTTATGGGTAGTTGGGTTATTGTAACGGGCTGAGGTATTAGTTGGGCTTAATGGGTTATTAATATTTGGGGTTTGGGTTATAAAAGGGGTAAATGGGTAATTGTTTGAGTGGCGGGTCTGATTGGGTAAGTAGTTAATGGATTTGAAAAGATTGGGGTGGGTTTTGTTTAGTTTAATTTGGGCTGGTAAATAGGGTTATTGTAAATGGGTTTTAAGTTGGGTCAAATTTGGGCTCCTATATGGAATATCGAGGAATTGTGCTCTAACTTACGGGGTTTCAGTTTTCTCGTTGATTCTAAAGAGCCAAATATCCTTTTGAGCTTTAAAATATACGGAATTCCAATTAAAATTAAAGACAAACTTGTGCTCGGGAGTTCATAGTATTGTGTCCTAACTTACGGGATGTGATACTCCGATATCTCGAGACGAGGAAGTCTTTAACAATCGTTTTGGACCAATTCAAGCTTTTTTAAAATCGACGTTAATAAAAAGGATCGTATCTTAAATCCGTTCCCGATTTTCAACTTTCGACATTAAAACACTAACTAATCAATTCGGTACCATTTTTTGGGCGTGTCGAAGGTGCTAATCTTTCCTCACACGTAATCACTCCCGAACCTGTTCTCTCGAGTTTCGTAGATCAAAAATGTTGTTTTAGTAAACCAAAATGTTTTATTAAAACAAAGGTGATCCGATCACACCTAATAAAGATCAGTGGAGACTCCCTTTTTTCGTTTTCATTCTAAAACCAAAGTCGAATCCCGCTTTTTTCAAAAAAATGGTTTCGACAACATACAAAAATTTAAATCCACAACATAAGCATCATATAAGAATTTGACCTATATAATTACGTGTATATATATCAACCAATCATAGACACATCAGCAACAGTTGAACAATTTTCATTATGCAGAAAATAAAATTCATAATAAAAAACAACATTCACGTTGCTATATACAAACTTTTTGCTTTCATCTAATCTGGATTACATAAAGAAAAATATTCCAAATCAATGGTCAATGAAAGTGATTTGAAAACTAAATTATTTTATTTATAATATAAAATATTATTATCAATGAATCAAATAATAACATATCATAATTTAATTTATCGATAAGGTAAAATTTTCAACAAACAAAAAGAAAAAATACTTTGAATCATAACTTTCAACTCCAACCTCCATGACCAAGTTCAATGTTAGGTTCTTGAAATACAATAACATGATCCACAAATGTAGCCATTATTTTAAATATTGATGGAAAAAAGTCAATAAGAATAAATTTTAAAGAATGACGGTCTGTTTTTTTCGAATTCGAATAAATATTCGAAAGCGAAGAAACATATTATGGTCAAACGAAAAAAGGAACCCAAGATCAAATGCAATGAATATAATAATGCATAATGCATGTGGTCTATACTCTATATATCATTTAGCCTTTTGCTTTAATTATCTACTTTTTCCACAGTTAAAAACCCTAAATCCTTTATAGGTGAAACAAGATTTTGAACATTTTGATGTGAAGTTCACACTATGCTATGTTAATATGGGTATATGTACATGCATGCATGCATTGCATTAATTGATACATTGCATATAAAGGGAAAGAAAATAAAGTGACCTTATAAAATGGACCCAATATTTCAACCATTTACAGACCAAACAATGCATTGTTGCTTGCACATTGGTTCCTATCATATTTTACCCAATTTTTATTTTCAAATTTGATAGTGCCTTGTGAACCACTTTGACACACTCTTCTTCTTTGGCTTGCCCACAATGTCTTTGCTTTCAAATGTAACTTTATTATCATTTTTGGATAGTGAGTTATGGGTTTATTTTTTTGGATATAAGATAAAAGAATCTATGATGGATTGAATCACAAGTTGAGTAGTACGCAATATGTGTTTAAGTCTTCAGCTAATACGAAAGGAGTTCACGGGTCGAGTTTAAGCATGATATTAAATTATTTTATGTTTGTTCAAGTTAAGTTTGCCTTGAAATATAAGTCTAAAATTTTGGTAAAACCCACGTATATTTATAAATGACTAATCCAAGCCATTTTAATTCAACTTATATTTTTTTTAGTTTTTTAAAAATGCTTATGTTATTTATAATTTATATTTTTCATTTATTGAAATTTTATATTATAGATAATTTAACATTTTCTACTTGTTACCTTCTAGTGCTATGTATTACTATAGATTCAATTTTTATGTGTTAAAAATTATATAACATAATAAAATATATTACATAGAAAATGGGGCGAGCCAGGCCCGAGTCTTGAATGTTTGAGTTCAAGCCTAGCTCATATTTTATACTAACCTATTTTTTTGTCCAAACCCATTTTTCGGGCTTAATATTTTGACCCAAGCACTCCTAAATTTTGTGTCGGCCTTCGGGCTTGAATGAGTAGCCTAAGTCTTGAACAAATCTAGTTAACTTAAAACCAATCTCAAGTTCGATCCCAATACAACCCTACCATTTGAAAGAAAAATAATAATAGGGTTTTTAGATTCTACAAATAAAGTTATAAGAATGACACATAGTAAAAGAGGAAAAGTTAAATATTTTAAAAAATGACAATTATTTTGACTCGACTTGTAAAATTTTTAAAAAAATTAGTTCTAATTAGAGGTGTTCATAGGCCGGGTATAAGCATGATATTAACATACTTTATACTTGCCCAAGCCCGACCCGACTTGACCCGAAATATGGGTTTAATTTTTTTTCCCGAAACCTGCTCATATTTGCAAAAGACTGACTCAAGCCCATTTTAGTTATGCCCATATTATTTTTAAATTTTTAAATATATATATTTATATTATATTTTTTTAATACTTAATAATTTTATACATTTTTTATTTATTGAAATTTTTTATATAGTCATCTTAACATTATTTTAATGTTTACATTAGAGTAGTATTATATATTTAATATAGGTTTATTTTTTAATATATTCTAAATTACATAATATATAAAAATAACATAATACAAAATTTAAAATGAACCGGGCCTTGAATATTCAAATCAGAATCCGACTCATATTTTAAACAGGCTTATTTTTTTTCCCAAACCCTCTCAAATTTCAAACAGGCCTGGACCGCTAACCCCACCAATTAACAAATTTAGTTCTAATGAATCAAATATTAATACATAGAATATTAGGATTTAATTCTAAAAAGAATATGATTGTTTTAGTGATTAAAGAGTTACCTTGTAATAATAATAATAATAATAATAATAATAATAATAATAATAATAAAGCAAGAATATATTCTGTAACAGATATTGGTAAATTGGGATAGATTCACCCTAACTTTCCAATTAAAGAGCCCGTGTAAACCATTACTTTAAAGCCAATTGTACTTGGAATTGCCACCTGGCATTAAAATCCACCCTTGAAAAGTTCATCTTAATCTTTATGCATTTACATCTGAATATTTGTTGATTTATTTAATTTTAAATTTAGATTTTGTATATGTTAAAGATAATAAAAGTAAATAATTACAATTTTCATTCATTTTTAAAATTTATTTCAAACATAAATCATATTAATACAAAATTAATTTTGAAATTATACGTAATAATACACATCCGAATAATCATAATCAAAATGATTGAACTAATAATCGGAAATTTTTATTAGGGGCAAGAAAAAATATAAATTGTTGGGGATGCCAAACCTAAACATTTTATGCTAAAAAAAGTTTAATTAAATTACTAATTTTTAAGAGGGTAAAAAATTGCAATATAACCATTTTGTTTAATTATATTTAAAATATTATCCCAATTTTATTTTTAAGGAAACTATTATCCAATTCAAACAGTCTAACTTGGGTTATTCATTTGATGTCGGCATAGGTATATTTGGTAATCAATATGTTCATCATTAATGCCATTTAAATGATAGAATGATGCCCTCAAAATTCTAACTTTGAACATCATTATCATAATTTTTTTCTTTGCTCCACGTTGCTTAAGAATTTTAGATTTGACATCAAAATATATATGATTTGATATACGTGATATTTTTTCAATTCTATTTTTTTTTATATTCTTTACTGTTCAAATTTTGTGACTATCTCTTTTAATAATAGAGAAATGATTGTATCAAATTATAATTCTCTAATTGGAAATGGATAAGGATGACATAAAACTACAGTTTCATACAATCATTTTAGAAGTGCAATGTGTCTTATTATTACACCTAACCGCTTATTAGTTTAATTTTAACATTTTAGCACAAACCAATAGTATTAGCCAATAAGATAATAATTATCGTTTAAATTTGAGTATTATTATGCGTAAATATTATGGGTATATTTTTTAAATTATTTTGAGATTAGTTAAAATGGGATAATTTCTCTTTACAGTCCCTTTTATAAATTTAGACTTTAATTTTAATCTTTTTGGACATCGACCCTGTGATACAAATTTTTAGCTTTGCACTTGATGTATAGACTCTGTCTAACTGCATATTAAATTTTAATTGATTCTAATTTTAATTTATCAAAATGCATTTTTTGTATGCGTAACTTAAAACTCCTTAAAAAAATAATATTTATCCAAAAAAGGGTAAATTATAATAGAAGTTACTTAACTACAGTTTTTTTTTATCATCTAACTTTGAAAAATTATAAAATGATCATTTAACTATTCAATTTTATCTTTTTTATCATCAATTGATTAACGTAAAAATGAAAACACCTAAAAATCCAAAATAATTAGATGACCAATTGAATGATAAAAAAATAAAATTAAATAATTGAATATTATTTTATAATTTTTCATAATTAAGTGAATATTAATATAGGCTCCGTTTGTTTCACTGAAAATGACTTTCAGAAAATAATTTCTGGAAAATAATTTACTTTTCTGGAAAAGCTAATATTTTCTGGTGTTTGGATGGATCTGTGTAAAATATTTTCTATTGTTTGGTAGATTTCTTAAAAATATTTCATAAATATTGTTTTCAATTAAACAAACATAAATTTGAGATTTTTTTTTCATTGTTTAATTGAATTTATTTTTATCTATAATTTTATATTTTACATTGTTTTTGCGTATATTAAAAATATTATGTTAAATTCAGATTAATTACAAAGTCATTTTTTAATTACATGACTATTAAGTGAGTATTTTTGTAACGCCCCAATTTTCGGGAATTCTGTGAATGTTGGCAAAATTCCATCCTTTAATTTTGTCATTTGTGAGTGAAATTATGAAATAGGACCTATGTGAAAATGTTTGAAAATGCTATAGGCTAAATTGAAGTGACCAAATAAATAGGAGTGCAAAATAAGAGGATTTGCATGACAAACCTCCCATTTTACATGAAGTGGCCAGCCATCATGTTGTTGTAGACAAAATGTGCACTTGATATCCATAATTTATGGTACAAATTGATACAAATTGATAATAGGTTAGGTAAATGTTCCATGATAATGGGTTAGGTATATGTTTCATGATAATGGGTTAGGTAAAGGTTTCATGATAAGAATTTCATGTCTTTTGTATTAAAGAATTAAATGGATGAAATATGAAGTTTTATTAAAAGAAAAAGGGGTGAAAAGAATAAAGTTTTGTCCATCTTTGTTCATCATAGCTGAAAGTTAGAGAAGAGAAAGGAGAGGAGAAAGCTCTTGAGTATTCGGTCATTAGGAGGAGGAAAATTGAAGGTAAGTTCTTGGTACCTTGCTTCTATTTTGAGGTTCATGAGTTCTTCTTGATTCTACCTTAACTCTTGAAGTATATTTTGATTTTTAGTTGTGTTGTGAGCATTTAGTCATGAATTAAAATGAAGGAAATGGTTGTTGTTTCATGTTCTTTTGATGAAAAATGGAAGATAGGTGAAGTTGAGCCAAACAAATGAGCATGCATGTGCCTTAGATGCTAAGGAAAAAAAAATCGGCTAATATGTTGAGCTTTAAAATGATGAAATGGAGATTATACTTAAGTAAAATCATAGATATGTGATGATTGATTGGTGATATACATGTTTAAAAAAAAACATGCATGCAAGTTATGTGTGAAAGAGTGATTTGGTAATAAATCTGCTTGGGACAGCAGCAGTAACGTGACTTTGAAAAATCACCATAAATTGTGGGAGATGAGTTAGAAGCTTCATAAATTATGTAATTAAAGATTAATGAGTCTAGTTTCAAATGGAATAAACAAGAAGATATTTTGAATTCTGTACAATGAGAAATTTGATTTGTAATGAAGAGTGGTCAGATTAGTCAAACAGTGAAACATGCGAAACTTTGAGAAAAATCTGGTATTGATTGGCCAAACCAAAAGTTCTGAAAATTTTATGGATAGAAGATATATGAGTCTATTTTCAGGGAAAATTAACAGAACTTGATTTGGAGTTTCGTAGCTCCAGTTATAAATAATTTAGTGACTGTTGCTCAGGAAGATAGCTTGCAGTGAAATTATGATTATGTGGTAAACATTGACAAAAATTTGTTAATGAGTTGCTTATTGATTTCTTATAAGCTTACTATGATCTGTAGGTGTGGTTGGCCGAATATTGTAAGGGGTTAATACGTAGTTTGTATTTGAATAGTTAGATTAACGTGTTAGTAATCCAATTGTAGGCGGTTCGTGTGTGGATCTCGTCAGCATATCGTCGCAAACAGGTGTGTAACTAACACCCTCTTTCTTAGTCTGGATCGGCAAAAGTCGAAAAGCCGAAATGCCGAAAATCGGTATTTTGTAGATTTGCGAGTGTGCGAATGCTCGTGAGGTAAATCGATTAATGTTTTGGTAAGCTGCAAAATTTGGACTGCAAAGTGCATGATTTCTATGCCCTCGATATTTTTGGGCTTAATGGGCCAAAATTGGAATGATGGGCCAACGGGCCCAATTCGGTAAGAACCCTCGGTACGTGATTCTGTTAGTACGTGAAAAGTAGGAATATGCGTGAAAAACCCTAAAATAGGTAAATTACTAAAATACCTTTAAAAGTGGAAAATTTACAGTTTTATCCCTAGTAGATAAATTACCGAAATACCCCTAGGGTTACATTGACCTAAATGCATGTTTGACTGTTGTTATTTACTGCATGCCATGTTGTTATTATCTGATGCATGGGATTGGGATATTGACGGAGGAAGTACTGAAAGTGGCTTGTCCACGTACTGGAGGTTTTGCCTCAATTTACTGTTAACTGAGCAGCAATGCTGCAACTGTGGAGTGTTGGGCTGGGTGGGTTGAGCTATTCCCCACATGGTGTGTATGGTTGGTACGGGTGGAGTGTAGTGGTTGGTGGGTTGAGTAGTCTCCCCAAATGGGCTTGCATATGTTATTGATGTTGCATGTATTTCCAAATGGGCCTATGGGCCATACTGTTATCTGAATAAGGGGCTAAGGCCCAGTTTATTGTAATCTGAAAAGGGCTTTGGCCCAGTACCACTGTTACCTGAATGGGCTTAGGCCCAATGGGCTTGAGCTGATTTGGGCTTTGAATGGGTTTTCCTTACACACTGAGTTTCGCCAAACTCACCCATTTTATTTTCATCCACGCAGGAAATCCCCAACCATAGTGGGCTTGGAGCTGTGAGGGAATTCGGAGTGGCCACCCGTTCTGAAAGTTTGATTTTCTTCTGGTGAACTGGACATCCTTTTATTTACGTTTGAAGTTTTTGGGCTTTTAAATGTAATAAGGCCGCTTAATTATTTTTGATGGTTTTAATATGTATTACTAAGATAGGTAATACTTATTTTAACTGTTGAAATTGGATAGCTTTAGGGCGCGTTTTCAAAAACAACAATTGATTTCAAAATAACACGACAACAAGCAAAGCTTCCGCAATGAAAGTATTTTCCAAAATTAATCACTTTTCCTAAAAATGACTTAATCAAATCGGTTTCCTAGAAATATCCATGACGTTAAGGTGTGGCAATGGCGGTATGCATGTCTAGGATTGGATCCGAAGGGAGCTTGGTACTTAAGCAGTCCGATGGACTCACCACCTCTTTTCCGGTTTCCTACCTGGTGCACAGCTTCCATTCACTTTAACCTTTAATGAATTAATCTTTTGAACATCAAGTACGATTTTCTAGACTTAGAATGGAATTTTTTTTTACGTTTTTTATGTGGCATGCCGGATCCGGCCATAACTTCTGGGCCGGGTTTGGGGTGCTACAATTTTTATTTAAAAATGTGACATCAACAAAAGACAAAAAAAATTAACGATGTCAACTATTGGACTTGATTTTCAAATTTGAAAAGCAAAGGGACTAAATTCTTGAAAATAAAAGTACAAAGACTAAATTATAAATCTGTAAAGTGTACATAGATTTATGACATATTTTAACTTTTATACTACAAAACATTTATTATTCATATATTTATAATTTTAATAAATATTTATTATTAAAATATTAATATTAAATTTTCAATAATATGTGAATAATATTATTTAAAATTATTATTTTTAAAATTTATTATTAAAATAAAATTAAAATATTAAATAATTTATTAAAATAATAAATTATATTTATTATATTAATAATTTATTATAGGACTAAATATAAATAATTAAATATGTATGTTTAATAATGTTGAAAAATATAATATTTTAAATATTTTTAAAAACAAAAATAAAAATAAAATTTATTATCAATATAATAATATTAAGCTTGATTTAAGTTAATTTTCATAAAAAATAAATAAAATTATCTATAGATGAGCTCCTTTTTGGAAAATTACTTACGCTTTTCAAGAGGGTAAGTCATTTTACAGGAAAAAAAGGGCTTATTTTCCGTTGACCTGTAAGCCATTTTCCGTTAACCAAACTATTTACTGTGAAACAAAAACAAAAAAATACAAAAAATATTTTCCATAAAACCTTTTACATGTAAACAAACGGACCTATAATTTATAATAAAAAAAAACACACTCCCTCTATAACAGTAATAACCACCACCACCAAAGGCACAATGATTTCGTAACACTTACCATAAACTAACACGTGTAACAAAATGGTGGACCAAAACAAAAAATCATCTCTAATAATATAAGGGTCGTGGCAAACCAGTTTACTGCCACGTATAACCATTCTTGTTTCTGGGTAAACTAAACTGTTAATAAATTTATCTTTTGGTCACTTAACTTAAAAAAGTTACAAAATGGTTATTGAATTATTCGAAAGTTTTCATTTAAGTTATTAAACTATTCAATAGTTTTTATTTAAGTCATTGAACTGTTAAGTTTTTTTTAAAAGTTTGACTGGCGAGTTTCAAGCCACAATTTGATGATCAATACGATAGATCAGTATGAGTTTGGCTCCACTCCATTACTTTTACATCTATTAATATCCAATGCATATTCTTTTAATAGATGAGTCCTATACATTTGAATGGTGATTATTACTGTACTGGATATTAATGGATGAAAAAGTAACAAAGTAGATTTTAAACCAATCAATACCCATCGCCGAGTAGAAGAACATACCTTAGATCTAAGTCGATTTGGCAGTCAATGTCAAAGATCAAAGAAGAAAACTATTGGATTTTGATTCATTGATATGTGACATTCAAACCTATTTCATGAAAAAAAAATTGACTTGTAAAAGAGAAAAGGGAAGAAGAGCTTTCAATTGGTATACGTGGAGCGAACGGAAATGACCATATATCAATGATTTTAACAAATCTAATAACTTAAATGAAAACTTTCGAATAATTCAATAACCATTTTGTAATTTTTTAAATTTTAATAACTAAAACATAAAATTATTGATCACCTAGTTTCCCCTAAAATAATAGACATCAATATTCTCAAATTACTTGCCTTGGAGTAGAACTTTAAGACAAAGTAAATGTAAGCAAAATTTAATATTTATTTTTAAATCAAACTCTAATATTTTACCATTTAATATTATTTTCATAAAACAATTTTGAATGTGACGATTTGTGAACCAAATTGAAATATCTGTCTTCTCCAATATTTGAAACTAGCCGTCACATCAACTTGGATCTAAAGTATGTTTTACTTGTTGATGGGTACTGATCCACCGTATCGATTGTTAAATCATCGCTTAGAGCTTGCTGGCCGGAGTTAAAAAAAACTTAACCACTCATTGACTTAAATGAAAACTTTAAAATAGTTCAACAACTTGAATGAAAATTTTCAAACAGTTTAATGACCATTTTATAATTTTTTGAATTTGAGTGATCAAAACGTAAACTTACTAATAGTTTAGTAACTTTATGTGTAATCACCCTATTAAAGATAGGTATAATGATTTATTTGGCTCTCAAACTTTACAAAAGAAAATCATTTTAGCATTCCATTTAATTTTTCTTCTCTTTTAGCCCTTGAATTTGCTTTGTTTGTCAAATTACCTCAAAATTGATGAAAAAATTATTGCTTGTTAACTTTATTGATATATCATCCACGTTGCAGTCCATGTGTACGCCACATTAGCAATTAATTAATTTAAAAAAAATTAAAGTATAAAAAATATTTTTAAGATATTTTTTATAGTTTCTTAATACTTTAAATACTTTTTAATTTTTTTAATTTTTAAATTTTAAAAAATAATTAATTACCGATGTGGTATCCACATGACAACCTATTGGCATAAGCAAAGTTAATAAACATTAACTTTTTTATCTATTTTGAGTGATTTGATAAATAAAGTAAATTTAAGAGCTAAAAAAAAACTAAATGAAGAGTTAAAATGAATTTTTTTTATAAAGTTAAATTGCCAAATAAGTCCTTATGCCTAAATAATAACTTTGTCAATTACACCATAAAGTGATTTTTCCCCTCTAAGTGTGAAAGTACCATGGAGGCCATTGTATTAGGAGCTTGGATTATATTTTGCCCTCTCTACTAAAAAATTAAGAAATTAGTCCCTATATGATAATCAAAGAGCAAACTGGTCCTTTTATTAAAAAATTCATCCATTTTCACTTTTAAAAATTGGCCCTTGTACGCTAGCATAAGGTACATGTGACATGCCACATGTAATTGTCTGGTTATTTTGTTAACTACGCTAATTTTTAACAGTATAAATGAATAAAAATTTTAACATAAAGAACTAATTTTCTCTTTGATCTGATGCTAGGGATGTTCAATCGGTTAATCGACCCGAACTACCATTAACAGAATTAATCGACCCTTTTAAACCCTTAATCTTTAACCGAACCGATATTTTTCAAAAAAAATTAACCGAACTGAAATTTTTCAGTTAATTCGGTCGGTTAACCGAATTAACCAAAATTTATATATATATTTTTTATTTTTAATTAAAACAAGTATAAAACATATAAAAAATTAGTCGACTTAAACGACCGATTAATTTTTATTTACAAAAAATTAACCGAACCGACCGAATACTTATATATTATAATATTATTTATTAAATTCAGTTAATCGACCGATTTCGAACCGAATTAATAGTTAACCGAACTTCCAAAAAATTATTAACTGACCCCTACAGAATTAATTCAGTTAACCGACCGATTGGTTGAATTTCGTCAGTTAACCAAATTAATTCTGTTTTCCTCAAAATTTGCGCACCTCTATCTTAAGCACAAAGATTAATTTTTTTTAATAAGGGACCAAAATGTAATTTGACTTAATGTGCAGAGCCTCCATAGTAATTTTACCCTTAAGAAGCTTCTCTCTATCTTTTCTTTTGTCTATTTATTTTGTCCTTTCTCCCTCCCCTTATTACTATAGGGGAGGAATGTGGAGCCCAAAACTGGACCTTTGCTTAGCTGGCTTCAAGCTCTCCATTGTTGGTCTTCCATGGGTCATTGTCTGCTGAAGAATTAGAGGGAGAAAAACAAAGAGAAAAACAGATAGCAAAAAAAAAAGAAAAAAAGAAGAAGAGCAAAACAAAGTGACAAAAGGAAGGGTTTTTATAAGTTGTTGAGTCCCCAAACCATAATCTTTAACATAAACAAAAACACATCCATTTCATTTACCAAATCAAAAACCAAAATCCCAAACTTCTTTTTCCTTCTTCTTTTATACCCTTTGTTTTGATTGATCTATAGATCTACAAATTCTGATTTGAGATGATGGTTCCAGATCCTTCTTTGCAAAATAGTCTAACAAAAAGGTAAGCTTTTTTGTATTTTATGTTCATTAATGTGTGTAAAAAGGGATTATATAGAACTGGGTTTTGTTTAAAGTCTCTCAATGTGAAACATGAGACCTTCTGGATATTCTAATGGCTGACCAAAAAAAAAAGTGAGCTTTGACCAATTCCTTTTAAAAAAAAACCCCTTTGTCTTTTGTTGATTTTTTCAGCTTATGGAGCTGTTAAAGTTATGACTTTTTTCATTTTTAAGCTCAATGTTGGCTTCTTATACATCATTGATTGATCTGCTAGTTATTGCTTATATATATATAGTTATATTCAACTGAATATTTTCCTTTTTGAATTGATGCTTGTAACTGTATTTTACATTTCAGTGTTGTTTTGACCTCTTTGATGTTCTTGTAGTGATCCACTATTGTGTTGAGAAAGCAAATAGGAGGAGTGGGTTGGGGTTTGTCTCGGCTTGGTTGTATTCAGTGATTGTTTAAATGAGATGGTTTGGAGGGTTTTTTGGATGAGATGAGGGATGTTATCAAGGTTGATGAACTTATTGAAGGCCTGTTTTCGGCCGAGATCAGATCGATTCATTCACAAAAATGCAGATACCGGAGGCCATCAAGATGGGCTATTGTGGTACAAAGACACAGGACAGCATGTTAACGGTGAGTTCTCGATGGCGGTGGTTCAAGCCAACAATTTACTTGAAGATCAAAGCCAGCTCGAGTCCGGTTGTTTGAGTACACACGAGTCAGGTCCCTATGGCACTTTCGTTGGCGTATATGACGGTCATGGGGGACCGGAGACTTCACGCTACGTCAACGATCATCTCTTTCAACATCTCAAGCGTAAGACGCCTTGTACTTACTAATTAGGAAAGTAGGCGAAAGGAATTAGTTCGGTTAGCTTGTTAGATGTTTGTTATTCTGATATATTTGTTATGTTTCAGGGTTCACTTATGAGCAACAGTCAATGTCGGTTGATGTAATACGAAAAGCATATCAAGCAACAGAAGAGGGTTTTTCGTCTCTCGTTGCTAGACAATGGCCTATGACACCACAACTCGCGGCTGTTGGATCATGTTGCCTGGTCGGTGTTGTCTGTGGCACGAACCTTTATGTCGCCAACCTTGGTGATTCACGTGCTGTTTTGGGGAGAGCCATAAAGGAAACCGAAGAGCATCTAGCCATTCAGTTGTCAGCCGAGCATAACGCTTGCATAGAATCTGTAAGGCAGGAGCTGCAGTTGTTGCACCCGGATGACTCGCAAATTGTTGTTTTGAAGCACAATGTATGGCGTGTAAAAGGTCTCATACAGGTAAATTTGTCACTATGCAAAAAACTTTGAGAGCTCGAACCAGTTCTTGTCCTAGTTGAGCACTATATAAAAGCATGCTGTTAAAGAAAATAAACCGGGTCTTTAGAATTTTGGACCGGAAATATGATTATATGACTAAATTCCGAAGGCGCTAATAAGCTTTGTGCATGAATACCCTAACGCGCTCGGTTTTATTGCTGTCTTTTGACTCGCATGGTCATAGTGGCTTTGAAAGATGGTCGGAGCCACCCCTTGTTTCGATGATTGATATTTGTACTTCCTATGTTTCCGGACTTCAGATTAGGAATCTATATCTTGGCTTATTACAAAATCCAACAGGACACCTTTGAACTCAATTAAGTGATGACGAGGTTTCCGATGTTTGGTCAAATCTTTCGAGAAGCTAAATATGGGATCTTTATGAATATCGTAAACTGTTGCTGCTGCCATATGGTCATCTGTTGTGTAGAATTTCCTTGCTATGTTTAATCGAAAGAATTGTTGACCATTACAGATTTCCCGATCCATTGGCGATGTATATTTGAAGAAGGCCGAGTTCAACAGGGAGCCATTATATCCCAGGTTTCGACTCCGCGAACCTTTTAAAAAGCCAATATTGAGTGCAGACCCGTCTATATCAGTGCACAGGTTGCTACCACACGATAAATTCGTGATCTTTGCATCCGATGGGCTCTGGGAGCACTTAACCAATCAAGAAGCCGTTGACATAGTTCAAAAGCATTCACGAACCGTAAGTTTAAGCCTTAAATCACGTGCATTCACATATAAAAAGCGTTGCATATGCAATTTAAGTTTCGTTTTCGGACTTTTTTCATGCAGGGAAGTGCAAGGAGGCTCGTAAAAACAGCTCTACAAGAAGCAGCAAAAAAGAGAGAAATGCGATATTCCGACCTGAAGAAGATAGACCGTGGCGTACGTCGGCATTTCCACGATGACATCACAGTAATCGTGCTGTTCCTTGACTCGAACCTCATCAGCAAGGCTAGCTCCGTGAAGGGTCCAAACATATCGGTTAGAGGGGGCGGAATTAACTTCCCTTCTAATACATTAGCTCCTTGTACTACACCGACCGAAACTACTGGATAACAAAACCGAGAGCCTGGAATTTAACTGCAAACTATGTATATCTAGTAGTGAAACATGTTCTTTTTTAACACTTCTGCAATTAGGTATCGAAATTGTAAGTACAACTATCTGGTGCTTGAGCTTTTAATGGCTTTTTTTCTTTTTTTACGAATATATTTGCATCGGATACGTATTTATATGTAATAATCTCTATTATATTTAACTAAAACAGCTTGATGAAACATAAAAGAAAAACATAACATGATGTTTTTTTTATTACATTACTGGTAAGGAGAACAAAGATCATAAAGATCAGGGTTCATGGTGAATTTGAGCCATCTTTTTCTCTCCGAATACCTTAAACATGGCTCAAGAGCAAGTCCTATCATCACTGCCACCATGCTAACCACCATGACTTTAAAAGATGCAATGGCTAAAACCACAAGGATCAACAATGTTGGTGGGATACACATTAAAATCGCCCCAGCTGTCCCGACTGGGATCTTGTACGGTCTCGATTCTGCAGGACGATCTATTCTTAGCTTCACGAACGCTATGAACTCCATGATCATCCCGAAACAATACAAAAAGTTCTCCGCTGCTATAATCTCTTGGAAGCTCAACCAAGACAAGAGTATGACACCGGATGCCGAGAATAAAATCCCGACCAAAGGGGTTCCGTAACGGGACCTTTTAGCAAAAAGTTCAGGAAGCATCCCCCTAGATGCCATTCCCTCGAGCTGGAACGAGTCACTACTCATCTCGGCGAGGAACATTCCCATGTTGGATAAAGCAGCCGCCGCTTGAACCCATGTTAACAACCAAACACCTCCAAGCATTTTAGCGATGTTGGAGAAATACCCGTCGGTCCAAAGCTCGCGGTTGAGTGGAACCGCGCCGGTACCGACCAAAAGCGGGAAAAAGTACCCGAAAACAACTAACAATAGAGCATAAAAAAGACCTTTAGGAAGGGTTTTACTTGGGTTTTCAACTTCACCTGTAAGCGTACTAAT
The DNA here is from genome assembly GCF_007990345.1 of Gossypium hirsutum. Lineage (NCBI taxonomy): Eukaryota > Viridiplantae > Streptophyta > Magnoliopsida > Malvales > Malvaceae > Gossypium > Gossypium hirsutum. Next base: position 86,504,218 of record NC_053427.1, read on the forward strand.
GGAGTCCCAATAATTCAAGTTCCAAAAGAGGGTATTTAAATATAAAGTCCAATCTATCTTATCAAGGTCCATAATGAACCAAGTTGCAGGGTTCAATCGAGGAATAGCTATAAACCCCATGAAAGTGAAGGGTAAAAGTGAAAATACCCCAAGAAATATAGCTACCCATCCTACAATAGTTAACCCTCTATAGCTCATATAAGTGAGCACCACCGTTAAAACCAACACCGCTACCGTCCTCGGCAGACCATTTTCCAAGGCGGGGATCGCCGATTTGAGGTAATCAAGGAATAAAACTGGATATAAAGCATTATCAATGACACCACTTAACCATTTCATCCATCCTTGTTGGAAACCCCAATAAGGTCCCAAAGCTGATGAGACCCATACGACGTAGCCGCCGTTCTCCGGGAACATTGTACCTAACTCCGCCGTGATCAACGCCTCCGGGACACTCCATACGAATGGAACTAATAAGAATCCAAGAAGGGCTAAGAGAGGACCAGCTGCTTTAACACTGTCTTCAACACCAAAAGGTCCACCGGAGACTTCATAAAAGATTAAGAAAACAAGGGGTATGACGGAAACCTTTTGATATTTTTCTGACTTTGGGGAAGATGGTCGTTCACCCAATTCGACATAGTCGGCAGCGGCGGCCTCGCCGCTGCTTGGATCCACCATTTCAGCCAGGGTTCGTTTTGATGACAACAAGCTTCTCTGTTTCTGCAAAATCAAAACATTCAAATCTAAAACAAAAAAAAGGTACCTTTATGAAATTAAAAAAGAACCCAAAGCGTAAAAACAATGAAACTAACCATGTACGAAGAAGAAGAGGCTTCAATTGCATTGTAATGTTTTTTTCTTTCTGGGGAAATGATAACTGATAAGAGATTAAGGCAAAGCAACAAGAGGACGTGTCGGCACAAGAGAAAACGTGACAAGAATGACAAAGCTTGTAACGTGTCTTCGTCTCTTTGATCGTGTCTTTATCGATCCGTACGAGAAATAAGAACTGGGTTAATCAGATCTCGATAAAAGGGAGTCTGGGTTTTGAAGGATCTGATCTGATCTGATCCGACAGTTTTTCTGCTGATGTTTAAATAAAAAATCTATATAATATTTGTTTAGAGAACATTCTTCTGTGATAGAATTTTTTGCATGGTGGTTTTGATTATGGATTTCCCCTTAAAATGAGCAAATCACTGTTTAATTTGCCATTTCCGAAAAGATGGGATTTGCTAATGAAGATTAAGAAACGAAATAAACCAATTTTCTTTGGGTTTACATTCATGGATTTAGAATTGAGATTTTAAGTTTTGAATAACGGTTTATAAATTTTTTCTTAAAGAAATTGGGTTTTTTCAGAACCGATGGGTCGATGGGTCGAGTTAGATCGATTTCAAAAATAATTTTTCTTGATTTGATTCTTAAAACGTCAATTTTATTGTTAAAAAAATAATAAAATAATAAAAATATAATTTTAGTTAATATTTTATATAGTTTTATAATTAAATTAAATTTTTAAATATTTTTTATTGTTTATATTGAATTTTGGCTAGACTTGGCTTGAGATGCAAAAATATTTATCCAAGTCCGACCCAAGAAGGGTCAAGCCTATTGGGCCTAGTGGGTTACTCGATCTATAGACAGGTCTAGTTGATTTTATGTAATGTTGCTTGAATCGAATTAAATTGGCCGGTCAAACCTGATAGGTTGAGAATCAATTGAGGTATTGGTCTAGAGAGGGCCTTTAAATCTTTTGATTAGGGAATCGATGCGAATAGGTTGAACCAGACAAAAAACTAACTGAACCAATCGATTGAACATGTTGAACTGAATTTTTATTTTTGAAATTTTAATAAAATTTTTAATCAGGCCGACAAATCGGCGAGCTCATTGGTTCGACCACTGGTATAATTTAAAAAATATTAGTTTTAGATGGGATCAATCTGAATTAATGCAGGTTTAATGAAACTTTGGTTGAGTGGTAAATTTTACAGTTTAATAATCCAATTATTGCGGGTTTAAACCCCATTATATGTATATTTTTATTAAAATGATAAGACTAAAACACTCTCAAATGATATAACTTATTTTAATTATTGAAGGGTATTTCGGTAATTTTTCTAACCAAGCCGGTTACTCGATTGAGGGTGACATTGTAGCATCCTCAAAAACCCCCAGAGTCGGGAATAGTACTAACATGAGATGACACATGTATTAAGGAAACTTTTATTTTCTTTCATTTAGTCATTTTCCACTATTTTAAACCAAATCAAGCTTGAAACCTTCAAATTTTCATAGAGAATGAAAAAAAAATTAAAAAAAAAAGAAAATTAAAAGAACATAAAAGCAAAAAAATTAAATTGTTCAAAATGAAAAAAATATAGAGATCAATTTTAAAATTTAACTTAAAATTTTCGTTTGAAATTATAATTTAACGTATCACGTCAGCTTATCGTTATACCGTTGACGGGAATTAACACGATAACGTAAGTAACTAAAACGTAACATTTCAAACATAAGTGATTGAAACATATCCTGAGACAAATAAAAGTGACTATTTTGATAATTTATCCTATTTTTAAACAATAAAATGAGTCAAACTAAACTAACTTAAAATAAAAAAACATAAATTCAAACTCGACCCAAAATAAACCAATCGATCATATCAAATAGAACTAGTAACATGAAATTATACATATGAGACAAATTTACTTCAATATTTATGGGTTGCTTCCTTTGAATAAGGAAGAATAAAACATTTTAAAATATAATTTTGATATTGATATTAAACAATGGCCACCTTGAAAATCCATTTCTAAGGAGTGGAGTATGTTTCTAGCAAATTTTGAAGATAACCCCTTTTCCATGAATTGATAAAACATAAATGTGGACCCTAATAGTCTACTACCTCCATTGGAATGTTTAAGCTTTGTTGAGTAGAATTCAAAAAAAAAAAAATCAATTAGACAAAGATTGAATTACCTATAAGTTTGAGTTCAAGTCTTATTTATTTAGATTTATTTTTATTTAGATTTAGATATATTTTGTTTATCAATCTGATCGCGTATTGTAATTTTGATTATGATTGTAACTATTTGAATGTATTGATTGTGATTGTATTTTATCATTATATTTGGGGTTCAGGTCATGATTTGATCTCTAAATTATACATATTTTCTCACTTTGGTATTTAAATATTTCTTATCCCACTTTGACACTTGAATTATCATTTTTATCTTAGTTTACTCGGAAAAAAAAATCATCTAGGCTTTCTTCTTTTGAAAGGAATAGTGCTGAATTTGCTTACTTTTAAAATATATTAGTTAATAAGTTTAGAATTTATTTATTTTTTGAATAATTTTGTTATAGGTTCTGATCATATCTGCTCTTTTTGACATAATGCTTAGAATTACCCATAATCCTTCCTCAACTCATAAATAAGAGGATAATGTGCTATAATGCACTTGAATTCATGTCCTCCTACATTGGCAATAATACTCATACCAATCGAGATAAGATTTAATCAATTAAAAAACTTTTAAAACCCTAAACTTGTTTCGAAATCAACACCTATTTTAAAAATAATTTCTTTGAGAGATTTCCTAAAGTTATTTATTATACAGGGTTTGATAAGAAGAATCCAGTATTTATCATTGGTGAAAATTTTGGTAGGACAAAACATTGGTACATTGTTTGTATATATTTTAATTTTGATTAAAATATACCATAAGTTTTCGTACTCTTCATAAATTTAATTTTTTTTTATTTTTATTTATAAGAATTTAGTTTCTCTACTTTTTATATTTCAAAATTTAAGCTCAATTGTTAACTTTTTTTAAAGTTATTTTATTAAATTTAGGTTCATTACGACGTTTTTTTTAGTTACATTGTTACGAAATGAGTATTAACTATTGGACTTGAATTTTAAAATAGAAAAAAATAAAAGGAATAAATTCTTAAAAATAAAAAAATATAGAAACTAAATTTTAAATTTGTGAAGAGTACGAAAACCTATGATATATATATATATATTAATTTTTTTATTATATTTCAAATGAGATAGTATCACCTTTAAAAATTTTGCTTGGGAATAGTTTAAAGTGTTGTTGTATTTTTATATAAAATCAGTAAAAACTCAATTAAAATAAGTGTGAAATTTGAACTTATCCCATAGTGAATTTTAAACATTTAATTTTACTATTTTAATTTCTTAAAAAAATATTTATCATTCAAAAAAAATCTTTTAATAAATATATTTATTATATAATTTTTATTTTAATTACACTATGAGTGTCTTTTTAATTTTGAGGAAATGACTAAAAAATCATAATTTTTACAAAATAAATTATATTTTTTGAAGGTGGTTTTTTGTCTTTTATATTTTTATATAACACCAAGAAAAGGAGCCCACACATGAGATTTCTACATAAGAAACTATTGTTTTTAAATATTAAATATTAACATTTTAATCAAAGTTTTATTTTGATTTTACATAAAATTTTAATAAATATACTTCTACATTTTTTTAAACCTATATATATCATTAATATGCTATTATTAGACTTGATCATAGTACTAAACTAAAATTTTAGACTTGGGTTGGGTCCAAAAAATGAGTCTAAAATTTTGCTCAACTTCGGCCTAGATTAAAAATGTTAAACCAAACCCGACCTGCCCGTATTAATTCTTTTATATTAAAAAATATAATAAATCAAATACACTAAAAATATTAAAAAAAATCTTTATACTTAAATAACACTAATATAAGTACAACTTAAGAAGCAAATGTTTCTAAAATAGTAACAAAATTAACAATATTACAAGAGTTATACAATTCAAACAATAACAACAAAACAACAGCAAAACAATAGGAAATAAAAGTTTAGGCTTATTTGGGTCGGGTCAGGCCAGGCTTGGGCAAAAAAAATCCTACCCGAAGCCTAGCCCATTTAGAAAACAAACCTTACTCTTTTTTTTTTGTCTAAACCAATTTTTCGTACCTATATTTTTTCCCAAACTTTCTCACTTTTTGAACAAATCTTCAAACTTGGATAGATGACCCGACCCATGATCAAGTCTAGTCATGATCTACCTATTAGTGATTGATAGCTAAATAAGGTTTTGTCTACGGGCGATTTGGATGGGCAGTAAGGTGCAGTGCGGTGCATTTAAATTACTTTTTGTCTCTTACCATCACCGCTATTTTTACACTAAGAACAAATAAACACACCGTCTATTAAAACCCACCTAAATCTCATTTAAGCTAACCTAAATGGGAGAAACTTATTGGTTGGGTCTTGGCCCTATGATTAAATGCTACAATCCCAAATTTAATCCATGCTAAATATTAGTAATTCAACTTAATCTCTTCTAATTTCTTTGTTAAATGAAAAAAAAAAATACGATTTTAATTCCTCTTTGCTTGCTTTCCAAGGCTGTTTTTTTTTTCATTCACGAATTTAAATTTAAAAATTTTAAAAAATCGAATTTCTTATTATCCAGTAAATATATAATTAAAAAAAAATCAAAACAGTTGAAGCTAAACTCAGTCAACCAAAACATGAATTATCCATATATATTTTTTCCATTTAAATATCCTTCAGTTGATAAACAGTTGAGATCTACATATTTTAATTTATTTAAATTTTAAAATTTAAAATTAAAAAATAAAATAAAATAGAATCTTATTTAGTTACTGCCATTTTCAGTGACTGTGTTCTTAAAAAACCAAACATCTCTTTGATTTTTCCCCACTGGCAGTTACAATTATAAATCCTTTGTTAGTCAATTGTCTAAAAAATGTTCTTAACCTATTGGTACGTTTGATAAACGCTTCAATCTGGAGCGTGGGAATTACCCTTCATTCTTCCTCCTATTTTCCTTAAAATTTCAGTTCTCATTTTCTTTCGCCATTTTCCATTCCCAGAAAATTCAGAAAAAGGAATTTTTTTTCTTCTTCCATTCATGGATACTGAAAATCCCATTATTGAAAACACCACAACAAATCATATAATCAAAGGAGCCAATCAAAATCTTGATCATGATCACCATCCTTCGATAAACTCGAGGTCATCAGCTTTTTTGTTTCACAACGGTTTAAGTTCATCTCAGTCTTCTGAAGTAGAGATGATGACTTCTTACACGAGCTTGAAAGAGTTGTTGCCTGCATCGTCTCCGACGATCATTTCTCCGACGACGTCGACAATACATAATTCGAGTTGGAATGAAATTCCCATCAAGAATCCACTCGTTAAGCAAGCCGCGTTGGCTTATTTGCAGCCTATGGAGAGTTTGCCGCCACCCGGAGAAAAGGGTTTTTTCGAGAGGATTAAGGAAAACTGTAGCAGTGAATGTGGGTGCGTTTCGTGGATGTTCGATGTTATTTTGAAAAACGCAAAGAAAGTGTTTTGGCCAATAAGGGAAGTCTCCGCCACTGGTGCCGATTACGTTGATGATAATTATTACGAGGATAAAGAGAAAGTTGACTGAAATAGTAAGTTTAGATTTTCAGCTATGGACAGTGGTTTAATTTGTAAATACAGAATTTTTTTTTGTTACAACTTTTCAACAGTTACAACTTGATTTCGGGAGAATTATTTTGTTATTTTGTTGTAAAGTTGATACATTTTGCGGTTTTTTTATAAAAAAAAAACATTGCATTTTGTCATTTTCTTGAGAAAATGTGGTAGTTTGGTCATACTTTATTGTTTGGTCAATTAGTAATATTTTTGTGGTTAAAGTTTGATTATAAATTTGGCTATTTATTTGGAGACAAATGTATTTTGATCACATATTTGATATATATCAACATCATAATAATGAGTGATATTTGGATAATATTTTCTTTTCTTTTCTTTCGAGTAGCTTTACATATTTTGTTTGTCAACAATTTTGTTTTGGTTGGTGAAAAGTGGAAATTTGCTTTTAGTTTTTGTATTTTTTTATTATATTAATCTAAATATTGGTCTAGATTGGATTGATGGTAATTAGTTCTATATTAGTTCATAAAAGGGTTAGATTGATTTTGGTACCAACAGTATCATATTTGGATTGCAAATCATAATTGGTTGAAATAATTTATTTATGTTCGTTTGTTTATTTTTACTTATTCTTTAAAATTATGTATATTATATCCGTTTATTTAATATTCATGAGCATATTCGTTACTTAAATTGTGTATTGGGATTAAGGGAATGTGTTGTGAATATTGGGTACATTTTGTGCCATTCACATTGTTTTAACTAATGAAAAGAAATTTGACTAAAATAATAATTTTAAGTTTTGTAGTGGTTCAATTTTTAAATATGGAAACTGATTTGAATCCGAGTAAACCTAGAATGATTTTACATCATAATTTTTTATACAATAAAAATTTTTAATTCGATATAATAGAAATTTCATATCTTCTCGAATATAAATATGAAATAGAAAGAAATATGTTTGGATCACATATCTAAAAAATGTCAGTGTCACAATAATTGAAGATATTTAGCCTTTGATTGGATGTTTTATTACCATAAATTTTGTGACGGTTTTTTTTCTATTTTGGAAACTTCGAGGAGCTTATATTTGTCTGTCAAACAACATTTGTGTCGTCAATACTCCTTTTGTCTGTTTTCTTTATGGTCGGTGGAAAATGCTACTTTTTGTTAATTTCAAAGTTGATAAAACTAAAATAGAAGGTGAGATGTGAATTAATTAGTATTGTCAATACAAGATAACATGAGTTTAAATATATTTTTTTCTTATTTTAAAATTGAGGAACTAAAAATAATTTTAAATATTGTATCAAAAAAGAAATAGAATGTGAGATTGATCAACTCGTTATTAAGTCTGAATTAGTAAAATGGCGGAATCTATAAAAATAATTTAACAGGCCGTGGAAGAAATTCCAGGTGGTCCCTATGAGAATTTAGAAATTTGATGCTTTGATCAAGAAAGGGATTCAAAATAGAATGATTTTGATTATCGATTCATTAGTAAAAAGCCTTCTCCCATATTTGAATTACCGGGACAAAAATTTTATGTGAGAATGAAAACCCCAAAGGGAGAATTAAAAATTTTTCTGATAGAGGATCAAAGCGATTTTCCTTAGAGATGGAAAATTCACTTACTAAGTTTTATCAATTTGCAAATTCTTCCTCAATTAGTTAAAGGAATGAAATTGGCTGATATTATGACTATACTAAGTAGCATAGATATCATTATGGAAGAAGTAGATTGCTGAAATCTTTAAAAGAGGTCTATAGAATCGTATGGATGTCGGTACCTATTTTGACTCTTGTATTGAGAATCACAGTAAGTGTACTACTAATTATATGGTTAGAAAGAGAAATATATGTAGAATTACAACAACGTATTGGGCCTGAATCCGCCAGTCCTTTGGGCATTCTTCAAACGCTAACAGATGAAAAAAAAACTGCTTTTCCAAGAAAATATTCAAATTTGAAGTAGAACTGAGCTGAGATCGGATCTATTACTGTTTTTAGCTCAAATTACTTAAACCACCAGCTTAATTCTAACTCAAACACAAAAAGTTTTAAAAATGAGAAAAAACTAACCTAAATCTGGGTACTGAGGGTCTAAAGCAGCAAAATTAAAACAACTAAAGAAGGCTATAGTTAACTTTGTTAATGTTCTAAATTTTTAATTGAAGTTGAAATGTATAATTAAAGTTCATGTCCTTACTGTTATTTATTTATATTTATAAAAAAATTACTTTTTATTATTGGACCAATCAATAGATCTGATTGAACCAATAATTTAAGTGATTTGATCTCTTACTTTGGTATTTAATACGTGCTAAAAAATGTAGATGTATATATCAATACATTGAATAATCTCCCTATCATTCATATATATATACACACTCATATATGATATTCATACCATTTTCTGGCCGATTTTGATAAAAATGTTGATTTAAAAAACTATATAAAGTTTTAAACTGATTTCTAGGATATTTAAGTACATAGGTCAATTTTGAAAAAAAAATAAAAAAAGATATCTTGCAAGAAGCCGTTGAAAACGCGTCCCATTTAAGGACATAGGTCAATTTTGAAAAAAAAAAAAAAACGTGTCTTGCAAGAAGCTGTTGAAAACGCGTCCTGTAAGACACATCCTACAAGGCGTGCTTTCTAACCTTTTGACACATCAACTCCTTTGGTTAGATGGTTAAATGTTAGTGATTTTATCTTTGAGTCCTAGATTCGATTCTTCAATTTTAGTATATTTGACATAAATGGAGAAAATATATAATACCAAAATTTACCATACTCACAATATAAATAGAGAAATTAAATATTTAACATAATGATAAATATCATTTTTATCAAAAATCTATTTTTTTTATATAATTGGCAATAATCATTTGATTTTATAAATAAAAGAGTTATCAATTAAAAACATGAATCAAAAAGAAAAAGCTTGAATCAAGCTGAAATAAAAAAATAAAAATGTACATAGAAGAGGAATTGAAGCTAAAATAAAATCACTATTAATTGACCATCTAACCACAAGAGCTAATGTGTTTAAAATAGTAATTAAAAATAAAAGTAAAGCTTGAAACAAATCGAACCCAAGACTCAAAGATAAAACCATCAACATTTAACTATTTGACCAAAGGAGATGATGCATCAAAAAGTCAGAAAGCACGCCCTGTAGGACACGTTTTCACTTCTCTTTCCAAAATCGATCTATTTTCCTAAATATCCCAGAAATTGGCCCAAAACCCTAATTTTTTTAAACATTTTTATTAAATTCGGCCACCATTGTCTATCATTTTCAAGGACAAAGTGAGTGTTCTCCCAAATCCATGGAAGGCATTTACATAAGCCATAATGATTTTGTTCCATGAAAAAACATCTTAAAGAACAAAAGAGAGAAACTTCAATATAAAGAGTGGGTATAAAAATTTGTGAAACCCCACTTGTTTAAAGCCCCTATGTTTATGTACAATTACTAAGCATGGTTACTTGCCATAGCATGAATGCATACGATCATTTAACTAAACAAGTCTTCAGGACCAGAGGCATTACCTCCATCAGAAGAAGCATCACTATTGGCATTGAATGTCAATATAAGTTCTAGAAGTTCTCGGCTTGCTGCTGACGAGTTTTCTCCGTTCCGTTCCGGGCTAGCCTCTCGCCTTTGCCGCGAAAATAAGTGCAACATCAGGTCTTGAGGCGTGGTTAATCGGTACATCCAGCCCCTAGGTTTCGGTTTGAACTGGAAACAAGAAATGCAAAGTTATAATCGTAGCAATCGTTAACATTGTCATCGCTATAATCATTATCATTATCGGTGTCATCTTCCTCATTATCGTTGTTCTCATAGTCATCATCATCAATATCAAAAGGTTTTATAATGATCATTACCTTTGTTGAATGCAGCAACAGACAAGAAACGAGAAGAGAGCATGTTTCAAAGCCATTTGCATAGACATAGTAATGGCTGAGAGATCAGCTCCTTTGCTTGTCATAGATCTTTTGAATGGATATTGCTAGCCAATCCATGTACGTTACATGATTCAGAACAATAAGCACCATTGGCATTGAATTCAAACATTTATAGTGATGGAAGGCAAGCTACCATGCCAACTACAAATGCATGTCAGATTGGGATAAAGCAAACGCTGAACTTGTCAACTTTTTCCAACTTAATCCCTGAATTTTTTAATCCAAATTAATGTTGGAGCTTGACAAATTTTCCCGATTTTGGTCAATGTGATGACGTGACACTTTGATATTGTTTCACATCACCACATGTGCCAAAATTGGAAAAAGCTGCACAATTTAAGGACTAAATGTTGCCTTATCTCTGTCAAATTCCGTACAATAGTTTATCTCAAGGAGAAACTAAACAAGAAAACCCTACTGAAAACCATTGACCTTAATTTACCATGTCACGACTCTGATTCCCGAACCCTCTAACCTCCTCAAAATAGATATTTTACGAACAGAGATACCAAAACCATGTCGTAAAAGGTACTTTCTATATCTAAAACCAAATCATAAATACTTTCTGTATAAGAGGTGAGAGAAGCAATAAGAACAAGGAAGTGGGGTGTTTCTACCATTTTACCCTAGAGTTAAGCAGCGGTAAAAGTACTATAAAGGCCTTTGTACTAGGAGCCAGATTACATTTTGCCCCATCTACTTAAAAAATGGTCAAATTAGTTCTTATACATTAGATCAAAGAGTAAATTCGTTCTTTTGTTAAAAATTTCATCCATTTCTACTGTTAAAAATAAATCCCTATAGATCAACATGAGATACATGTGGTATGCCACATGTCACCGTGTAGTTATTTTTGTCAGCCATACCAGTTTTTAATAATAGAAATTGATAAAAATTTTAATAGAAAGGACTGGTATGCCTATTTTTTGAGTAGAGGGGCCAAAATGCAATTTCACACCTAGTACAAGGGCCTCCATAGTACTTTTACCGTCAAGCAGCATGTTTATGAAGCAAAATGCATTTGATGTCTTAAGCTACCTTATTTATGATCCAAAAAAATCATACAAAGTTATTTTCTTCAATTTTTTGTTAATGTAAGAGATTAGAAGGACAAAGGCAAACCTGTTCAACATTTGCCGGAAGAGTAGGTTTATCGATAGCTTTTGGAGTCCATATCTTGATATCAGACTCTATTCCACTGCTAGCAAGAACCGTGGTATGAGGATGAGACTCGATACAGTTTACCACATCCTTATCTGCTTCCATAACACGAATGAGCTCTCCACCTTTCTTCTTCCAAATAAAAATACGGCCACAGTCGGATCCACTAACCACATAATCAGCTTTAGGTCCAAAGAAATTCACACCTTTCACCGTCTCGCAATTTCTATGTCCCTTATAAACTTGAGGAATAGCTTTTTCATTAGCATCCGTAGCTGAGTGATCGAGACCGATATCACTTGCTTTGTTACATGCAGATAATGGAGATGACGGGATTGGATTAGGCCCCAGTCCCATATCCCTTGTGAAGAGATAAATGAACTCATCATTGTAGGAGACAAGAAGCTCACTCTGATCAGAAAAGGCCAAGCCTGTTATTCCAACTTGGTCATCACCAATCAAATGAGCGGGGCAAAAATAATCTGTAGGTTGACCAAAATCAGTTGAGCCATCCCATTTATACTTGCGAATATCGTAAAGGCGAGTATATTCATCTGATCCTGCAACTGCAAAGAGATTTGGGTTCCTTGGATCAATAGTGATAGCATTGAGATGGATAAATGGCATGTAAGCCCTGCTATCATCGATTGGGCAGCATGTGAAAAGTTCAGTAGATGCTGCAGTTCTAAGATCAATCTGAAATGCAAGTGAAAGTGTTGTATATGTCAATGACCAGATTATTATAGGAAAAGTTATCATACAACATGAAAGAAAACAATAATATGAGAATACCGCGTTGAGATATAACATAAGATGACAAGGAAATAACCAATTGCAGACAACCTCGTATCAAAATCGAACTCCTCAAAAGGTTGTCTGACTCAGTGACTGGTGACTTAATAAAAGTTTTCTCTACTCAACTGTTTCTGCTTCTTCAATCCCGAAATATTTTCGTAAATTATTCAACAAAAAGAATTTAAAAGAAATAATGATGACTTTGCAGTTAAACACAACCTACATGCTGCACTAATCCATCTTCACCACAAGTGTAAAATATATAAGGGCTCCCTGGTTCAATGGCCAATTTATGAGCTCGTCCCTGATGTTTGGCCAGCAGTTTAGTTTCAGCACCACGTTCCAAAATTTGAGCATGTCGAACCTACGATTAAGAAACAGTTCTCAAATAGGATTACAAAATTTGAGCATATCAAACCTAAGTCCATATTGTGTAATAAGAACTTGAATGGAACTACTTTAACATATAGACCCCAGAAAATTTTGTTTGAGTCGATTATCAGAATTGCGTATATTCTTATGATACACTAAAACCATCAACATTTGTACTAAGTGGACTAAATTCATGTAGAAAATTTATCGCTAAACCATTGAAATTTTCTAATTTGGCCCTCAAAAATTAAGAAAATTGGCATGCCTGAATAAGAAATTCACCTGGCCATCAGCAGCACAGGTAACCAAGCTGCGATCATCAGAGTAAGGCATGATTTTTGCTTGGAAAACATTGTTGACATGGCCTGACTGGAAAGCAAGCTTAGCATTCCCAGTTTCCCAATCCCATAGTATAACCCTCTTATCATCAGAGCCAGAAACTAAAATGTTACCATCAGCATTAAAGCTCACAGTGTTCACACAACCTCGGTGCTTTTCGAGTTTCTTGTAAATCTCGAGTCGGAGCACAAGATCCTAGCAACATAAAAACAAAACTAACCAATCAAAAACTTAATCCAATATAGAAATATTGCTAGTTCATATCTCCACCTTCAAGACATTTGCCCTCTGGGGTCTCTCGAACTCACTCAGGGAGAAATCTATGAAATGTCGTCCGCTGAAAACCACCAAACACTCAACAGCTCCGGCCAACAACACTTCACAAACTTCTCCCCGAGCAAATCCGACCTTGTCTCCACAGAACTAATATTATAACCACAATAGCAATAACAAAACAATGAAATAGTCACATCCACTAATTCATTCATTCAAAGCTATTGTTAATTAACAACAAATTTTCTGATATAATCTCTATCAAATAATACATTTTTATCATTACCCATCATTTATCTTAAAAATCCCAGATCAAAGGAACTTAAATAAAAAATAAAAAAACCTAAAATCTACACACCATCAATCAATTAAATCACAAAAAAAAAAGTACTAAAGCCAGTACCGATTTCAGTAATAAAAATGATCAATCTAACAAACTCACACACATTGGGAAGAACAAGAGAGAGAAGATAGGGATAAGGTTATCCATAAGATAAGAAATAAATAAATTTTAGACCTCAGAAGCGGCAAGCCGGTGGGCGAAATTCCTAGTGGAGAGTTCCCCAACTTCCCGTTGCCAAACATCAACCACCGCCTTGTCCACACTCGTTCTCGCCCTTTTGTTCTTCATTATAAAATTGAATTAAATTGAAAAAAGAAATTGTGTCTGATTCAATCGAAATTTGATTTGCAAATTGGAAACCCAGACAAGTTTTTAATTTCTAAAAAAAATTTTGGTGATGAAAATGTGGAAATAGTGAAATACTTTTAAAAGGCGTCATCTCTGCCCTTTTTATATGAGTTTTCGTTAATGTACAGTGTACAGGATTGCATTGCACGTACGCCAAATGGTAAGCAAAACGGAAGCGTTTCACGTTGTGAAGGGTTGTTCGATTATAACTCCGACGCGTTGCCATTATCAAAGAAGGTCAAAGTTTTTGCTACAAAGAGGCATTCAAGGTTTACATCAGCATAAACCCTGATTATCATGAGCCATCTTTCTCCCCCCCCCCCCTTTTTTTTTCTTCATATTTTTCTTTTAATAAAGCAAATTGTGATAACTTTATTTCAACAATTTTAAGTAAGAATTTTCTTACATCAACTTCTTGTTGGAATTAAATTTATATTTTTGACAATTTTAATCTTATTTTATTTTTTTAGTTAAATTTCACCTTTAATTTTTAAGAAAATGTCGAATTTAAACATCATTATTTTAAAAATAATATAATTATTAATTTTTTAATTTTTAATGAAAATACAGTCTAAGAATTTAAATTTTTAAATATGACAGTCCATGTGTTAATCTATGTGTATTCATGTTATTTTTTTATTTTTATAATTTTTAAATTATTTGTTGACGTGATATATAAAACATATATTGTTATATTAACATGAAATATACTTAGACTATTATGCGAGTTGCCACACTTATATCATTAAAAATTAATGTTTTGATTAGCATTTCCTTTAAAAAATAATTTAACTCTTTTTAAAAAAATTAATGGCTAAATTTAATTTTTAAAAAATAAAGACTAAATTAATAAAAGAATATAAATTTTAAGAACTAAATTTATTATTATATTAAAAGTTGAGATAATTATTTTGAAAAACACTTTGAATGCAGTGCCACTGTAATGTGATTATGTAATAGTTGATTTGTATTCCTTGATTTTTTATTTATTCATTCTTAAATAAAATAAAATATATCTTTACCTAAATAAAAAAATGCATTAAAGGCTCATACTTAAAAAATATAAATGTCATACTTATTATATTAACACTTTCTTCGATCGTTAATACTCATTAAAACTCTATTATATTCATGTGTATTATGTCTCCTATCTCTATGAATATGAAACAAATATGAAGGAATTTAAGTTTTCCATTATTGTTCACTAATAATAGTGGAATTACTGGTACAGAGTCAAAAAGAAAAGGGAATTGTGATACGCCACCGTTGATGAATTACTTTGATAAATTCAGTTATAACAAACTCTTATATGATTTTGAGTAAAATCGAGAACCATTAAGCACAAGCAAAATGCGTAGTAATACTTTTGGAAGTATCAAAAAAATGTTACTTACATGTATCAATAATAAGACTTTTTTTTTGAGGAAAGTATCAATAATAAGACTTATTCTTTCTTTTGGTGTCCCTCATTAAGTAAAAGCAAATTATCTATCCAATCTGATACTAATTAGATGCTTGAACACTCATAGACTTTCATCCGTTTGTATACGAAGTATCTTCTAACCCTTCTACAACCATTTTAGTTAATTAGACACTTCCGTTATCCAATCTAGTTTAAGATTCCTCTAGTAGCCACTCGATTAGTAAGGAGGCTCCCATATCAAGACTTACTTATTCCTTTCCACTACTTTAGTTTTTCATTGAATCCTAGGCATTAGGAGACGCTAAGATTTCGAGTTTTTTGTTGATTAGGCAACACTCAATTTGAACTAGGAAATAAGAGATTTGTAGTCCCCCGCCTTACCGCTCGGCCATGTTGCCAAAAGGCTACAAAAAAAAAAGGAGAGTATCCCCCTTTTCTTTTTCATTTTTAGATCAAATCCATACCTTCAATTGGTAACCATCTCTGTTTTAGAAGCAAATTATTATAAATTTAATAAACATATGATATGTATTAAGCAATTTTTTCTGACAAAAAAATATTTAACAAAATTTAAACAAATTTTGATAAAAATACTAATTATCACACTAAAATATTTAAATAAAAAGTATTTAACCTTTATTTTTTTCAATTATGAAAACAAATCTCAAAATTTGTGAAAATAGAAGAATGATCTATTATAAATAATATTAAATCCTATCATTAGTCTTTGTTATCTGCGCTATATGTAAGTTATGAATTTACTCTCTACAATTTAATTTAATCATATTTAGTTAGTGTAAATTTTTTTATTTTTGAAATATCAATCCTAGTCAAATGATAACTGTTAATATTACTTGCAAGTTCTTACACTAACAAACATATTATTATATGTATAAATGTTATGTCAATTTGCTATTTTCATATATTACTCATATAAAAAATTAGCTAATAGATTTGACGATTGTTGTTTTTATCAAGACAAATTAAGAATTTTGAAAAATATAACAACAAAGAATGATCAAATTAAAAAAAAAAAAAAGGACTAAACCTACAAGTATAGTACAAGACTAATACTAAAAATTAATCAAATGGATTTATCTACTACCATTTGAATTAGAATTTAAAATTTAAAACCTAAAATTAACTAATTCAAAATGAGCAATGAATAAAATTGATAAAATTAAAGTATAAGAAATAAATTCACAACTTACATAGAACTAATAACAAAATTTTAACCTACAAACAATGATTTCATGCTCAATTCATGACTCTAAAATATGATCAATTCTTAAATGAATAGGAACGTAAAAATTAAATAAAAAACTAAAAAAGTTATCAAATCACTATTGAACTATAAGGCCATGGCAGAAATATCATGTTACAAACCTCATTTATCATCCCTTCTTACAAATTTAATAAATTAAAGCTAAAAAAGGGGAATGGGAAGTAAACAATGAACATTAATTGTCATGAGAGAAAAATGAGGAAATTATCGATACCAAAATGAACAAAAACCCAATCATAAAACTTGATTAAATACTATACAGTGCTAATGCTGGGAATGGCCAACATAGTTCAAAAAGGCTATGGCTGATCAGGTTATAAACATCAACTGTATAATATATATATATATATATATTACCTCAGTGGCTGCCTCTTCTAAGGACAGAAAAGAATCCGCCGGCAGATTTCTCTTTACGTTGGTGGTCGTCGACTTTATGGTGGTTCTCGCCTTCGTCTCCAACCTATATGTAAAAAAAAATAATAATCATGCTCAAATTTAATATTTATTTAAATGTTTTGATTTGAAATAATTTTTTATAACATTTTTTTTAAAGTGCAATAATTTCAATATAATAAATCCTTATAAGTAGTGAATTAAATAATTGATTTTACAATGAATTTAATTCTAACCAATTAATTAAGTGATTAAAATAAATACCCTATATATTTACACATAATAAAACTCGAATTTAATATCTTAAAATTTCTTTTTACACAGTATGTTATATGATTGCTAGAAGAGGATAGTCATGATCATTTATATGAAAAAAACACTATTTTTCTTCATCCCTAGCTAATAGGAGTGTTTTCTTCTACCAAAAATATCTTAAAATTTCCAAAAATTTAACCAAAATTTAATTGGTTACTTTCATAACATTATCAATTAATCTAAATAGTAACACTATAAACTATTTCAATTAAAATACTTACTTTTTAAGAATCATGTCAGTATTTAAACTAAATTAGCTATACGGATTATCTATTTATTTATAACAGTAGACATTAAGTTTCCAATTCGAATAACAAAATATAATTTAACCATGAAAAGAAATTATATATACGCATAACTCTTTTAGAGGAACATTCTCCGAAAAAACAAGGTTAAGAGAAAGAGAATAGAAAACAAACCTCCATTGCAATTTGTCGCAAAATGTCTATAATTTCAGAAAAATCAGGTCTTAGGGTCGGATCTAATTGCCAGCATCTCTCAAGTAGTTCAGCAAGCCTTGGGTTAGTGTTCTTCGGAATTGTTGGACGTAGACCCTAAAATCAATGTCAATGAAATAGTGATTAGATGTGAGCCTAATATTAATCGTCTCAAACATGTCAACCAACTTGCAATGAATTTTTAATGGAATATAGTTTAATTTTGATATTTTATAAATTTAATAAATATTTATATTTAATTTAAGGTTTTTTTTATAAAGATAAAAAAATTCAATCAATTTTCTGTAACTTAATTTTTTATACACTTTTGATAACTCATGATAAAAAGTACTAGATAGAATTTTTTTTTTTAAAAAAAATGTGAAAAATTATAAGTAGATAGAAGCTTACTTATTACTTAATAGAGAATAAATTAAATTTTCTTTATTTTATTCTATTTCATTTAAGATTATATTATCCTTTATCAAACAATTTAATTATATTTGGTATTTAATTTTAGGGTAAACTACAAAAATAGTAACTTTTATTTGTCTCAAATTATATTTTAGGCACTTATGCTTGAAATGTTATATTTTGGTCACTTACGTTATTATTTTGTTACGAAGTGATCACTTTACTGTTAATCTCCGTTACCTCCCTAACAGTGGTCCTACGTGACAATCAAAATGGGTTTTAAATGCCAACCTAGATGTCCTATGTGGCAGTCCAAATTAAATTTATTTAATTAAAAACTTTTTTTCATCCTAGCAACTGAATATCCAAATTGACATTTAAAACCCATTTAGACTGCCACGTAGGTAATGGAGTTTAACAGTAGAGTGACCACTTCGTAACAAAACAATAATGTAAGTAACTAAAACGTAACATTTCAAACATAGGTGACTAAAATGTAATTTGAGGCAAACAAAAGTGAATATTTTTGTAGCTTACCCTTAATTTTAAGTAATATACCAAACAAATTTTATAACTTAAATTCAAAAATTATTTTTTGTACTTAATATTTTCAGTTTATCAGATAAAGCCTTAATATTTTAATTTAACAGCTTAACATCTATGATAAGATTAAATTAAGATTTAACTGATTGACATACCTTTTGAACGACTCCTACAGCAGCTTGTAAAGGGGTTAAATATGCATATGGTAGCTGCCAATCAAACAAAAACAAGTAACCATGGGGAACCAACCATGAGATACAGCACATATCAACCCATAAATAATCCCAACATATTAAAATAAAAGATAATGATTAAGCAAATACCTTTCCAGTTAACAACTCCCATAATACAATCCCAAAACTGAAAACATCGGCCTTGTGATCATATGGCTTGTGTTCAATAACCTTCAATGCAAAAGAACTGTTGTAAGAAAATGATGAGATGAACAACCGATTAGAGTAGGTATAAGAATCTCAACTGCATGGATTAATACGTTAGCAATTTATGTAAAGAAAATAAAAGCAACAATAAATATGTGCTCCATTTAAGTGGAAAAAGTAATAGGATGGAAGGATAGAGTGGAAGAGTAAAATAAATAAATAAATTTTGAGTATGTTCGATAAAAGAATATATTACTAGTGTTTATTTAAATTTTATTTGTATTGGTTTGAGGAAATTATATGTTTTAAATTTTCTAAATATAATTTTATTTTAATTTTTTATGAAATATTTTTTATTGTTATTTAATTTATTACATATTTTTTTAACTTTCAATTTTAATTATGGTTTATTCATCGATAATTCTTTAAATATGAATGAATGTAATGTTTTGACATTAAATTTAAAAATTAATACTTTTTACTAGCTCTCAAACATCACTCATAAAATTCTATAATTAATACATTCACTCGTAAAATTCTATAATTAATACATTTTTAATTTATAATATAATATAATACATTATATTATATTTATTTTTATTATATATTATACTACGAAGTATTATCATTCCAACCATATATCTAAAAGATGACAAATTGTATATGAAACCATATCATATCATCATCCCTAGTTTTCTTTTCCTTCTAATAATTTATGAAACACCCAAATGCAAGTTAGGATTATTTATGGAACAGTTTATAACAGCATTTCAGTCAAGAGAGCTCACCTCGGGAGCCATCCATCTATATGTTCCTGTTTCGGCCGTCATTACTCCAGATTGAGCTTTCACTCTAGCAACACCAAAATCAGCAACCTTAACCACCTGTATGAAAGCATGTAATATAATTTTATCAAGAACCGAAAGCGGTAAATGTGATTTTGATTATAGAATAATCATGTTATTAGGGGAGAAAATTAATTTCTTCGGACAATTTAAGTACCTGTCTAAGGGTGTGTTTTACTTTTCAACATAAACCAGCGTTCCAAGCCATAATTCTGGCTTTTGAAAAATCAGATTTGAGCTAAATTATTTATTTGCTCTAGTTATTTAGCTTTTGAATTTTAAAAACTTTTATTTTTACTCTACAACATCACATTTAGAATAAATATTTTATCATTTCAAAAGTACTAAGCAACTTAGGCATCTTACTTCATTTTCATCCATTAGAAGATTGGGAGCTTTCAAATCCCTGTGGATTATATTATTTTGGTGCAAGTAGTTCATCCCTTTGGAAATATCTATTGCAACTTTAAGCAAGGATGGGAGCTTGAAAACACCCTTTTGTTTATGAAGGTAATCATATACACTTCCACCCGACATAAATTCTGCAAAAGAGACAAAGGAAGGGTTTAGACAAAAAAGAAAGAAGAGAAAGAAAGCTAACATTAGTATTTGCACTCGTTTAGAAAAATAATAACCAAGAGACTGAAAGAATAATCATAAATCTCACTCAATATTTAAAGAACCAGATCGATCAATGGTTGAATAGATCAGATAATCAGTTTAATTATTTTTAATTCTAAAAATTCATAAATATTAAAAAAATTAAATATTTAAATTAATTTAAATCCGATTCAATTGGTTTTGTACCGGTTCAATCTTACACCAGTTTTTTTGTATCAACTGGACCACCGGTTTTCGGTTTAACTGGTGAGTGTAATCCCGTTCCAATAACCATTATCTCACTTTCAACACATTAGTGAAAACAACTAAAGAATGGGCAGGCTACCTGTTACAATATACAAGTTTGGAGGCTTGGTACATGCCCCAATAAATTGTACAACATTCTTGTGCCGAACTTTCCTGCAAATTTTGAAGGAAATAGTTAATTAAAGGAATAGATTATTCCTAAATCTAATGTAGTCATCCAAAAAGAAGGATTCTATTTTCATAAATATTAAAATTTCAATCTTTCTCCACAAAACCTCATGATGAAAACCTCCTGGGCAAACTCTTTCTGCAAATCAGTATTTATACGCTCTGGCTTGAGGACCTTAATAGCCACTTCTTGACTACAGTAAGTACCTTTATACCTAAAGCAGGTTAAAAAAGATAATATATAAAAGCTCAAAATGGGAAAAGGAACTCAATCAGGAAGACATTAATTCACCTAAGATCACTAAAGGACTCTGATACTACTTTGTTCAATTATATAAAAGCTTAATAAATATGTATGTATATTTCACTTACAGATCACTATATGATCCAGATGCAACTTTGGTTTCGAACTTCAACTGTCTAGGGTCAATTTCCCAAACATCAATCCCATCATTAGGAATTGCCACATAATTCTGATCGCCACTGGTGCCCACTTCGCCATAGTCCCTCGTAGGAGAAAAGGAATGTTGCTTAAGCCAAGATTGCTTCTACAAAAGAAACACGTAAATAAAAGTCTGGTTTGAGTTGCTCATCATTTTAGCACAAACTTTTTAGTGAATAAATTCCTACATAAAAAAAAATTGTCTATTGACATTAAGCATTTTTAGTGTTTACACTTTAGAACCAGTAACTTATCAAGGTAACATCGGAAAGGAGAGATCATAGTACACATCCATAGAGTTTATGCAGATCACAATACACATATTAACCAATTAGGATTCAAAACCCATTAGTCATAAAGCTTGCTATTACTAATTTACTTGCCATTAACCACATATAAACCTCCAGTGAAGATCAATACATGGGCTAATAATGCATGGTCTAATTTGCAGAAAAGATCTTTCATATTTAATATCCAAGATAACATTCAAATGTCTCAAAAAAATTTAACACGTACACTTAAAATTCAGCGGGGAATTACCTCAATTTTCAAGATTTCTTTTTCCAAAGCAAACTTAAGCCGCTCGGTTTCCTGACAATTTCATAACACAAGTCCGTCAAACGAGTTCTACAACAATTACAATTCTCTAATACCAAACCTTAAACCATTTTGTACACCAATATGCAATCATCTAGTTCCCTAAATGGAATTTTATCACAAATCCCAGAAAAAAAAATTACCCTCTACATTAACAAATGAAAGAATTCATAAGTT
Organism: Gossypium hirsutum; assembly: GCF_007990345.1. Lineage (NCBI taxonomy): Eukaryota > Viridiplantae > Streptophyta > Magnoliopsida > Malvales > Malvaceae > Gossypium > Gossypium hirsutum. The sequence continues at coordinate 86,526,598 of NC_053427.1, forward strand.
GAGGAAACAGAATGTTTATTAACATTGACAGATTAACATAAAATATTGAAAAACAAACAATGAGAGTTATTTTTTTAATTTTAGTTAAATAGTCTTTGTAGAAAACAATTAACTAGAGAAGATATTAAATGAAAAGCACCTCATAAGGCCAACCATCAACTACAAAACAATCCAAGGAGTAGCCATCGACTGTGGAAAACACATGTGCTTCCTGGATGTTCAGCCCAACCTCAGCAAGCAATGCGGTCAACTGCAAGTATTGCATTGGCATGAGCAACGGAATGAGAAGCAATATTAATGCATGGTTAAATGTTTAAAAGATGTATATTTCCCATCTAATGAAGTAATTCAAGTGTAGATAACAAAAAAAAAAAAAAACATTTGTTTTTACATGCAAAATGTTTAGTCAGAGAACAATACGCGTTGGCTGTTGATTGAACCAAGAACTCATATGTAACGTAAGGTTCATTGTTTATGGCTATTTTATTTCAAAAGATTTTAAAAGTGTAACCTAACCATCCGACTTCTTAAAGCAAAATTTTCAAGATAGAAAAGATATTACACTTCTATTTGACAAACAAACCTATCATATACCTGACTAAGAAGTTTTGGTTTGTCTTCTGTTGAAAATGTAACTTCATGCATGGGCCTGCATCAGCACCAAAGAATGTAAATTTCACCATCCAAATGGATAGAAAGTATATATAAAGCTTCACCAAAAATGACAGAAGCATCGGTATGTGAATGGTAAAGCAGGAAGATGAAAACTAAATATGATGGCATAAACTTGCAAAAACACACCTAAAACTGAAGTCAACTAAAGATGGTGGTGAAGCATTACTCTGAGGTTATAAGAAAGTTGAACTTTGACAAGACCTTATCAGTTAATGCACTCCTAAATATTTTAAATATCCAATACATAATATTCAAAAAGTATATGATGATCAAGTCCAAAAAAACCAAACTACCACTAACTTAACCAAAATTTTTGTATAAACAATCAGCCCTCACCTAAGGACATTTTAAGGCATAAATAAATAGTTAAATACCGGGAAAGATGTGAACTGTCAAGTAAAGAACTATCTCCATCTTGATCCTTAGACTTATTTGCTTCAAGTGCAAGGGCTTCAAGATTAGGCGATGAGCCAAAGGCAGGTGGTGGATGTATGCTGACAATTGAAAAGCCAGCTAGAATTGTCAGCATCATTAGCAATACGGTTAATGTCCAAAGTGAAAATAAAAGCAAACCTCTGTCTGTTAGAGTATTTTGGAGAATTTTGAGCAGACTCCTCGCACAGGGGGTTTGAAAGAGTGGAATCAGCTCCATCAGATGTAGATTGGACCTACACAAGTAGGTAACCATCATGAGATATTTGACTAAAAACAAAGTACAATACATTTAAGAACAATCAAGAGCTGGAACCAATAGATTATGACATTTAGATGACACGTTATTTCAAATTCAGAACTTGAATGTTTAGAAGAAACCAGCAAGATGCTCGCATCAATGTATCCAGAGATTGCATGGTTAGGGTTTACATAGTAAGAAAAAAGGAAGGGAAAATGTGTTTGGAAATCATAAAAATTAAACTGCTAACTGTGTTGACTATGCACATTATACCAAATAGAACATTTTACAATCCGTTAGCTTCATAACTTCATTCATACTTTTAGCCCCATTCAGTACTAGCAACTGCAATAGTCAACTAGATATTCAATGTGTTTATTGACAGCTATATTTCAATACTAAGAGCTCATTCTTGGAAAGATTTAATAGGACCAATCAACAAATGAAATATATAATCAAAATGCAGCTACCAATTCCAATAAGCAATCAAACACCGTTATGTACGTGAAAAACATTCTAAGTTTCACCATTATCTATCCCTATCTTTCCATCATTATCATGAATAGAAGAGAAAGCATGAAAATTGACCTCCATGATGTGAAGATGAAGTATGCAGACGCAAACCAAAAGAATAAGTCAGCTTCAGCCAACTAAATTCGAGACAAAGTCAAGACCAAATAGAGGAGGTGTTTTTGTATACGACAACTATAGGCAACAAAAATATCTATTGCTAGCCTACCCAGATTTGGGGCAAATCCTTCAAAGTCCAAAACCATAAGCCTAACATTTATTAATGAAAATTGATGCATGCACTCCAGCACTCAAAGATAAAGAATTCAACTGAAGAGAGTTGTTTGATTACAAAATGCCAAGTAGAACTTTTATTTTGCAGCACAGTACCGTAAGACTGGAGCCACAAAATACCAAAACAATATCTCAAATTCCAAATTTTCTTGCATATATGATAATAACCCATGTATATAAAGTCGTATACAATGAATGTTTCTGATAATCTAAAAGAGTTAGGTAGAGAAGTGGAATCTGACAAGTTTTTTTTTTTCAAACACATCATTCTAAGAATGAAAAAGAAATTAATGATTAGCAATAAAAAAATTTCGCTTTTACTAGAAACGTAGAGCAAATCATTATGCCCAGTCATGAAATTTAACTCAAAAGAATAAAGCTAGTCACCTGCACGAGACGAACTTCCATTGCTGGTCTGTTGGCAGGATCATGAGCCAAATACAGCAATCTCTTGTGAATCAGAACATCTTCTGCTCTTTCCACATTCACATCTAACGCATAGCTGCAATGTATTATCGCACACTTAATTGACCTATTTAATTCTCCGAGAAATCATTATCGCACATCTAACGCATAGCTGCAAATATTTAATTCTCCGAGAAATAAAAAGGAAAATGAAACAAAAAAATTTCAAATCTGCTTCACTCTACTTGTTTCTGTTGTTCCAATAGGGTCGGAAGCGTGTAAATTATTGTACTAAAAAATCACACAAAGTTCAATTCCCAAGAAAGAGAGGTAGATCACATGGATCTTTTAAATACCAAGTCTTTCCTTAGACAGAATATCCATTCTATAGTAATTTAATAGCACAATTAAATACTACTATTATACCCTCAAATATTGAAAGAAAAATAGGACAAGAAAGAACACAAGAGTTTTAACGAGGTTCGGTAAATTATATCTACGTCCTCGGGCACTAACACCAGATGATAACTTTACTATCTCCAAAATATTACAAACAAATAGAATTCCTTAAGAATTCTCAAATGGGAGAAGAGAGAAAACTAAGAGAGAAAGATTGGTTGGGATGGTTGAAATGAGAAATGGTTAGGCCTATTTATAGTTGAGGTTCAGGGACTAACTTGCAAATGGCCTAAAAAATTAGGGACCAAAATTGCAATTATCCCATTCAACTTTAAACAACTTGCCTATCACTTTTTTTCTTTCGGTGCCACTTGCACCTCCCATTTTTGACTTTTCAACAATCTCCACCTTGAAGATTTGATTAGGATAATCACATCTTCACACACTTCCTTCAACTCCCCAAATTCGATAAAGCTATCTTTTGTAGTGCCTCCAAATGCGCTCTCGAGCGCCATACACCTAAAGGTGCTCAAATTCTCAGGATGTTAATCAAGTTCAAACAATGATTAAACTTGATTGTTGTTACCACCTTAGTCATCATATCTGCGGGATTATCTGCTGTCGGAATCTTCTGAAGTAGAATTTTTCCTTTTTCAAAGACTTCCCGCACAAAGTGATATCTTACGTCGATATGCTTGGTTCTTGAATGATAGACTTGATTTTTCGCTAAATGAATAGCACTCTGACTGTCACAATATAGACTAATGTGACTTTGAACAACTCCCAAGTCTTTCAATAATCCATTAAGCCAAATAGCCTCCTTAACAGCTTCTGTAACTGCCATATATTCTGCCTCTGTAGTAGACACAACTACTGTAGACTGTAAGGTAGACTTCCAACTCACTGGGGCTTTCGCAAGAGTAAACAGATACCCCGTAGTTGAACGACGTTTATCTAAATCACCAGCAAAGTCGGAATCAACATATCCAACTACAAACTGACCAAGTGCTTCATCCTGTTCAAAAATTAAACCAACATCTACGGTTTTTCGAAGATACCGTAGAATCCATTTCACAGCTTGCCAATGTTCTTTTCCAGGATCATGCATATACCTGCTCACAACTCCAACAGCTTGTGAAATGTCAGGCCTCGTACACACCATCGCATACATCAAACTCCCAACTGCATTAGCATATGGGACTTTCGCCATATATTCTCTTTCATCTTCAGTCTTCGGAGATAATTGAGCACTAAGTTTCAAATGAGAAGCAAGTGGGGTACTTACATGTTTTGTGTTTTCATTTACACCAAAACATTGTAATACCTTTTTCAGATATTGCTTCTGATTTAAACAGAGCTTGCCTCTCAGTCTATCTCTACTTATCTCCATGCCGAGAATCTTCTTGGCCTCACCTAGATCTTTCATCTCGAACTCTTGATTCAACTGAGCCTTCAGCTTATCTATCTCATTTTGGCTCTTTGAAGCGATTAACATATCATCAACATACAAGAGTAGATAAATGAAAGATCCGTCATGCAGCTTCTGCAAATATACACAATTGTCATATTTGCTTCTTGTGTACTTCTGCCTTCTCATAAAGCTATCAAATCGCTTGTACCACTGCCTCGGGGATTGCTTCAATCCATATAGCGATTTGTTAAGCTTACAAACCCAATTTCTACCACCAGCATCTGTGTATCCTTCGGGCTGAGTCATATAGATCTCCTCTTCTAACTCACCATGCAAGAAAGCCGTCTTAACATCAAGTTGAGCTAGCTCCAAATTCAACTGTGCTACCAAGGCCAACAAAATTCTAATGGAGGAATGCTTCACAACAGGGAAAAATACATCATTGTAGTCAATTCCCTCCTTCTGAGCGTAGCCTTTAGCTACCAATCTTGCCTTGTAGCGAATATCCTTCTTGCTAGGAGATCCATCTTTCTTTGCGAATACCCACTTGCATCCGATTGCCCTTTTACCTTTCGGTAATTGCGCCAACTCCCAAGTATTATTCTTCCGGAGAGACTGCATTTCTTCATCCATGGCGTTTTTCCATTTATCACTTTTTAAGTTTTGCATTGCTTCTTGATAAGTGATAGGAATATCATCAACAACGGGAAGGGCGTAGGCCACCATATCAGTAAATCGAGCAGGTTTACGAATTTCTCTCCGTGGCCTTGCAACTGCAACTGGTTCTGGTGTACTTAGTGGTTCTTGGGTCAGAACCTCTTCAACCTCTAATTCCTCCATTGTGGCTGGAGAATTAGACTTATTAACTGGGCAAATCCCCATCTGCTCAAACTCCACCTGTTTTGGAGTACACTCCACCTGCTGTGGAGTATTGCTCGTCTGAATATCTTTATCTGCTACCTTTTTCAATGTGGTAGATTCATCAAAGGTAACATCTCTGCTACAGATCATTTTTTTTGTGCTTAAACACCAAAGACGAAATCCCTTCACTCCAGAAGTGATTCCCATAAAGAGAGCTTTCTTTGCCCTCGGATCTAACTTTGACTCCTTCACATGGTAATATGCAGTGGTTCCAAACACATGTAAGGAATCATAATCTGTAGCTGGCTTTCCAGACCATACCTCCATAGGAGTTTTTCTTTCTAATGCAGATAATGGCAAACGATTAATAAGATGGCCAGCGTATGTCACAGCCTCAGCCCAAAATTGCTTGCCCAACCCAGCATTGGACAACATACATCGAACTTTCTCAAGCAATGTTCGATTCATACGCTCTGCCAATCCATTCTGCTGTGGTGTATCCCTAACTGTGAAGTGTCGAACAATACCATACTCTTGGCACACATCGAAGAACGGATCACTTTTATATTCCCCTCCATTGTCCGTCCTAAGCCGCTTGATTTTCTTGCCAGTCTGGTTTTCGATCATAGTTTTCCATTTAAGAAAAACTCTAAGCACTTCATCCTTAGTTTACTATCTCCAAAATATTACAAACAAATAGAATTCCTTAAGAATTCTCAAATGGGAGAAGAGAGAAAACTAAGAGAGAAAGATTGGTTGGGATGGTTGAAATGAGAAATGGTTAGGCCTATTTATAGTTGAGGTTTAGGGACTAACTTGCAAATGGCCTAAAAAATTAGGGACCAAAATTGCAATTATCCTATTCAATTTTAAACAACTTGCCTATCACTTTTTTTCTTTCGGTGCCACTTGCGCCTCCCATTTTTTACTTTTCAACAGTTTCGGATCTAATCAACAGCAAGAAAAGGAAAGTAATAACACGATACTAATCCACTAATAAAAAAATTAGCTTGAAAACTGCATATTAAGCTCTACAGATTTAACCGCAACTTTAAGTCAAACAATTCCTGAACTCCAAACGCTATATATTCATCGAAGCAACAAAATTAAAACACTAAAATAAAAATTCGTATCTTAGACTCAGTACCTAAATAAAATGATAGTAGTAATTTTCAAAATAATAATCATAACCTATGCATGTAGTAAATTTAGAAGGAAAATGTAAGCGGATATTATACCGAGTAGGGAGACGTTTGAAGTGAGTCCAGAGCTCATCTTCGAAACCAGGTCGATTAGCCTCATCATTGTCGGATTCTCGGAGTCGCCGTAGAACTTCATTATACACGTCGAGTTTCTGCCGTTGCTGGCGGCTCTGCAACGACGACGTGTCGTTCGCTTTGCTTCCGCTACTCTCGTTATCCACTTCCATCACCATTGAACAAAAAAATCAAAACAAAGGAGAAAGGCGTGATTGTGATGAAGATTTTGCTTTTCGTTTACGTTGAGTTTATAGGATACGCAGATTCAACATTTAATAATAAAATTCAAATTTAAAAAAAGATAAATCATTTTATTTCTGGAAATATTATCATTTTTGGGTTCGTACGAATATTTTAATGGTGTGGTTAGTGTAGTGTGCGCACCACTCAATCAGAGCCGACGAGGGGGATTATTTATACCTAAGCAAAGCTCGATGAATATAAGGTATAATTCTACTTCCAATCCTTTTAATATTTTCATATTTAAATTTAGTCCCTATCTTTTTAATACCAATAAATTAGTCTTTATACTTTGTTTTCAATTAAAAATTGAAATCCAATTGATCACGATGTCAAATAAATTAAGTTAAAGTGGGTCATGTGGTAGTTTTAAAATAAAATTTACTAATGTGGTCTATATTACACTAATAAAGTGTCAAATAAGCAAATAAAAATGTTAAATTAATATTGTAAGGTTTTCGATTCTAAATTTAGGATTTTAATGTAAGATAGCGTTGTTTAAATAAAGAAAAATGAAAGTCAATAATTTTTCGCTTACATGACTTTCACGCAACTTTAAATTGATCATGTGAGCAAATTTTTTTTTTATTTTAAAAAAGTCACGTAGTCTAATTTAATAGAATTCTTTTGACGGTATTAACTAGACACCGCAATTTTAATTTTTAAATCAAACAAGTAAAAATACGGTTGACTAGACACTAATGTAGTGATAAATGATTTACATTGCTTAAATTATTGCTAACATAATGTCTTGAGTTTAAACCGCAACAGCTTATTCCCTTTACATTGTTAAAAGAAGGGACTAAATTTCAAAAGTTTAAAAAGTATAGAGATCGGTAACAAAATTAGACTAAATATTTAATAATTAATTAAATAGTTAATCCCTATGAATCCGTGATGCCTAAAGAAGGCCCTCTCCATCCTCTCTTCCCAATAAGATTTTCCCTCTTTTTATTTTTCCTTAATTTTTTTCACTATTTTATTTATTATCAAAAGAAGCTCCCTGGCGGCATATTCTTGGTACCCCACTGATTGGATAAGGTCTAGATGTGGAAAGACAATTTTACCCCCACCCTCCTATTTATTTTGTGATTGGCTCCTTTTAATTTGTACGATGACAATGACTTTTTGAAAATAGTAATTCACAAGTCAAATCAAATTTAAATTTTATATAAAAATTAAATAAAAATATAATTTATTTATTGTTAATTGTTTTTTATAAAATGTACCCACTTTTTTTTTTTCTAACAATCAACCGAAGTGTGTTGGTTCATGGCTCCTCAGTGCTTGGAGCAACAGTCATATAGTAGGGTCACCTTTGATATATATGCTAGCTCTCTCTTTATTATCAAAATAGCTTTAAAATATATAATGATGATGGTTGGAGATGCTTCACACAAGGTGTTGTGAACCACTAGCGATGGTGGTTCTAGATAGTTTGGAAGATAATGGAATGTTTCGAAAGGATTTTGACGGAGTGTTGGTATGTAATGTAGAGCTTGATGTGGGTGTCTTTAAACATAAGTGGTAGGGTTGTCGAAAGTTTTATTAAGATATGACTTGATATATTGGGAAGAGTTGAGAATAAAGTTAGTGGAATTTCATTGTGCATGTGCTAAGATGTGATAAGAAGGGTCTCTAAATGGATCTTAATGTAATTCGGTGATTAAAAAAATGGTTTATGTGATAAGCGTATAGGAAACTTGGATTAGTATTTAGCTACGCAAACTCTCCTTTAATTTAGTCAAAATGGTTAACTTGAGGAGTTGATGGTTGTATGCAATAAGTATCAAAGTATAGTATGAAATTACAAATCACTTTTTAAAAGAAGTTTACTCAGTATTACTTCTAATCTATACTTTGCATATCTAGCTTATATTCAATCATACCACTTGTCACAAGAATATGTATTTATAAATCAAAATTTGCACAAGGGCTAAAATAATAAATTGTCCTTAATGAATAAAAACAAATTTTCAAGTTTATCTACTGGTACCCTAAAGGAATATTCATCATAATGTGGTCATTTTGGACATATTTATGATGTTTTTAAGGCTTTGAGTGTTGTAATAATCTGATTAGGTCTTACCTATTCAATGATATCATAAATCAAAACCAGTGTTATGTAATTAAAGATATAATGAAAATAGTAGAGCAAAGTCAACTTAAAATCCTAAAATATCAGGTGTGATTTTGTTAAAATCCATCTTCAAGTTACAACATTCAGAGCTTGAAATAAACTTGAAGATGACATCTTTACGATTTTTTGGTGAGATCGAGATTATAATTTTTACGATAATCTAATTTTTACGATAATCTACAAGATAGTCATTTTTGTTTGCCTCAGGTTACATTTTAGTCACTTATGTTTGAAATGTTACGTTTTAGTCACTTATGTTAATATTTTGTTACGAGGTGATCACTCTACCGTTAAGTTCCGTTATCTCTCTAACGGTAATCCTATGTGGCAGTCTAACTAGATTTTAGATACCAACTTGGATTTCTAAATGGGATGAAAATAGATTTTTAATTGAAAATTTTAATTAATTAAATTTTTTAAACCTAAACCTTAACTAGAAAAACTGTTCATCTCCTTTTTTTAATTTTTCTTCAGTCTCTTCTTTTTTTCAATTTTTTTTTTCATTTGAGTGGAAAAACTATTATTAAGATCAAAATAGTTGACATCAAATTAACTTCTTCGTAAAGATGGATTCAATGGAGGGTTCAGGTATGTCTTCTTTGCATTCCTCTATCTCTTTTATTCAATACTGAAAAATAAAATATTAGATTTTTTATTGTTTAATGAAAACCCTAAATTAAAATTCTTGATATGAATATTAACAACTAAAAGCATTTTAGATCAGAAAAAAGAGATACCCACAAAGGGATTGTGAACAAACAAGCCGATTCAGATTAGAAAAAACCAGATTGAGAAACCAATTATTCAAGAACGTGAAGAATTGAAAAATACAATGATTAGGAACAAAAACGATTACCATCTTCTTATTTGTCGACAACCACTTCATTTTAAGTCTTAGAACATAAATTTTTCGATGAAAAAGACATACCTGGACCCTCCATTGAATCCTCTTTTGTTTTTGTACGTAAATAAATTTTTTTGATGATAATAGCTTTTTTAGTCAATTGAAAAAGAAAACTAAAACAAGGGAGGAGATGAACGGTTTTTTAACTAAGATTTAGGCTTTAAATTTTTTAATTAATTAAATTTATTTAATTAAAAATCTATTCTCATTCCATTAAGAAATCCAAGTTGGCACTTAAATTCTAGTTAGACTACCACATAGGATTACTGTTAGGGAGATAACGGAACTTAACAGAAGAATGATCACTTCGTAACAAAATAATAACATAAGTGACTAAAATATAACTTAAAACAAACAAAAATGACTATTTTTATAGTTTACCCTAATTTTTAAGTCACATAAGAGTTAATAGAAAGAAGATGCATCTTCACGATTTTTTTGTCACGTAAACGTATTTATTTATATCATGATTAATGTCTATCAACAATCAAATAAATGAATAATTTTTTTTATTAAAATAAGTGCTTAATTATTATTTTTCATCATTAACCACACGTTGATTGCACTTTTTTAATAATTTAATTAATTTTCTGATTTTTGTTAAATTATTTTTATTGTTTATTTTTTTTAAAAAATTATCCTCGTTTATTTTTTTCTCTTTTGAGGGAATGCAATTGGTGGAAGAGGTTTCAATAGTTGAGTTTACTTATTGCATGCACTTGGACAACTCGTTACAAACATGCAAATTTTGAATCATAACAGAAATATTAGTTTAATCTAAACTAGATTAATATAATTAATCAGCTCGTGACCTGCGCCTAACAACCTTTATACTCCACGTTTAATAATTTAAGATATTCCCTAAATTATACAACTAAGCTAAGAGCCTAGTGCTCTACTCGCTCCACGTTTAATCAGTTTTTATGATAATAAAAATATAATTTTATTATTTTAATAATTTATTTATTTAAAAAATTATATATTTTGTTATTATTTTTAGAAGAGATAATATGTAATTTTATTATTATTAATTTAAAATTTTATAAATTATAAAAAATTAATTTTTTGTTTTAGGGAGGTCCAGTCGTTTAGCCAGCACTCTTGACTTCACCAACGCATTTAAATTTTTTTTTTTTTATAATTAGGAGGAGGGGTGAAATAGTTAGAGATTAAACTTAAACTCAAACTTTGATGTTATAACACAAATACTCTTACCATTAATTCAAGAGATAAAAACTTTAATATTTAACAGTAATCGAGATTAGTAACTACTTAATATTAAGTAATTAAGACTTAATGAGAGGATAAATTATCACGTGGCTTCCTAAGTACACGTGACAGAAAAAGCGAGTTGCCTTAAAAAGGATCCGCATCTAGGGAAGGAATAAACCGGGTTTTAGGGTTGGATTTGGTGAGTTGGAGTGAAATGGATGACGTTGCAAGAATGGCCTTTGAGGTTCACGAAAGGTCAAGTCGGTGAAGGTTGGGTGGGGGGTTGAGGTTAACGAGGTAAGGGCGGGGGGGACAGTGCCAGCGGAGCGGCGAGTGGTCGCCGCATGAATGTAGCCGGTTTCATGATAGTACGACGTGGCTAAACAATAAAATAATGAAAAACATGTTTAATTGTTTTTTTTTGGTCAAAATCGCATTAATAAATGTTATCCTCAATGGGGCAGGTTTTATTGGATTCGTTTGCTTATAATTATTATTTATTTATATTTTCGTTTGGACTTTGGGGCAGCAGAATTGTAGATAATATACTTAATTTTTTTTACTACATTATTAAAACATCTGGCCATTTTTTTTATAAATAGGAGAAACTTGCATTTGATATTGTTTTTTTTATGACCAAAGAGATGGTGAAGTGCATGGCTGTCTACGAAGTGGTGAAGTGTCCAGATTCGTTAAAAAAAAAAGTTAAAAAGATGAAGGGTGCAAGAAGAAAAAGACATTTTCAAAGTCAAGGATGGATATTTATAACAAAGATGATCGTCCCTTAGCCCAGGGGCGACAATAAGATGGTTGACAGTGGCATTAGGTCATGATACACGATCCATACTACTCTTGTAATGGTTGGCTACTTATGAAGCATAATAGGCTTTTAGATGGGGTTAATATGGTTTAGACTAGACTTAAATATGTGTACATGTAAAAAGAGACTCAACATTTGTTATTGACTAAGTAAATTAAAAATATATCGCGTGTCGAGCATTTATAAAAGTTTAAAATAATATGTTTTAGGAATAATATTTGATGCATTGCTTGATATGTATAATTCTTATATATTGTCTATAAATAGTAATATAATATTTCGTCATTAAACAAAAAAAAGTATAAAAATTATAAATAAAATACTAAAAATTTCATTCAGGCATACTTAAATATTAATTAAATATATATTATAGAAAATTCATAACTTTCTAATTTAGGATATTGGCAAAAGCAAAGATAGGAAGACAAGCAGTGACATTGCCCCACCCCAAATAATAAATTTATTATAAAAACCTTTTAAATTATCAAATCATAAATTAATTTTGTAGTAACGTAAAAATTTTGCTTGCTTTCTATTGCTAATTGAGGTGACATATTGGAAATTTTAAAAAAATTGACTTTCGGTTTTATTAACAAAGGGAATCGCCACCGATCTTTTTTCTAGGTGTGATCGGACACCTAATAAATCATCTTTTTTGAAAAGAAAATTTATTTTTGAACAAAAATGAAGGCCAAATTTGGGTCTACGCAAAAATACAGAGATAAATAAGGTTCAGGAGTCGGTTACGCACGAGGAAGGTATTAGCACTCTCGCGACGCCCAAAATTGGTATCTTTATTAAACTCGTGTTGTCTTGATTTTCAAAAGTACGAATTCAATTTGACATTTAATCGTGATCCAATTGAAAAATGAGAATTTTTAATTTTCGGTTTTTTAGAAGGGTGTTCTTTCTTTAACACGAGCCGACGAATTTCACCCAACATAGCAATGAAATCGATGGCTTAATGTTAAATTGGTACATTGCCTTATTTATTGAAATTAAAAAAAAACATGAACAAAAATCTTTAAAGCGGTGAACAGCAAGATGATACAAAAATGGGAGGTAACAAAACATGACAGAGTTGGAAATACGTCGAAACAAATAATAACTACGATAATAATATTAAAACAATAACAACGTATGCGATATTAAACATGATAACAATATTATTAAACGCGAAATAAGAACGAACATATATATAAACATATAAGAATAATAAGTAAGGTGACGTAAACTTAATATTAAAAAAATACTAATAATGCTAGATATATATATATGTTAAAATATATGTAATAATAGAAATGGAAAATGTATACATAATAATAATATTAAAGCATATACATAATAGATGTATATATAATATATATAAAATAAACATATACAATACATTAGAAATAAAAAAAAACATAAGAAAGAAAATATATATTAATAATAAATATGTATATATTGTATATATTTTATATATATATATAAAATATATACAATATATACCTATATTAGAAATTATAATAGTATATAAAAATACTATTCACATGCTACATAATTATGTATATATATATAAAAATAATGGTGTTAGGAATATACAATATAATATTAGAAGTATACGTACAATAGTATAAAAGATATATAACTAACAATATTAAAGTATATACATAACAATATATAAAAATATGATATTAAAAACATATATACATAATAATATGAAATATATATATATATAATATAGTATTAGAATATTTACATAATATATACATAATATAAATACTAATGATGTTAAAAAACAACTTATTAATAATATCACATAAATATATTATAATATTAAAAATATGTACGTAATATATATATTAGAAATAATAATAGTAGCTATAGTAATAATATATTGATAATTAATAATAAAAGGAATAAAAATAACAGTAATAATAAGAATGATAATCATGAGAATAATATAAATGATATTTAAAATAAAATAGCAAAGATAATATGAAAATAAACTTAAATATGAAAAAAGGACTAAATTTGAAACAAAAACGAAGTTTTAGGGCGATTTTAAAAAGAAATAAAGAAAATGGATCAAAATACAACACGCGCGTAACCTAGGAGGACCAAAACAACAATTACTCCTTCCTACCAAAACGCAGCGTATCAATGGGGGTTAAATTGAAAATCGCAAAAAATTATAGGGCCAAATTGAAAATCCATAAAAACTTAATTGCAAAGTATCAGAAAAGCGGAAGGGCTAAAAGCGCAATTAGCCCTTCCGTTAAAAAACATGCGGATCCTAGGCCGGAACGGGTCGGGCTATGGCAAAATGGCGTCGTTTTGAGGTTAAAGAGCAGCCCCCAAAACGATGTTGTTTTGGGAAGCTATAAAAGGCCCATTTCTTTGAAAAAAAAATCATTTGGAAGCCTTGGAAATAAAAATTATTTTTTTTTATATTTTTTATATGTTTTAATATATATATGTGAGAAAATAAGCCCAAAAACAAAACTAAAATGGGATTAAAAAATCACCTTAGATTTTATGCTTTCGGTTCTTCGATATCTGATATTGGGTTTGATTTGGTGATATTCTCTTACTTGGATATTGATGGAATCGATGTTTTGCTTCAAAAATCGAATTTTTTTATTTCATTTTTTTGTTTGAACTGCCGAAGAAAAAAAAAAGTTTTAGATTTGGCTTTCTTTTATAGCCATTTACAAGTATTAGTTTATTACTTCTGTCTTTTCGCGTGTTTCTCTTGCAGGAGCAGTTGAGCGGTGTTGCAGAGTTGGTGGCTGGTGCAAGTGGGCTGGCGTCGGTGGCGTGGCGTCAGAGGGTGGTTGCAGCACAAGTGGGAAGGTGGCTAGGTGGCTAGGGTTTCTTGATTTGTTGTTTTTTTTTGGGTTAGGGCTAGGGTTAAATGTGGGCCTAAGTGTGGGTTAATTTAGATGGATGTGGGCTGATTGGGGTTTGGGTAAGTTAGGTGGGTTTTGGTTTTTTTTTTTTGTTGTAAATGGGTTTAATTTGTGGTAGGCCAAAATTGGCCTGCAACAAATTTAATAATAAAATTATAATTTGATTCAAAAATTTATTATTCATTTTTAATTTCCTAACTTCACACCTCACTAAAATAGATTTGGGAAATCTATTTACTTATCAAAACCCATTTTATATGAATCCAAAAAGTCAAATTTTCTTTTAAAACATTTTGGAAATCCGATTGCAAAAGCTCATTAAGTTTAGCCTGAAAATGGCAACTAATCCATTATTTTTATAAACAAATCTTGAACCCACATCAAATATATGTGAACAAAATCATAAATGAGTCCATGCCTTTTTTGGACCATTGGTTACCCAAGGTAGAAAACATGAAAATGACAATAAATATCATATATGAGAACAAGTGAAAGATCATGTGGTTGTGACCCATGGCATCATATGTTATGAAAACATTCATGGTGCAGTCTCTCGTAAAATGAAGATTGGATTGGCAAATCACGATACATAAAAGTGTATAAGTCCGTGTGGTAGAGGCCCTATGACAAGATATGGTTATATGAATGTTCATGGTGTAGCCTTCGATAATGTGTAAATCGAACGGGTAGATCACGATACATGAACTTATGTGTAGGTCTATAAGGAATAAACCCATGACACCTTTTGTGAAAGTCCGCTGGAACAGTAAACACTTGATTCTGTATGATGCCTTGGTGGTTTATTTTGTTTGGCCCTTATGACGTACTCTGTTAAGTTTGTCTAGTAGAATATGATTGTCCGCCCTTATTGTAACTTCTGGATAAATTCTGATTACTTTATACTGCTATGATAAGTTATGATACGTCTGGAGTTAAGGTAGTTGAGTAAGATTTGTGATGTAATTGAATAAGTTTTAAGTGAATTTCTTGAAAAGAGGTGTGTATCTGTATGTTCAAAAAGGGTATCCGCCATGATAACTTGTTGCTTTGGAATTTGGGCTGTTTGTAGTTATGAATGAGATAAGTATCCCTTAATCTAAGTTTATCTGTACCACGTAGGGTAAAAAATGAGTTATCTAGTATTCACCATATCTGAATAGTATCATGTATTCTTCTGAAATCTTATGGAATCTGGGTTATTGTATTCTTGAGTATCTGGGGTTTTGAAATAAAATAGTGGTGGAATTCATTTGGATGATCTATATAATTCATTATCAAAGTGATCTTGTAGGGTATCAAACGAGAATATGATTTGACTAGTAAACTGATAATATTTAAATCTGCTTAAATATCCGCCAAATGTGTATGTATCCGCCAATGAACAATATCTGTGATCAACCATTCTAAAATCAGTGTATGTTTGAAGAGATGGTCTGTATGTAACGGGCCCTTGAAGAGATTCTTAGAAAAGTACCTTTGTGGTTTTATGAAAAATAAGAGATTAAGGTAATGTCTAGAAGGATATTAAGTTAGTTAGGTAGTTAAGAGAGAATTGGTACGATTAAGATTATAGTAATTGGTGTGCAATTGTAAGCCTAAACTGTGATAGTCTTTGCCCAAATAGAAGTGAGTGGTTAAAAAGGGTAGCTGGCGTACAAAAGTTCATCAAATATTATAAAATAATTCACCAAGGTATTCTGTATTAACTCTCACTAAGTTCTCTTGAACTTATAATGTTTATTATTTCAAGTGATGTAGTAAGAGAATGCGTTAAGAAGGACTACGTTAGAAGTACGCCAAAGTAGCGGCGAAGTGGGCTATTATGCATATAGTGGAAAAGTGGCGTATTGTAGTATCGTACTCTAATAGTTAGACTTTAGTAAATGTTCATATTGTAATGACTTGTAATTGGTCTGATATAATATTTTATTTCTAAAATATTTTCCTTAGATTTTTTTTTATATTAAGTCTATAAATGAAATGATAAAAAAAAGTTTTAAGTAATAAGCTTCAGTCAACTGTTTGAAATTTTTTCTTAAATATTATGTGTAATAACACTCAAAATTTGGACCCGGTGAATTTGGGTAACATTTGGGAAAATCCCATTGCAAAAGCTGATGTGAAAATGGCAATATACCTTATTTTCTTGGTAAATTACATCAGCCATCATCTAACTATTAACATATATTTTTTGGTTATTTAATTGTAAAAAGCTTTTATTGTAGTGGTGGATGAACAACTGTCAAGAGCCATAGAATTTTTTTTCTAAGGATAAGCTTCGATGACGAATTTAACAGCACGTATAGGTTTAACGTTGAATCGTGTAAAACCAGATTGTTGAAGAACATAGCTCCATTCCTTTAAGGTCCTCTCTTTCCGTTTATTAGTAATAGCCATCATCACCATGTCTAGCATCAACCCTACGGCACCTAGCTCGTCGCCTTCTTTATCTTCTTCAAGAACTGCTTCAACGATTATAACTTTCCCTTTATCTTCTGGAATGGCTTCTCGACATTTTTTTAGGATTTTAATGCATTCCTCGTCGTCCCAATCATGCAATACCCACTGCAATTTGCAATGTATGGATTAATCGTATAAGACCATATAATGAAGGGAAAGAAAGTACTAACCATGAGAAACGCTGCGTCGGCATTTGGGATAGACATGAACATGTCTCCTCCTACGTTTTCAATGCTATCAGATTTTGGTGCAACGGCGACGACATGAGGGAGATCAAAGTTGATGCCTCGAATCCATG
This sequence comes from Gossypium hirsutum, assembly GCF_007990345.1. NCBI lineage: Eukaryota > Viridiplantae > Streptophyta > Magnoliopsida > Malvales > Malvaceae > Gossypium > Gossypium hirsutum. The sequence goes on from NC_053427.1 coordinate 86,544,053, forward strand.
GGAATGCCTTGACTAAAAGGCTCAAAGCAGTCCCGTTACCACCACCGACATCGACCAGGCTTTTGACTCCATCGAACACTTCGGGACATCCTTCAATTGTCGCCTGCACCGTCAGTCTAGCATCGCAGCCCATGGCGTTGTTAAAGAGTTCACTAAAGTTGGGGTTCGCCTCAGCGTAGCTCCATAGATCTTTTCCATTTGCTACTTCAAATGGTGAGATATCATTGCCGGTTTCAAGGACTCGAGCACTAAGACTATGCCATGGTGCTAACCAAGTAGGGCTGGACACGAACAATATGAAAGCAACCATGGATTTTTCTCCACCTTTTATCAAAAGACTAGACAATGGCGTCGATGAGAAGCCTACAGTGTGATGGTTGATGTGCTCCTGTTTGAATATTCGGTAGTGGACCATGAACCTCATAATGCGATGAAGATGCGACGGTTCGCATCGGAGGGCAGTGGCTAGCTCGGATAGTGGCATAGGGCTTCCATAGTTTTCAATAACGTCGGCAATCCCAAGCTCAATGGCACATTTAACGACAGCTATTTTAACATATCCTAACATATAATTCCAAATCTTTATTTCAGCTCTAGCTTCTTCCTTTCTTGTGACTTCCATATCTCCCATCTCAACTTTTTTTTAAATTTTTTTATTTGAGAACTTTTGGTAACGGTATGCCCAAATCTTGACTATGAAGCTACGATTTATAGAAGCAAAGGTATTGGTTTGAACTAGGTCACAGTTCTTGAATTTGAAAATATCTTGTCAAATATGCTCCAATCCACAAAAAATTATTAGATTAATTTGGTAAAAAAATTACAGTACAATTATTTGAGGTGTACCAAATAGTATATCTACCTTAGATTTTGGTTAACTTTTACCATAATCTTTATACTTTTTGAATTGAGTAATTTCTGTCACATTCTAAAAATTGAGCTAGAAAAAATTAAATTAATGGGCCAAGAATTGACACGCTATAACTTTTAATTAAAATTTTATAAAATTATGATAAAAATAAATTATTGGCTTAATGGTTAAGAGAAAATAAGAAGAGAGTCTAAATGGCTTAGAGGCTTGAGTTTGAGCCCTTTCTCTTGCAAATTATGGTAAGAATGAGCTACTGACTTAATAATTAAGAGAAAATAAAGAGAGTGTAATTGTCACATCTTGATTTTGAGTTAAGATTGTAAAAATTTTGTCAAGTAATTTGATTCGGTTTAGTGGTTAAATATGTTAGTTTTGTGTGAGAAGTTTTGGGTTCGACTTGAGTGTTAATTTTAAAAGGATGAAAAACAATGAAAATTATTATGTTAGATTTTTGAGTGTTTTGTTATGAAATATTTATGTGGATGTCATTATCAACCCCATAAGTTATAAAACCCTTCTTATACCCCATAAGTTATGAGACTTTTCCTATACCCCATTAATATGGGAGATAAAAGATCATGACCCTTTACATACCCTATAATAATTAGAGAGTTACTTTTAACCCCTATATATATGGGGCTCATGTACTCATGAAAAATATATAAAAAAAAAGAAGATACACTTTCTCTTCTACATTCTCTTTACACTCTTTCTTCTATCACATTTTAGTTTATTCTTTCTTTATTATTTCACAACATGTTTTATTTTTTTATATATTTTTAATCTAATTTAGCTAATAAATTTAATTTTTAGCTTTTTAGGTGAAAAGATCACAAAGAACAACAAAACTAGAAACAAAAATTTAAATTACACAATGTGTAAATATTGAGAATTATGTTTTTTCAGAATCAATACTAATTTTAAAGAATATATAAATATTAAAAGTTAAAATTACTATTATATCAATTTTAAAAACTGTCACCGTTAATCTACTAATGACCAAAAATAATAAAATTAAATAATTAAATAACTATTTTATAATATTTCATTTCCATAATCAAACAAATCCAGCACTGTGGAATCAATCAAATTCATCCATAATCAAACAAATCGTACACTGGAATCAAACAAATTCAGAAAATTAGTGCCCCACTAAATAGAGAAAAACTGTCACATAAATCTAAAGTTGTGTGGTATAAATGACTGTAGCCGTCAACTCAAAATAATAGTTTAAGAAAATTAAAAATAATTCTAATTTTTGAAAGGTCAAAATACAATTATAACAACATACGTCGTATTTCAACAGAGCATGTTATGAACTAAAAAATTTTAGATTTTTTTTATAAAGTTTACAAATAGAATATAGTGTAATCAAGTACAACCATATATATATTCGAGTAATTATAAAATTAAATCAAATCAATATAAATTACAAACAGATTAAGAATTGGAATAATTTGAACTAAAATCTATATACGATAATTGCGAATAATAGGAATTAAGCCTTGGTAGTTGGTACACAGGGCCCAAGACCTCAACCTTTACTAATAATGTTGTGTTTAACTATTACTATATACTTATATAAATTTTAATATCTATATTATTATTTAAGTTTTTGACTGAATTGGTATGATTAATCAATTGGATGCTAATTCAATCATGGGAATTACAAAAATAATGGAGAAGCCGATGAAATTGTTAAAGTAGTTCAAGAAAGGAGAGAAGATCAAGTGTTTGAAGTGTCCCCATTAGGGAGTTAGTTTTATTTTATTGTAATTTTTTAGGTTTTGTATTTTCACCAAAAAAAATTAAGAAAAATAGAAAATAATAATAATTTTTTAAAACTCAAAGTACAATTATATTAAATTTGTTATTTCATCCATAATGTTTATTAATATCTATCAAATTATTTGTATTAATCATCTGAAATTTAGACTTAGTTCGGATGGGTGGTGTGTTTAACTGTAGTTAGTGTAAAAATAATGGTGACGGTGATATTAGATACTGTAACGTGAGACAAAAAGTAAATTAAACGCAATGTATCCAACCGCCCATCCAAACCCACCTTAGTTAGTTATAATCTAAAATGAAATATATATTAATATACTAATATATTATATTGATGTTTTGTTCATTTTTATTATGATTCAAATTCAAATATATTTTAATTTTCAATCTATTATATTTTATATTGAGTTATTCTAAATTTAATTGATCAAATATGTATTATTTGTAACTTATAATAAGCTTTTTTTTAAGTAACTGATATTTTATTTGTACTTATAAATTCTTTCGAAAAATAAATTATGATACATTATAACAACACAAGCCATGTTTTAATAGAGCATGTTACGAACAGAAATCCTTTGAATTTTTTTGAAAAAATTTACAGCTAGAATATAACAAATCAAGTACAACTATGTATGTCTCAACAATTATAAAATTGAATTGAATCAATATAAATTACAAACAGATTAAGAATGGGAATAATTTAAATTAAAATTTATATGTGACAAATTGACAATTGCATATGATGAGACTCAAAATTTGATATATAAGACTCAAAATCTAGATTTTTACCAACAATGCCAAAACTTATTTGAGAGACAGTATTAAATTGGTATCAGTTTTAAATTAAACCTGATTAATTGATGTATGATTCCAACCGAATGATTTTAAAGAAAACCACTCAAAACCAAGATTTATTGATTCCAACAAAAGAGTGGATGAACAACTGTGAAGAGCCATAGAATTTTTTTTCTAAGGATAAGCTTTGATGACGGATTGAACTGCACGTATAGGTTTAACGTTGAATCGTGTAAAACCAGATTGTCGAAGAACATAGCTCCATTCCTTTAAGGTCCTCTCTTTCCCTTTATTTGTAATAGCCATCATCGCCGTGTCTAGCATCAACCCTACGACACCTACCTCGTCGACTTCTTTATCTTCTTCAAGAACTGCTTCAACGATTATAACCTTCCCTTTATCTTCTGGAATGGCTTCTCGACATTTTTTTAGGATTTTAATGCATTCCTCGTCGTCCCAATCATGTAATACCGACTGCAATTTGCAATTAATGTATGGATTAATCGTATAAGACCATATAATGAAGGGAAAGAAAGTACTAACCATGAGAAATGCTGCGTCGGCGTTTGGGATAGACATGAACATGTCGCCTCCTACGTTTTCAATGCTATCGGATTTTGGTGCAACGGCAACGACATGAGGGAGATCAAAGTTGATACCTCGAATCCATGGGAATGCCTTAACTAAAAGGCTCAAAGCAGTCGCGTTACCACCACCGATATCGACCAAGTTTTCGACTCCGTCGAACACTTCGGGACATCCTTCGATTGTCGCCTGCACCGTCAGTCTAGCTTTGCAACCCATGGCGTTGTTAAAGAGTTCGCTAAAGTCGGGGTTCGCCTCGGCGTAGCTCCATATATCTTTCCCATTTGCTACTTCAAATGGTGAGATATTATGGTCGGTTTCAAGGACTCGAGCACTAAGACTATGCCAGGGTGCTAAGCAAGTAGGGCCGGACATGAGCAATATGAAAGCAGCCATGGATTTTTCTCCACCTTTTATCAAACAACGAGACAATGGCGTCGATGAGAAGCCTACAGTGTGTTGGTTGATGGGTTCCTGTTTGAATATTCGGTCATGGACCATCAACCTCATAATGCGATGAAGACGCGACGGTTCGCATCGGAGGGCACTGGCTAGCTCGGATAGTGGCATAGGGCTTCCATAGTTTTCAATAACATCGGCAATCCCAAGCTCAATTGCACATTTAACGGCAGCTATTTTAGCATATCCGAACACATAATTCCAAATCTTTATTTCAGCTCTAGCTTCTTCCTTTATTGTGACTTCCATATCTCCCATCTCAATTTTTTTAAAAATTTTTTTATTTGAGAACTTTTGGTAACTGTATGCCCAAATCTTGACCATGAAGCTACGATTTATAGAAGCAAAGGTATTGGTTTGAACTAGGTCACAGTTCTTGAATTTGAAAATATCTTGTCAAATATGCTTCTACCCACAAAAAATTATTAGATTAATTTGGTCAAAAAATTACAGTCCAATTATGTAACGCCCCAATTTTCGGGAATCCTGTGAATGTTGGCATAGGTTTAATTATGTTAGTGGGCCTCTAGAAAGCCCAAGCTTAAGATAGAACCCGACAATTTTAGTTAATTTTTGTTCCATAAGAACAAGGGGGTGAAATTATGAAATAGGACCTATGTGAAAATGTTTGAAAATGCTATAGGCTAAATTGAAGTGGCCAAATAAATAGGAGTGCAAAATAGGAGGATTTGCATGACAAACCTCCCATTTTACATGTAGTGGCTGGTCATCATGTTGTTGTAGACAAAATGTGCACTTGATATCCATAATTTATGGTACAAATTGATACAAATTGATAATAGGTTATGTAAATATTCCATGATAATGGGTTAGGTAAATGTTTCATGATAATGGGTTAGGTAAATGTTCCATGATTGGAATTTCATGTCTTTTGTATTAAAGAATTAAATGGATGAAATATGAAATTTTATTAAAAGAAAAAGGGGTGAAAAGAACAAAGTTTTGTCCATCTTTGTTCATCATAGCTGAAAGTTAGAGAAGAGAAAGGAGAGGAGAAAGCTCTTGAGTATTCGGTCACTAGGAGGAGGAAAATTGAATGTACCTTGCTTCTATTTTGAGGTTCATGTGTTCTTCTTGATTCTACCTTAACTCTTGAAGTATATTTTGATTTTTAGTTGTGTTGTGAGCATTTAGTCATGAATTAAAATGAAGGAAATGGTTGTTGTTTCATGTTCTTTTGATGAAAAATGGAAGATAGGTGAAGTTGAGCCAAACAAATGAGTATGCATGTGCCTTAGATGCTAAAGGGAAAAATCGACTAACATGTTGTGCTTTAAAATGATGAAATGGAGATTATACTTAAGTAAAATCATAGATATGTGATGATTGATTGGTGATATACATGTTTAAATAACATGCATGCAAGTTAGGTGTGAAAGAGTGATTTGGTAATAAATCTGCTTGGGACAGCAGCAGTAACGTGACTTTGGAAAATCACCATAAATTGTGGGAGATGAGTTAGAAGCTGCATAAATTATTTAATTAAAGCTTAATGAGTCTAGTTTCAAATGGAATAAACGAGAACATATTTTGGATTCTGTACAATGAGAAATTTGATTCGTAATGAAGAGTGGTCAGATTAGTCAAACAGTGAAACATGGGAAACTTTAAGAAAAATCTGGTATTGATTGGCCATACCAAAAATTCTGAAAATTTTATGGATAGAAGATATATGAGTCTATTTTTAGGGAAAATTAACGGAACTTGATTTGGAGTTTTGTAGCTCCAGTTATAAATAATTTAGTGACTGTTGCTCAGGAAAGACAGCTTGCAGTAAAATTATGATTATGTGGTAAACATTGACAAAAATTGGTTAATGAGTTGCTTATTGATTTCTTATAAGCTTACTATGATCTGTAGGTGTGGTTGGCAGAATATTGTAAGGGGTTAATATGTAGTTTGTATTTGAATAGTTAGATTAACGTGTTAGTAATCCAATTGTAGGCGGTTCGTGTGTGGATCTCGTCAGCATATCGTCGCAAACAGGTGTGTAACTGACACCCTCTCATAGACTAGATTGGCAAAAGCCGAAATGCCGAAATGCCGAAAAGTCGGTATTTTGGGAATTTGCGAGTGTGCGAATGCTCGTAAGATAGTTGGGTTTGTATATTTGGTAATCTAAAGTAATAAGCTGCAGTACGCGCGATTTCGTACATTTTGATAATTTGGGCTTAATGGGCCAAAGATCGGGTTCATGGGCCAACGGGCCCAATTCGGTAAGTATGCGCGGTAAGTGTTCTGATAGTACGTAAATAGTTAGGATATGCATGAAAACCCTAAAAGTAGCTAAATTACTATAATACCCCTATGTATGGAAAATTACTGTTATACCCCTAGGTGCACAATTACCGTTATACCCTTAGGGTTAATTTTGACTGAAAAGCATGACGATCTGATTCTGTATGATGTATGCCATGATTATATATCTGTTGCATGGGGACATGAGTTATATTATGGAGGAAGCGTCCTGGTGGCTATGCCACAATTATCTGATCTGGTGGCTTTGCCACATATATCTGTTCTAGTGGCTATGCCACAAATATCTGATCTGGTGGCTCTGCCACATATATCTGTTCTGGTGGCTCTGCCATGATTATCTGTATCTGGTGACTCTGTCACATTATCTGTTCTGGCAGCCATGCTGCAAATTCTGTGGTGTGTAGCGGTTGGGTGGGTTGAGTTGTCTCCCCACACGGTGTAAGGTTGGTGCGGAGGTGTATACGGTTGGATATGGTTGGGTTTCTGCATAAATATGTAATATCTGTTCTGTTCTGTTATGGGCCTATGGGCTTTATTCTGAATTCTGTTCTGCGCTAAGGCCAACTTATTCTATTTCTGTGGTTTGAGCTGATATAGGCTATGGTTGGGTTAATTTACACACTGAGTTTTCCCAAACTCACCCCTTTTATTTTCATCCACGCAGGTAATCCCCAACCATAGTGGGCTTGGAGCTGTGAGGGAATTCGGAGTGGCCACCCGTTCTGAAAGTTTGATTTTCTTCTAGTGAACTGGACATCCTTTTATTTACGTTTGAAGTTTTGGGTTTTTAAATGTAATAAGGCCGCTTAATTATTTTTGATGGTTTTAATATGTATTACTAAAATAGATATTACTTATTTTAACTGTTGAAATTGGATAGCTTTAGGGCGCATTTTCAAAAACAACAATTGATTTCAAAATAACACGACAACAAGCAAAGCTTCCGCAATGAAAGTATTTTCTAAAATTAATCACTTTTCCTAAAAATGACTTAATCAAATCGGTTTCCTAGAAATATCCATGACGTTAAGGTGTGGCAATGGCGGTATGCATGTCTAGGATTGGATCCGAAGGGAGCTTGGTACTTAAGCAGTCTGATGGACTCACCACCTCTTTTCCGGTTTCCTACCTGGTGCACAGCTTCCATTCACTTTAACCTATAATGAAATTATCTTTTAAAACACTAAGTAAGTTTTTCTGGATCAACAATATAAAATATTTTGAACGCTTCGATGTGGCATGTCGGATCCGGTCATAACGTCTGGGCCGGGTTTGGGGTGCTACAAATTATTTGAGATGTACCAAATAGTATAAACTACCTTAGATTTTGGTTAACTTTTACCATAATCTTTATACTTTTTGAATTGATTAATTTCTATCACATTCTAAAAATTGAGCTAGAAAAAATTAGATTAGTGGACCAAGAATTGACACGCTATGACTTTTAATTAAAATTTTGTAAAATTATGATAAAAATGAATTATTGGCTTAATGGTTAAGAGAAAATAAGATGAGAGTCTAACTGGCTTAGAGACCTGAGTTTGAGCCCATTCTCTTGCAAATTATGATAAGAATGAGTTACTGACTTAATAATTAAGAGAAAATAAAGAGAGTGTAATTGTCACATCCGAGAAATCGGGTTAATAGAGATTGAGTTAGTGAAACCAAGAGTAGTCACGTTTTTAACTTAAGATTGTAAAAATTTTGTCAAGTAATTTGATTTGGTTTAGTGGTTAAATATGTTAGGTTTGTATGAGAAGTTTTGGGTTCAAATATTTTCTCTTATATTTTTGCGAAATTTTGGTCTAAACCCCCAACTTTGAGAATATGAGTTAAACGCTAATTTGTTTTTCTTTTCTTTTCTTTGTGACATTAAGAGTTAATTTTAAAAAGATAAAAAACAGCGAAAACTATTATGTTGGATTTTTGAGTGTTTTATTTATTTTTATATTTTTAATCTAATTTAGCTAATAAATTTGATTTTTAGCTTTTTAGGTGAAAAGATCACAAAGAACAACAAAACTAGAAACAAAAATTTAAATTACACAATGTATAAATATTGAGGATTATGTTTTTTCAAAATCAATACTAATTTTTAAAGAATATATAAATATTAAAAGTTAAAATTACTATTATGTCAATTTTAAAAACTGTCACCAATAATCTACTAATGACCAAAAATATTAAAATTAATTAATTAAATAACTATTTTATAACTTTTCTAATTCCTAAAATATTGTGTTTTCCTGAAATGCATGGAGACATATTATTAGGAAATAATTTTATATATCATCATTTACCATTTTCTATAGATAAAAACCTAGTAATATTATCAACAGAAAAAACTTCTGTAGAAATACCTTTAATAGAAAACCATAAATTTATATGTGATAAATGATTTAGACCAATAAAAAAAGAACAGATTAAACAACTAGAAACAAATCATTGGTTGTTTAAAATTCTAGAAAATAATTTTAGTGAAGAAACATTAAAATTATGGGAAAACAGTCCAAGATATTGTGAAATAAAATTAAAAAATCCTAATAAAATAATTAGAATCAAACCTATAACTTATACTAAACAAGATATAGATGAATTTGATATAAAAATCAAAGAACCACTAGAAAAAGGATTAATAGAAAAAACTAATAGTCCATACATCTCCATAATCAAACAAATCCAACGCTGTGGAATCAGACAAATTCATCCATAATCAAACAAATAGTACACTGTGGAATCAAACAAATCCAGAAAATTAGTGCCCCACTAAATAGATAAAAACTGTCACATAAATCTAAAGTTGTGTGGTATAAATGACTATAGCCGTCAACTCAAATTAGAGGTGTACATGGCCGGGTCGGGCCTACTGAAAATTTTAGGCCCGTTTTCTAGGCCCGGCCTCGGTCCTGCCTGAAATATGGGCCTAAAATTTTTTTTAACTTATTTCATTAAATAAAAAATTTTAAAATATATTAAATAATCAAATACATTTAAAACAAATATTAAAACAAGAAACAAATAAAAAATATATTAAAACAATTCTTAAAACAATACACAAATTGAAAAATATAATAAAAATTGATTATATTAAAATTAAAATTAAAATATAAATATGATTAAAAATAAAAAAATATATTTATTATATAATTCGGGCCGGGCCGGGCCCGGGCCAAAAAATTTTTACCCGAGCCCGGCCCATTTTCTAAACGGGCTTCTTTTTTTGCCCAAACCCATATTTCGGGCCTATATTTTTACCCGAACCCTCCCATTTTTCGAGCGAGCCTTCGGGCCGGGCCGGGTAGCCCGGCCCATGCACACCTCTAACTCAAATTAATATTTTAAGAAAATTAAAAATAATAATAATTTTTGAAAAGTCAAAATACAATTACAACAACATAAATCGTATTTCAACGGAGCATATTATGAACTCAAAAATTTTGGATTTTTTTATAAAGTTTACAAATAGAATATAGTGTAATAAAGTACGACCATATATATATTCGAGTAATTATAAAATTGAATCAAACTAATATAAATTACAAACAGATTAAGAACTGGAATAATTTGAACTAAAATACACATATGATAATTGCGCATAATAAGAACCAAGTCTTAGTACACAAGGCCGAAGACCTCGACCTTTACTAATAATGTTGTGTTTAATTAACTATTACTATATACTTATATAAATTTTAATATCTATATTATTATTTAAGTTTTTGACCGAGTTGGTATGATTAATCAATTGGATGCTAATTCAGTTATGGACATTACAAAAATGTCATTCTATATTTAAAATAAGTTATATTATTTGAGGTACCTTAGTCTTTTTATTTTAACAAAAACCAATGCAAATTAGTAAAACCCACACCAATTAAATTAGTAAAACCTTGAAATTATCGCTAAACCAAAACTTCAGTTTAATTTTTTTAAATGTTTTATTTTAATTTGTTCAATTCATTACCTTCATTAGTTATATTGTAGATTTGTAGTGCATTTAGTATTGGTAATCTGATGTATTTATGTTTTTAAATATATTTTTGGTCATTCAATTATGAAAAATTATGAAATGATCATTCAATTATTACTTTTTTTATCACCTAATTATGACAAGTTACAAAACAGTCACTTAACTATTCAATTTTGTCTTTTATTTTTGTCACTAGCTAGCTAACATGGTAGCTTTTAAAATTGGCACAATAACAACTTTAACCCTTAATATTTATGTATTATGTCAATTTAGTCTTGATTCCAAAAAAGTTATCCTTCAACATTTACACATGGTGTAATTTGATCTTTTTTTTTGTAGCTTTGCTTTTTATTTTGGATTTTTGGGTGTTTTCATTTTTTGTATATTTTAAATCAAATTTAGCTAATAAATTTGATTTTTAGCTTTTAGGTGAAAAGATCACAAAGAACAGCAAAATTAAAAAAAAATCAAATTACACAATGTGTAAATGTTGAGAGATAGGTTTTTTAGAACCAAAACTAATTTGACACAATATATAAATGTTAAAGGTTAAAGTTGCTATTATGCCAATTTTAAAAACTGCCATCGCTAGCCTACTGGTTGACTAAAAACGAAAAAATTTAATAATTGAGTGGTTTATAGATTTTCATAATTAAGAGATAAAAATAAAATTTACTATTAATATATATATTTTTCATTTCGATAAAAAACAAATCATGCACATAAATGTTCGATATAATTGGTGCCATGTAGAGCTGTGCATGGGCCGGGCTTGGCTCAACTAAAAATTCATGCCCGTTTGCTACGCTTGGGCTCGGACCAAAAAATGGGCCCAAGCTCTACACAGATAAAAATTCTAAAACTTGAGCCCGACCCGGCCCGCCCATATTAATTTTTATATTATTTTTTATATAATTTTAAAATATATATAATACATCAAAAATACTAAAAACATCAAAATACATATTTCCCAACAAATTGAAAATAAATTTTAAAAAATATGAATACTTAAATAACACTAAGATAGATGCAACTTAATAAGCAAATGCCTCTAAAATAATAACAAAATTAACAAATGCCTTTAAAATAATAAAAAATTAACAATAAAATTAGTTTTATACAATATCCAAATAATAACAACAAACTAGTAGCAACATAATAGTAAAATGGTAGCAAAATAGGGAGAAAACAACAAGAAAACAGCATTAAAAAAAAGGCAGATTTTTTTGTCTTTTAGTGAATTTGGGCTGGGGGCCAAAAATGTCTTACCCGAGGCACATCACACTCTTTGGCACATCATACTCTTTAGCCTTCAATTGATAATACCCGAATCTAAGGTCTATATTTGAAAACACTGCGGCATCTTTCAGTTGATCAAACATATCGTCTATACGTGGCAAAAGGTATTTATTTTTAATTGTTCAATTGTTTGTAGTCTATGCACAGTCTCAAAGAACTGTCTTTCTTTTTCACAAACAGAACAGGTGCACCCCAGGGAGACATACTCGGTCTGATAAACCCTCGGTCTAATAACTCTTGCAACTGTGCCTTTAATTCTTTTAGTTCTACTGGTGCCATACGGTACGGTGTTACTGATATCGGAGCAATTCCCGGAATCACATCAATTTCAAACTCAACTTCCCGATCAGGTGGTAAACTTGACAATTCCTCAGGAAATACATAAGCAAACTCACTAACAACCGGTAACTGATCTAGCTTCGATTCTAAATCCCAGTATCAAGAATGTAGGCTAGAAATGCCTCATTACCTTTTCGCATCAATCTCTGAGTAGATAACAATATCTTTGGGATTCTCAGACTCAACTGATATTATCTCTCTTGTCTGACATTTCAAATCAATCCGTTTCTGTCTACAATTTACCACAGCATCATGCATAGATAACCAATCCATTCCCAGGATAACATCAAATTCCCGAAAGGGTAGCAACATCAAATCAGCAGGAAATTCATATCCTTTCACTTTCAGTGGACAATTACGAAACACTAAATTAACTATTACACTTTGACCTAATGGATTAGTAACTTGAATATCATAATTAGTAAATTCAACAGGTAACTTCTTTTCTGCTACTAATGCAGTGCAAATATAGGAATAAGTGGACCCAGGGTCAATTAATACATACACGGTAACATCAAAGAGATAGAATGTACCAACAATCACATTTGGAGTCGAAGCTTCCTCTCTTGCTCAAATGGCATAGGACGCGCAAGTGCTCTAGCATCTGACCTAGCAGCAGTGTCTTTCATACCTGAACGAACAGTCTCGGTGGAACTATTTTGACCTGAATGTCTACTTCTCTGAGAAGTAGCCAATTGTTATTCTTTCTGCTCTTCATCTTCTTTTTTCAATTGAAGACAGTTTTAGATAAAATGATCGGTTGCTCCACATTTGTAATAGATCCCCACTTTACTTCTACACTCACTAGGGTGGTATTTCCCATAGTATTTACATTTGGGCTTAGGATTATTTTGCACACTACCCACACTAGCAGTAGGTCTAGTAGATACCCTGTAATCTTGTTGAATCGTCTTATTTTTTTTGAACGTTCAAACATTGATGTGGGTTGACTAAAATCATTATTTCTATTCTTCCGACTTGTACGAAGAGGTATTGTGATTTGAAAAGGCTGTACTGGTGGCTAGGTATGAAACGGGAAATTTGTGAGTTTGTAGCTAAGTGTTTGATTTGTCAGCAAGTCAAAGCAGAACATCAGGTACCAACGGGTTTGTTACAGCATTTCATGATTCCTGAGTGGAAGTGGGAGTATGTCACGATGGATTTTGTATCCTATTTACCTATGACTCTGAGAAAGAAAGATTCGATCTGGGTGATTGTTGACAGATTGACTAAATCAGCACATTTTATTTTAGTCAGAACAGACTTTACACTTGAGAAGTTAGCAAAATTATATATATTTTAAATTGTGAGGTTACACGGGGTTCCAACATTCATTATTTCAGATCAAGATCCGAGATTTACATCAAGATTTTGGAGTAAACTGCGAGAGGCTCTGGGTACATAGCTAAAATTTAGCACCACATTTCATCCTTAGATTGACGGGCAATCAGAACGAGTGATTCAGATTCTGGAAGATATGCTGAGATGTTGTATACTTGAGTTTGGAGGTAGCTGGGAGAGATATTTACCATTAGCTGAATTTGCATATAATAATAGCTATCAATCCAGTATAAAAATGGCACCGTTCGAAGCTCTTTATGGAAGGAAAAGTAAGACACCATTGTATTGGTCTGAATTGAGTGAATCCAAACTAGTAGGAGTTGATTTGATCCGAAAGACTGAGGATAAAGTTTGGATTATCCGAGACAGTTTGAAAGCTGCTTCTGATCATCGGAAATCTTATGCAGATTTAAAAAGAAGAGATATAGAATTTGCGATTAGTGATTGAGTATTTTTAAAAGTCTCTTCGTGGAAGAAGGTGTTATGATTCGGTAGGAAAGGAAAACTGAGTCCAAGATTTATCGGAATGTATGAAATTGTCGAAAAATTGGCCCTGTAGCTTAACGATTAGCTTTGCCTCCGGAACTTGAGAAAATTCATAATGTGTTTCACGTATCGATGCTGAGACAGTATAGATCTGATCCTTAACATGTGATTCCTCATAGTGAAATTGAGCTATAGCCAAATAAGACATATTCGGAAGAACCGGTGAGAATTTTAGCTCTGGAGGTTAAAGAATTGAGGAATAAACGAATACCGTTAGTAAAAGTCTTGTGGCATCAACATGGTTCTGAAGAAACAACTTGGGAAACTGAAGAATCAATGAGAGTACAGTATCCGAATCTATTCTTTGGCAACAAATTTCGAGGATGAAATTTCCTAAAGGGGGGAGAGTTGTAACAACCTAATTTTCAGTAGTGTTAGAAAATAGTGATTCGATACCACCACATTCGATGAGTAAGCTCGTAAATTTAATTATTTTTTTATTTATGAGTCAAACGTGGTTTTTTTAGAAAGATTTCTAAATTAGTAATTTATGTTTTATAATAAATTATTAAATTTGAGTGGTAAAAACTTAGGTTAAGTGGTTTTAAAAAATATGGTATCGAGGCCTTGTTTCTATAAACCGAGTCATAAATATTTTTATAAATATTTACAGAGTGACATTAAGGTAGTATTAAAGTTTCGTTAGAAACTTTTAACGTTTTGATAGCTAATTAATTGAAAAGGACTAAATTGAAAAAGGTGCAAAACTTTCTAATTAAAAAATAGTGATTAAATGGTTTAAATGGTAAATAGGGAGGACTTAAGATTAATTGAACCTAAGTGAAGTGGCTGAGATGGCATAAGCACAAAAAAAGAATGACAAAATGATGTGATGAAAACTACAAAATTGGAAATAATGAAATTTAAAATATCAAATTGAAAAACCTAAAAGTTTCTAGACATTTTCTTCATTAATTTTTCTGTCAAAAAACACCATAGGAGAGCTCTTTGAGCTGGTTTCCATACTTTTGCTTTATGTGAGTTAAATTCTTGCCTTTTTCTTGTAATTTTTGTGTTTTTAAGACTTTTACAAATAGGTCCAACTAGCTATTTCATTAGTTTTTGATTTTATTGGAAATTTTGAAAGTTACCATTGATTAATACTAGATGTTTTTCATGAATTAACATGGATTTAGAGCTTTAATTTTGTTGAATGGTGATTTTACATAGTGATTTTGTTAGATATTAATTTTAGGACCAAATTGTGAAAAGGTTAAATATTAGGGTTTGGTATTAAATTTCTGTTTATCAAGGGCTCTATGATATCCTAGAGTGTTTATATAAATTATCAATTGAGAAAAATTAGTTCATTTGATAGACTAATTAGTTAAGGGACTAAATTGTAAAAGTTGTAAAAAAGGGGTAATTGTGTAAATTCAAAAAAATTAGGGGTATTAATTGTGAAGTGAATTGGAACTGAAATATATGCTAATGAATGAGTAATTTTATATTTTAGATCAAGAGCCTGTAAATACTCGTGAAAAAGAAAAATTAGCAGAATAGTCCCAAAACTTCTACAAATCTTACAATTTAACCCAGGAAAGTTCGTACGGTTAAGCTTAAATATTATATTTATTTGATGAATGATATTATGTATTTATTCTATTGTTGAAAACGAAATAATGTTAAAGTTACAAAATTAAATTGAATATTCAGATTAAATGAAACTCGGGATATGAATACATTCAGCAATTGATGAATTGACGACAGTGAAGGAAACTGACACTAAATTACCCAGGTAAACTGAGGTTCAACATTTTTTTCTAACCTTCGAGTTTACTTTCCATTTAGCTCTTACGAGCTTCTGTTTAACTCATATAAGTTTTCGTTCAACTCTTATGAGCTTCTGTTCAACCCTTATGGGTTTCTGTTTAGCACTTATGTGGTTCTGTTCAACCTTCGGGCTTCTGAAAACAATGTACTCTTATCCGTAAGCCATTTTCCGATTTGGTAAGATTGGGTAAGTGACCTATGGAATTGAAAATGAAAGATTTATTGTTTATTATTGTTATTGATATGAAATAAGTGTATTCATCGATTAAAGTTGTGAATGGCAGGGAATTTACGTTGAATGAATTTATTTAATTGATTGTTATAGTAGGTTCGGTAAGATTTATGTTTAACCTATCAAACTTACTAAGCTTCATTAAGCTTACTTGTGTTGTTTAATGTCTTTGTAGATTATCGTGAGGTCGAGAGATCGGATCAGCACAACAAGTCACACTATCCAGCTTATTTCGGTAGTTTTTGCAACGTATACTATGGTTTATATGGCATGTATAAGGTTGGTGTGTATTTGATTAAAGTTAGCTTGTATAAATGTTATGAATGATATTTTGTTCACAAAAACAACTTAGGTATATATATTTTGGTTGGGAAATGAAGTAAAATTATGATGTGGATGTGAATGATATATGCTTATAGGTATTTATTTAGTAGTAAACTTTAGTAAAACTTGTTAAATGGACTAGATGGGTAAGTTTGAGTATTTAGGGTATATGAGGTGATATATTGCATGTTTTTGGCTCGTTTTGAATACTTTGTTATAGTATGTTGATGTGCTAAAATATTGTGCCTAGGTTGATAACTACATGGGTAAGAAATGTGGCCTTAAATTGGCCTATTTTCGTCTATACGGGCAGAGACACGGGCATGTGTCTCAGCCATGTGTCTGATACCACTAAATGTAACACCCCTTACCCGTATCCGTAGCCGGAACAGGATACGAGGTATTAACAAATTATACTATATACTATTAAATAGAACCCAAACAAAAATATGGCGTGCAATTTGATCATGAATCATTATAACATATGCCATTAACAATACAAACCAATTTCAAAGGCTTCGTACAAAATGATTAGTTTGATACTATAATTAGTATTCTAAACCTAGACAATTGTGACACGTAACAAAATAACTAAGTCTGCTATACATGCCATATTTCAAAATGTTGAGTTCAAATACCAAGAGTTTTGATAGTGCGGACGGATCTTCAACGATCTCTAACTCCTGTGCTAGCTGGATGACACTATAAGACAAAGGAGAGAAAAGAAAGTAAGCTTATAGCTTAGTAAGTAAGTATATAAATAACAAATAAGGAATCTATTATGTTTACAACATAATTCAATTATATCATATTTTTAATTTTACTATTTACTCCGATTTGATCAAGCTGTCCCTCCTGCGTCATGATCACTAAATAAATCATAACTCGAGTTAGGAAAATCGAAATTCAAATCCGTAAAATTTCCCTGAATCTAGACTCATAAATATTCTTACTAAATTTTTTAAAAAATTTTTGGTTCAGCCAATTAGTACAGTTTATTAGTTTAAGTTTCCCCTGTTACACAGCTCAACTGATCTGACCTCTGTTCACTACGAATTGAATTTCTCTCAGTACACAATTCAAATAACCATGAAACCTATTTCATTTAAAACTAGAATAAATAAGGCATTTATGCATATAAACTATATTTCTTATTGTGTTTTTTACAATTTTTAATTATTTTTCAAAGTTGGAACAGGTGATCACATAGTCATCCTGAGCAAGTCACACACAATTGTAAATATCTCAAAATATAGAATCCCTTTGCTTGCTCTGTTTCTTTTATATGAAAATAGACTCATTAAGCTTTAATTTCACATCTCATTCAACCTCTAATTAAATTCCTTATATTTTTGGTTATTTTTCAAAATCACATCACTGCTACTGTCCAAAACAGTTTTAGTGCTAATTTCACTCTTTCACACATTCTTTGTACTAACCTCATTTTAACTTATATATATATATCACAAATCATTTTTACCACATTTCACACATGGCGAGTATAGGCCCATGATTACAATGTCACCACAAAGCCATCCCGTTGAACAATTCGGATTAATCCCTAATCTCAACTTAAGCGCTCAATGCATAGAATTTCATCACGAAATTTTCACGAAATCATGAAATCATATCATAAACCCCAAAATAATTATAAAACAATTATTTCTATCTCAGATTTGTGGTCACGAAACCACTATTCCGATTAGGCCCTAATTCGGGTTGTCACAATTCTCCCCCCTTTAGAGATTTTCGTCCCCGAAAATCTTACCGGTAAAGAGGTTCGGGTACTGTTTCCTCATAGCTTCCTCAAGTTCCCACGTAGCCTCTTCTATCCCATGTCTGTGCCACAATACTTTCACTAAGGCTATACTTTTATTTCTTAACTGTTTAATTTCCCGAGCCAAAATCTTTATTGGTTCCTCCTCATAGGTCATATCCGGTCGAATCTCAATTTCTGATGGAGAAATCACATGTGAAGGATCAGAACGATAACGTCGCAACATTGATACATGAAACACGTTATGAATTCTTTCTAACTCTGCCGGTAAAGCCAACCGATATGCCACTGGTCCAATCCTTTTAGTAATCTCGTACGGCCCAATAAAACGCGGACTCAACTTGCCTTTTCGGCTAAATCTCAGAATCTTTTTCCATGGTGACACCTCCAAGAACACTTTATCACCCACCTGAAATTCAATCTCTTTTCTTTTTAAATCTGCATATGACTTTTGTCGATCTGAAGCAGCTTTCAAGCAATCTTGAATTAATTTTACTTTCTCTTCAGTTTCTTTAACTAGATCAACTCCGTGAATCTGTTTCTCACTAAGTTCGATCCAATATAAAGGAGTCCGACACTTGCGACCATACAAGGCTTCGTACGGTGCCATTTGTATACTTGACTGATAGCTGTTATTGTAGGCAAATTCAATCAAAGATAGATATTTCTCCCAACTACCTCCAAATTCTAAGGCACAGCATCTAAGCATATCCTCGAGTACCTGGATTACTCTTTCCGACTAACCATCTAAGCACATGGGCATGTGGTCTAGCCGTGTGTCCCTTGCATCTTTAAAATTAAGAAACAGAATGCTCAGGAATTTTCACACGGCCTAGCACACTACTTTGTTACATTTTTAGTCATAAAATTTTTTTTCTAAGGATAAGCTTCGATGACGGATTGAACTGCACGTATAGGTTTAACGTTGAATCGTGTAAAACCAGATTGTCGAAGAACATAGCTCCATTCCTTTAAGGTCCTCTCTCTCCCTTTATTTGTAATAACCATCGTCGCCGTGTCGAGCATCAACCTTGCGACACCTAGCTCGTCACCTTCTTTATCTTCTTCAAGAACTGCTTCAACGATTATAACCTTCCCTTTATCTTCTGGAATGGCTTCTCGACATTTTTTTAGGATTTTAATGCATTCCTCGTCGTCCCAATCATGCAATACCCACTGCAATTTGCAATGTATGGATTAATCATATAAGACCATATAATGAAGGGAAAGAAAGTACTAACCATGAGAAACGCTGCGTCGGCGTTTGGGATAGACATGAACATGTCTCCTTCTACGTTTTCAATGCTATCGGATTTTGGTGCAACGGCGACAGCATGAGGGAGATCAAAGTTGATGCCTCGAATCCATGGGAATGCCTTGACTAAAAGGCTCAATGCAGTCCCGTTACAACCACCGACATCGACCAGGCTTTCGACTCCATCGAACACTTCAGGACATCCTTCGATTGTCGCCTGCACCGTCAGTCTAGCATCGCAGTCCATGGGGTTGTTAAAGAGTTCTCTAAAGTCGGGGTTCGCTTCGGCGTAGCTCCATAGATCTTTCCCGTTTGCTACTTCAAATGGTGAGATGTTATTACCGGTTTCAAGGACTCGAGCACTAAGACTATGCCAGGGTGCTAAGCAATTAGGGCTGGACATGAGCAATATGAAGGCAGCCATGGATTTTTCTCCACCTTTTATCAAACAACGAGACAATGGCGTCGATGAGAAGCCTACAGTGTGTTTGTTGATGGGTTCTTGTTTGAATATTCGGTCATGGACCATGAACCTCATAATGCGATGAAGACGCGACGGTTCGCATCGGAGGGTAGTGGCTAGCTCGGATAGTGGCATAGGGCTTCCATAGTTTTCAATAACATCGGAATCCCAAGCTCAATGGCACATTTAACTATAGCTATTTTAGCATATCCGAACACATAATTCCAAATCTTTATTTCAGCTCTAGCTTCTTCCTTTATTGTGACTTCCATATCTCCCATCTCAACTTTTTTTTTAAAAAAATTATTTTATTTGAGAACTTTTGGTAACTGTATGCCCAAATCTTGACTATGAAGCTACGATTTATAGAAGCAAAGGTATTGGTTTGAACTAGGTCACAGTTCTTGAATTTGACTTTATCTTGTCAAATATGCTCCCACCCACAAAAAATTATTAGATTAATTTGGTCAAATAATTGCACAAGATTTTGGTTAACTTTTACCGTAATGTACTTCAATAGTAATTTATAGATTTAATATTTATACTTTTTGAATTGATTAATTTTTGTCGCATTTTGAAAATTGAGTTCGAGCCCCTTCTTTCATTTTTCATGCCTTTCACATTTGCTGCCCACTATTTTATTTATGTGGCAGTGAGTGTATGTGTGTGATGGTGGGATTGATGGGTTTTTTTTTTTTTTTTGGGAAGCATTCAATGAAAAGCAGGGATACATTTCCCCACCACCCGACGAACTTCAGACATTTCCTACCCTACTCGTTTCCATGGTGCCCTGGAATCTAATCTCTCTGCACAAAATCAGACACAGGATTTTTCTTTTTAGGACATGGTTTACCCAAAATCAGACGCAGCTCATCACCTCATATTATTCAAAATTGTGTGGTATATATGTTTATAGGGTCAACTCAAAAAGACATTTTAAGAAAATAATTATAATAATAATTTTTGAAAAATAAAAATAAAAATATATAAATTATTGTTATTTTTTTTTGTGTTAGTCTTCATCAATAATGTTTATCAATGCTTATCAAATTATTTATCCTAAATATTTATTGTCACTCTTCGAGTATAAAATTTATTTCATTCGAACTCTAATTGGTTACAACTTAAAATGAAATATTATTATATTAGATAGATTTATTATTGTTTAAATT
Source organism: Gossypium hirsutum (assembly GCF_007990345.1). NCBI lineage: Eukaryota > Viridiplantae > Streptophyta > Magnoliopsida > Malvales > Malvaceae > Gossypium > Gossypium hirsutum. The sequence goes on from NC_053427.1 coordinate 86,565,325, forward strand.
TGAATATATTTTAATTTTTAATCTATTATATTTTGAATTGATTTATTCTAATTCTAATCGATCAAATATGTGCTATTTGTAACTTATACTAAAATTTTTTGAATATGATACATTATATTCGTACTTTTTGAATTTTTTTAAAAAAATTTAAAAATAGAATATAGTATAATCAATTACATCTAGGTATGTATGATGATGTATGAAGAATTATAAAGTTGAATTAAACTAATATAAACTACAAATAAATTAAGAATCGAAATAATTCGAACTAAAACCCACGTATAACAATTGTGCATGAAGAGATTCAAACTTTAGTACATAGGATCTAAAACCGCGAACTTTATCAACAATTTCGAAACTTACATGATAGACAATTCAAATCTCTTATCCGGATCAAAGTAACAATACAAAATTATTCCAGAGGTAGAATTGGAGATTGAAATAATTATTGAACAAAGGGAAATACTAAACGAAGAGCAAGACTGAAACATTTCTCATGCAACAAAGTTTTAATTGTTTTGTAGTAGTGGATGAACAACTGTGAAGAGCCATAGATTTTGTTTTCTAAGGATAAGCTTGGATGACGGATTGAACTGCACGTATGGGTTTAACATTGAATCGTGTAAAATCAGATTGCCGAAGAACATAGCTCCATTCCTTTAAGGTCCTCTCTTTCCCTTTATCAGTATGAGCCATCATCGCCATGTCTAGCATCAACCCCACGAAACCTAGCTCGTCACCTTCTTTATCTTCTTCAAGAACTGCTTAAACGATCATAACCTTCCCTTTTATCTTCTAGAATGGCTTCTCGACATTTTTTTAGGATTTTAATGCATTCCCCGTCGTCCCAATCATGCAATATCCACTGCAATTTGCAATGTATAGATTAATCGTATAAGACCATATAATGAAGGGAAAAAAAGTACTAACCATTAAAAACGCTGCTTCGGCTTTTGGGATAGGCATGAACATGTCGCCTCCTACGTTTTCAATGCCACCGGATTTTGGTGCAACGGCAACGACATGAGGGAGATCAAATTTGATGCCTCGAATCCATGGGAATGCCTTAACTAAAAGGCTCAAAGCAGTTCCGTTACCACCACCGACATCAACCAAGCTTTCGACCCCGTCAAACACTTCGGGACATCCTTTGATTATCGCCGGTACCGTCAGTCTAGTATCGCAAGCCATGGCATCGTTGAAGAGTTGGCCATGGCCAGGGTTTGTCTCGAAGTAGCTCCATGGATCTTTCCCGTTCGCATTTCAAATGGTGAGATATCATTGCCGGTTTCAAGGACTCGAGCACTAACACTATGCCATGGTGCTAACAAAGTAGGACTGGACTCGAGCAATATAAAAGTGGCCATGGATTTTTCTCCACCTTTTATCAAACGACGAGACAATGGCGTCGATGAGAAGCCTACAGTGTGTTGGTTGATGGGTTCTTGTTTGAATATTCGGTAGTGGACCATGAACCTCATAATGCGATGAAGATGCGACGGTTCGCATCGGAGGGCAGTGGCTAGCTCGGATAGTGGCATAGGGCTTCCATAGTTTTCAATAACATCGGCAATCCCAAGCTCAATCTATTTTAGCATAAAAAGAACAACAAATAGTAATTACGAGTGCTTTTTGGCAAAAAATTAAGAGTTAAAACATCACTATGTTTCAAACAAGTCCCCTGATTGGACGGATTAAATCATAAATTAATTGGAGAAACTATTGAACTTTGTCTGTAACTCACTATAGGCTCGGGAAACAAAGAGAAAATGTGTACGAACGAGATATCCAACAACAAAAAGAAGGAAAATGATTGAATAGAGGAACTCCTGAACATTTGGCTATCTCAGATGTGTCGATATCAATGGTGACTCATTATTTCGATGAATCATTTCTTCGGACAGAAGAAAATTATGTAAACACTTACTCGAAATCTCACTTATCAAATTCTATTGTGGAAGACACAATTTTTTCTGAAGAATTTGACATGATATATCTGATCCATGCATAATATCATGAAAAATGGATACAAATTTTTGACTGCTACTTAGTATCGGCAATAGGTCTGAAAAAGTATCTAAAAATACCCAACTATGACAAGTTATAAAACGATCACCTAACTATTCAATTTTGTCTTTTTTGACACCATTTGGCTATCGTGGTAGCTTTTAGAATTAGCACAATATTATCTTTAGCCCTTAATATTTATGTATAATGTCAATTTAGTTTTGATTCCAAAAAAAATTAACATTCAACATTTACACACAGTGTAATTTGATTTTGTTTTATTTTTATTTTTACAATTTTGTCTTTCTTTGTGATATTGAGAATTATTTTTAAAAGAATGAGAAACGATGAAATTTATTATTTTGAATTTTTGAGTGTTTTCATTTTTTGTATTTTTTAATCAAATTTAGCTAATAAGTTTTATTTTTAACGTTTTAGGTGAAAAGATCACAAAAAACAACAAAGCAGCAAAAAAAAAAGGTGTCAATATTGAGAATTAAGTTTTTTAAAATCAAGACTAATTTGACACAATATATAAATATTAAAGGTTACACTTGCTATTTTATCAATTTTAAAAGCTGTCATCAATAAGGTAATTAAAACTGAAAAAAATTAAATAATTAAATGACTATTTTATAACTTTTCATAATTGATCTAATTATCCTATCAATTATCCTATTAATTGAGCTAATTTTTCTCAATTGACAATTTACCTAATTATTTTAGGCTACCATACATCCAGTGATATTCATAATTTCAATACCAAACCCTAATTCTTAAATTTTCACAATTTAGTCTTAAAATCAATATCTATCAAAATTACTTGATAAAATAATCAAATAACAAAATTAAAGCTTCAAATCTATGTTAATTCATCATAAACATCTAGAACTCATCAATGGTAACTTCCAAAGTTACCCATAAAATCAAAAACTAATGAATCATATAGTTGGACCTAATTACAAAAGTCTTAAAAATACAAAAATTACAAAAAAAATGATTAAATTTACTAACCAATTGAAATTTGAACGCAAGAAGTCCCTAAGGCCGTGGCTTCCTTTCTTCTTTCTCTTTTCTTCCTTTTTCTTTTTCTTTCTTTTTCGTTTGGTTTTCTATTCTGTTTCTTTCCTTTATATGTTTGTTATATTATTATCTAATAATATTATATATATATATATATATAATAAACTTAAAAATATCTAACTTATGCCACATCAACTTTAAGTAATGGCATAATTTATTCTTTGGCCCCTTAAATTTTTTTTAATCTATAATTCAACTTTCGCCCTATATGCAATTTAGTTCTTATACCTAATTACTTTTAATTCAAGCAAATTCACTTAACAAACACCTAATTAACTATACAATTAACTTCTTAAATATTTATTAAAAATATTTACGAGTACGATTTACGGAAACAGAGTCCCGGGAATGCATTTTTTTAATTTAGTCATTTTTAATTAATTAACTATCCAAATATTAAAATTTCCTAACGAAACTTTAATACTAACTCAATGACAATCGATAAATATTTTTATAAATATTTACAACTCGATTTATAAAATCGAGGTCTCGATACCTCGTGCAGAAGCCTAATTTTGTTCGGGCCCAAACAAATCAAACCAAACCAAATAAAAAAAACAATCCATATCAAACCTAAATTACAAAGCCCAAAAAAAATTAAAAACTCTAAGACCCAATTATAGGCCGACAACCTAAATATTTTCCAGTAAAAATCAAAAACCCTAATCCCACTGCAGCCTCTCCACGTCGGTAGGCATGCCGTCTGACACCCCTCTGCCACACTGTTGACCTTGCTCTTTGCCATCATCACCTGCAAAAAAGAGAAAGAAGAACAACACGCAACAGTAGTACAAAACAGTAGAAAAATAGAAAAATAATGTTGTAAAATCGGATATAAAAAGCCTAAAGGACAGATTGTAAAAAGGGGGACTTTTGAAAAAAACCAATCGAAATACAAAAATAAAAATAAAAAATTCAAAGGTGATTTTTTTGTGTTTATTTATTTTTTAGAAAGAAAAAAAAAGGAAAAAAAACAACAAATATATATATTACATATAAAAAAAGGGGCGAATCGAAAAAGATCGAAGCTTTTTGAGTTTTTTTTACCGTTTTAGGCTTTTAGCCCTTAGATCCGAGCTTTGGAAGTCAAAAGGCTGAAAAAAGGAAACTTTTTTCGTTTTCCGATCACAATGGACTGTAGAGCCATCGCCGATGATCGGCGGCCGTCACGGCAAAGCTCGGCGATTCTCTTGGCCGGATTTGGGGGGCTATTTCAGAGAAAAGGGAAAGAAGAGAGGATTTTTTTTTAAAGGTAGAGAGGAAATGATTTTTTTCTAAAATTTTTTGTTTTTATAGGCCTCCAAAACGACGCCGTTTTTGGGGTGACATCAGATGTCCAAAACGACGTTGTTTTGACACGGCCCGCGGTCCGACCCACCCCGCCTCAGGATCCACGTGTTTTTTTAAAGGGGAATATTTATGCTTTCGGTCCTTCCGTTTTTAATAACATTTCAATGCAGTCCTATTTCTTTTTTTTCTTTTTTAAATTTTTACCACGTAATTTTGATTTTAGTTCATTTTCGTCCCCATGGAACGATGTGTTTAGAGGGCCTGGGAATAATTTCCCAGTTGGTCCCTACTCTTTTATGCGCATTTTATTTGAGTCCTTATTTATGTTTTCTTATTTAATTTATTTGTTTTATTATGATTTATGCTTGTAATTTCGTTTAAATTCCATTTTAATCCTTATTAGTCTATTTATTTATTTACAATTTACACTCCTTAATTTCAATTAAGCCCTATGATTATTCAATTTCAATCTTTCTACAAATTGTTTTTATTTATTTATTTATTCATTTATTTGTTTATTACCTTTTTTTCTTACATTTAAAAATTAAATTGTTCATATTCTTTTATTTGCGCTATTATTCTTATTATCTTTATTATATATATATATATTTCATCTTATTATTTCTTTATTTATTTTTGATATTTTCATGTCATGTTTATTTATTTTTTTAAAATCATGCATATTCCACTTATTTATTTATCTTAAATTACATCATTTATTTATTATCACCATGATATGATTATTAATGTAAGTGTTATTATAATATTTTTTCATTTATTTATTATTTCACATTCTATCTATATAGTCATTTTAAATACCGAAGCTTTATTAACAATACCGAAGCTTACTTGACAGAGAATTCAAATATCTTATCTGATATCAAAATAACAATGGTATATTAATTATTTTTTGCAATCAATCCAAAACTATTTGTTAGGATTTCGACCCGATTAATCAACGAACAAGAAAATAACGGAATAAATTGAGAAATTGAACACACAAATTTAACATGGAAAAACCCCTCCAAAGAGGATAAAAAATCACGGGTAAAGATAATTTTACTATAATGGCAAAAGAACGAAGAGTACAAAAAGATGGAGATAAAAACTAAACCTCGAAAACCCGAAAACAAAGAACCCGCAAAACGTAAACACAAAATTCTCTAAATGTGTTGTGAGTTCTAATCTTTAATGGGCATATATTCTAAGGTTGTAAAAGAGCCTATTTATAGGCTAAATTCATAGATCAAATAATAATAAAATAATCTAAACTAATCAGTGCTTGATTGAAACAAGTAAACAGAGTTTAACTGAAAGATTATTTTTTAAATTTAACTGAAAATAGGAGTCATATTTAACAAATCTCCACCTTGACTCATATTTCCACAACGCCATCTTTGCCAAAGCCCGTCACGAGCCTATCTTGAACTATGCAGGGAATTAACTGGGTCAAATTTGTGCTTAGAAACTGGAAGACTTCTAACCTTCAACTTGTACACTGCCAAATCAAAACTAACCCGGGTCTGATTTTCACAAACACTGTAACACCCCTCGCCCGTATCCCTCACCGGAACAGGGTTCGAGGTGTTACCCGACTTAAACTCAGTCAATCACACAAAAACCGTGCTGAAAAATTTCAATCAATTTAAAACTTTTCTTTTCACATGCAATCTATCCCATATATGAGCTTACGAGGTCCAAAACATTAAAACTCTATACATGCCATAGACTCGAAATACTAGGATTTACCTACACCGATAACGTGAGCTCGACAGTGTGATAATATCTCCGGCGAACTCCAACCCGAGCAGGTAACTGAAGTCAACAATCTATAAAACAGAGGAATGTAACAACGGAGTAAGCTTTCATAAGATTAGTAAGTCTTAAGCAATGCAAACAAATAAACGCAATTATATTTCGATTATTCAATTTCTTAAGTGGCCATATTCTAGGTATATTGCCATCTGGCCGAATACACACAAACACATAATGTACGTTCAATATTCTTATCACACTTAATCTGAATTCGTATAACATAATTAAATCGAATACTTTCACATACTTTCACACCCTGACCCGGTGTATCATGATCATAGATATAGTTATAACATTTATTCACGTATGTATCACAATGCACGCTTATGATTCATTGCAGATCAAACTCACATATGAGTACATAATGCGTACCTGGCCCACTTAACGTACTGAATGTATTCATTTGTCAACCTAACACTAGGTACCTTAGTCATGGACTTTTCTCAAATCACCGGTATTTCGCCTGTTAGGCTCGAGGCCTGATATCAGAGCATTATAGCCTGCTAGGCTCGAAGGCCCGAATAGTACCTCACCGGCATTATAGTTTGCTAAGCTCAAAGGCCCGAATAATCAAGTCAACAAGTTCCATATAACATATTCATATCAATTAAGTACTAACATCATTCGATTATAAAAGCATATTCCATTTTTACCAACATGTTATACTTGCCATTAGGCCATATAGGCATGATACAATACACTATCATTTCATCTTTAACATTCGGCTAAACCCTTATCTTACAAGGAACACCGAATTCACATAACATATCATTTCACCGGCATTACGCCTGCTAGGCACGAAGGCCCGAATACACATCACCGGCACGAAGTCTACTAGGCACGAAGGCCCGAATATAATACCAGCACTAGGCCTGCGAGATTTATCCCGGATATAATACCAGCACAAAGCCTGCGGGATTTAACCCGGATATTTTACCAACATGAAGCCTGCAGGTCTTTAAGCCCGGATATAATACCAGCACGAAGCCTGCGGGATTTAACCCGGATATAATACCAGCACGAAGCCTGCGGGATTTAACCCGGATATTTTACCAGCACGAAGCCTGCCGGTCTTTAAGCCCGGATATAATACCAGCACGAAGCCTGCGGGATTTAACCCGGATATACATCGAATATCATGCATATTTAATCATATTTTAACACCTCTCATTCAACATATCACATTAGTAGTCATTTGCTACATTCGGATATAAGCTCCTTATGAACACCATCATTTACATTTCGGTTCAAAAGTCATACGTAAATATCACATATCAATTTCACCATTCAAACTTAACCCATAGTGACCATTCGACTCTAAGTCATATACATAAATTATTTATCGCACAACTTAATTCAGGTAGAACCAAAAGGTCACAATTTATCTAATATGTGCATATTGCTCACTGATTCGTACACAACCTTTCAAATTAGCAATTATAAGATGGTTCCGCACATAGCCCATCCTTATTGATAATTTACGATAGTTTTACCCTTACTCACATATAGGCATTTTTACCTATGCTTCTCAATTCACATTTGTGATTCAATTCCAATCGATTTAACATGCATAAGTACATATCGCATACCTGACCAACTTAATGTATTTGAACGAATTCGATTGTCGATTTAACACAAGGTCTCATAGTTGAACATAAACATGAAACCATTTCTTATACGTTCGATTCACATCAATCATCAAATTCATTTAATTTACATGTACTTAATTAGGTTGTTCGTACCTGAATAATTTACTATACGGAACGAATCCACATATCGTATTAGCCCATAGTCTTATAGGACCACACTTTTAATAGTTTATCGGCAATTTGCCTGCTAGGTAATAACCTGATTTCATCACCGGCCATAAGCCTGCTAGACCTTTAAGTCCGATGTCATTTCATTGGAATTACGTCTGTTAGGTTTGAAATGTAACGACCCGAATTTTACCGTTACCGAAAAAGTGTATTTTCGGGTCTCCATTTCTGAAAAATGGATTTGTAAATATTTATTAAAAATATTTACGAAGTCAATTGAGTGGTTAATTAGAGTTTAATTAAGTAAATTTAGTTTAATTAAGAGTAATTAGGAAAAATGACTAAATTGAATAAATGATGAAAGTTGAATTGTAGAATAAAAGAAAATGAAGATGACCAAAATGGCAATTATGCCATTTGTCCTAAGTGAGGCGGCATAAACATAAAAATCTGAGATTTTTTATGTGTTAAAATATATATATTAAATTATTATTATATTATAGTATATTATATTATATATTATATTATATAAATAAGTAAAGAAACATAAGAAACAGAATGAAAGCAAACGAAACAGAGAAGAAACAGGGGAGAAAGAAAGAAAGAAAAAGAAAAAGGAAAATTTGGGTTTCAAGGCTCAAAGTTTAATTTGGTAAGTCAATTAAGTCATTTCTTCTTAAATTTTGATGTTTTAGAAGCTTTGGAACAAGACTTTGATGAAATTAAGTTGATATTTTGAGAGTTTATAGATTTTCAAGTATAGTTCATGTTGAATAAAATAGTGAATTAAGGGTTTAATTGAGTAAATTTCAAGCTAGAATTGATAATATGATCAAATTGTAAAGTAAGTTATAAGTTTTATGTTGTAGGGACTAAATTGATGAAATTTTGAAATTAGGAAAGTATGCTGGAAATTTAATATTTAAATGAGAGTATGGATGAAATTTGAATAGAAATAAAGTATGAATTAAGATAGAAAAGTAAGTGAATTTAGTTAGAATTAAATTGAAATTAAAGTAAATCAACATTTTGTACTAAGACTATTTTGGACAGCAGCAGTAGTCTAAGTTTGAAAAAAATCACCAAAAATTGTAGAAATTGAATTAGAGGATGAATAAAATATGAAATTAAATATTATTGAATCTAGTTTCTTATAGAAGAAACGATATAAGCAATTGAATTGTAAATTATGAGATATAATGAATTTTGTGAGACAAGGTCAGAATGAATTCGGGTTCCCCTGTTCTGACTTTGGAAAATCACCAAAAATTGAATAAAAATAATTAGAGGCTTAAAATTATATTTTTAGAATCCCTAATGAGTCTATTTTCATTAGAAATCAACGAGAATGTTATCCGAGTTCTGTACTGTGAGATAATTAATTTTTAGTGAAGAAGGAATGAAACTGTCAGATAGCAGAATAGGGGTGAATTTAAAGAATAAACTGTACTTAATGGCTAAACCAAAAATTCTGAAAATTTTATTGTAAGAAGATTTGTGAGTATAGTTTCAGAAAAAATTAGCGGATTTTAATTTAGAATTCTATAACTCAAGATATGAATTAGTAATGTATTAATGATTATAAATTGTATTAATTTCGTAGTCAATGTGGTACCAGAAATCTCGTCTAAGAAAGGACAAGACAAAGTCAACGGGAGTTAGCTCGAAAATTACGGTTTGTATTTCTATAATCCGAACCTAATACTTAATTGTTGAATTTATTTCTTAATATGTATATTAAGTGTTTTGAAGTAAGAATTATTGTGTTTTGCAAATGAAATGGATTGATATAGTATGTCATGAAATTATTGAATTTATATTGATTGAATTGGCGTATATATATAGATATATATATATTGAATATTGAATATATTGATTATTTGAATTGAATTGAAATATAAATTATTTGAAAATTTTAAATATGAGATTTGTGATATTTGGATATTTGTTATTGAAAAGTGAATTGAATTGTATTGAATTATGAATTTATGTGATTAATTAAAATGTGTATTGATTGAAAAAATTTGAAAGTGAATTGAATACCCTATTAACAGTATCGGGCTGAGTCGGATATAGTTGGCATGCCATAGGATTGGAAGTGTTCAGGGATTCTTCGACCTCGAGTCGATGAGACACTGGGTGTCACTATATTTCTTCGGATAGATTCGATGAGGTACTGGGTACCAACTTTACTTCGACTAGGCCGATGAGACACTGGGTGTCAAATATTGCTTCAAACTATCCGATGAGGCACTGGGTGCCATATTGGTGTGTTTGGTTGGATCCGTGTATCCGCCAAGGTCCGAGTCTTGTTAATAGGGGTAAATAAGTGAAAAGATAAGTCGAGTGAATTTGATTGATTGAGCTATTGGAATGAAATGAGAAATTGAATTGAGAATTGAAATTGAGATATGAGATATGAGATTGAAAACATGAACCAAAAGGTTCATGAAATGAGTGAAGTTCAAATGGATGATGATTGATGTTAAAATGAATTAAAATGGTATATTGTTAAGAAATAAAGTGTGAAAACAAGTGAATTGTGAATATATTGTATAGAATTTATACGGTAAGTAAATGAAAAGAATCGAACAAATATGTTATTGTGTTTGTTATATGACTTGTATAGAATTTATATGGTAAGTAATTGAAAATTTATCTATAAAACAAATAAATGAATACTTATAATTGTTATTGTGATTTTAAGTTTAATTGTTATATTATTAAGTGTTCGGATTATGGAAATACCACTGAGTATACCATACTCAGCGTATGGTTTGTTTCCGTGCGCAGGTTTAGTAAAGATAGAACGTTGAATCAGCATCCCAGTTCGATCCCGAATTCATTAAGGTAAAGTGTGTTAATTATTGGTAATGGCATGTACCTAGGATGTTTTATGAGAGTCATTTAGGTTGTAGATGTACTCATGAAATGAGTAAATTATGGTTGGCAACGGTATGTAGTATGAATTTTGAAATTTACTAAAAATTCGTAGTGATTCTAAATTAGTCCCGAATTGAATTTACTGTTCATATTGGACCGCGAGGGCCCATTAAAGGGACGACATCTTAAAACTAGGATGTGTGTAAATATTTATTTTAATTAATGACCGAAATTGGACTGTACTGACTGGTAATGTCTCGTAACCCTGTTCCGATGACGGTATAGGGTTAGGGGGCGTTACATGAAACCCGAATATATATTATAATGCATAACTTATATCATCGATCACTAACAGTTACCTCATCGAAGTTCACATTTAATCACTTTAGTACCAAGCCACCTTCGGCTACCACAACGGACTAAATATAATAATTGTATACACATCATGGTTTCCTTTAGATATTCAATAATCACAATCGTGATATCTCCACCAGCACATATACGGCATAGTTTATTCATTGTAACACTCATTTAGTGCATCAAATTTCCAAATCCAATTCAACTTAGGCATAATAGCCATAATCAGCTTATAGCCTTAAATCATTACATATTCGGCACATTAACTAAATAAAATTTACATTCCCTTTACCATATTAATTTAAATCTTAGGCATATAAAAAGGAATCAAGCTTAAACACTTAAGAACTTACCTTGAATGTTGCCGAACGATTACAACGGCTATTCGATTACTTTCTCTTTTCCCTTATCCGAATTTTGCCCCTCTATGCTCTTGAGCTTAAATTCAAAGATTTTAAACTAGTCATTATTCGACTATTCGAGCATCACTTTCAAAATATAATATATATACATATATATATTCGACTTTCACACCTACTGATCATAGTAAGCTTATAAGAAATCAATAAGCAACTCATTAGCAAATTTTTGTCAATATTTACCACATAATCATAACTTCAGTGCAAGCTATCTTCTTGAGCAACAGTCACTAAATCATTTATAACTGGAGCTACGAAACTCTAAATCAAGTGCCGTTAATTTTCCCTGAAGATAGACTCATATATCTTTCATCCATAAAATTTTCAGAATTTTTGGTTTGGCCAATCAATACCAGATTTTTCTTAAAGTTTCCCCTGTTTCACTGTTTGACTAATCTGACCACTCCTCACTACGAATCAAATTTCTCATTGTACAGAATTCAAAATATGTTCTAGTTTATTTAATTTGAAACTAGACTCATTAAAGAGTCTAAGCATATAAATTTCATCTTACGAAATTTTTTTTACAATTTATAATGATTTTATAAAGACAGAATAGAGGATCTAGAAGTCATTCTGACCCTGTCCCACATCACTTCAAATATCTCATCATCGACAATTCTTTTGCTTACACGGTTTCTTTTATAAGAAACTAGACTCATTAAGATTTAATTACATAATTTATTCAGCTTCTAACTCATCTCCCACAATTTATGGTGATTTTTCAAAATCACGTTACTGCTGCTGTCCCAAACAGATTTATTACCAAATCACTCTTTCACACATACCTTGTATGCATGTTATTTAAACATGCATATCACCAATCAATCATCACATATCTATAATTTTACTTAAGCATAATCTTCATTTCATCATTTTAAATCACAACATGTTAGCCGATTTTTCCCTTAGCATCTAAGGCACATGCATGCTCATTTGCTTGGCTCAACTTCACCTATCTTCCATTTTTCATCAAAAGGACATGAAACAACAACCATTTCCTTCATTTTAATTCATGACCGAATGCTCACAACACAACCAAAAATCAAAATATGCTTCATGAGTTAGGGTAGAATCAAGAAGAACTCATGAACATCAAGATAGAAGCAAACTACCATGTACTTACCTTGGATTATTCTTCCCCAAGTGACCGAACATTCAAGAGCTCTTTTCCTCTCCTTTCTCTTCTATTTTTAGCTTTCATGAACAAGAATGAACAAAAACCTTCCTTTTCTTCCTTTTTGTTATTCTATTACTAAACATTTTATGACACAAAATAACATATATTATTTGTGCCATACTTATGCCATAACTTCAATAAAAAATTTGCACATGTTGTTTACCATTAACACCATGGCCGGCCACTACACATAAAATGGGGAGTTTGACATGCAAATCCTCCTGTTTTGCACTACTATTTATTAGGCCACTACATATTAGCCTATAGCATTTTCAAAAATTTTCACATAGGTCCTATTTCATAATTTCACTCACAAATGGCAGAATCAAAGCATGGGATTTTCACACATGCACTTTCACATGAAATAAACACATAATATAACATTTGATTATTTTTGGGACTCAGTTTTGTGATCCCGAAACCACTTTCCGACTAGGGCCAAATTAGGGCTGTCACAAACACAGTGTCCTAACTTTTCAAACCTGCATCCAAAAGAGAACCTCTCTTCAACGAAATAGTCATACATTTTTCCCTCCTATGACCAAGTTGCCTCCGCTCCAAACAAGTTGACTTCAACTCCGTAACGGACGAGGGACGTCCGATTTCACCGGTCGCTGTATAACCTTCCGGAATATAAAGACTGCCGGTTCTTTTACCTTTTAACAAAACGAGAGCTCTACGAGATACTTTAATGCCGCTTGACTCGATATTGATTTTGCATCCTTTCAAGTCTAAAATACTTAAGGAGATGAGATTCTTTCGTAAATTAGGTACATACCTGACATCTGAGAGTCTCCTAATCGTCCCATCGTGCATCTTAATTTTAACAGTACCAATACCGATTACCTTACTAGATGAATCATTTCCCATGTGCACAACTCCACCTTGAATCGAACTGTACATGGAGAACCATTCTCTATTGGGATACATGTGGAAAGAACATCCTGAATCTAGGATCCACTCGGACGTGAGCTTGGTGTTATCGCTTGTTGACACTAACAAGAAATCATCACCATTTTCATCGACCAAATTAGCACCAGCTACATCTTCCTCGTTACTCTCAGCAGCTTTTTTATTTCGCAGTTTATAACAATCTGCTTTGACGTGACCTAACTTTTTACAATAGCGACACATTTTATCTCGTTTCTTTGATGCTACCAAAACGGAAGCTTGCCTATCTGTCTTGCTATCCAAATGAAGCTCATTGTCGAGTTTGTCTCTACTCAACAAATGACCCTTCACATCTTCAAACGAGAGTTTGTCTTTGCCATAAATCAGGGTCTCCCTGAAAAGACTTGTATAAAGGGGGTAAAGAGCACAATAATAGCATGGCCTAATCTTCATCGTCAATATGAACCTCAACATTCTTTAAATCATTTAAAAGAGTAATAAATTGACTGATGTGATCTCTAAGAAGCTCACTTTCGTTCATGCGAAACGTAAATAGACATTGTTTCAACACTAAACGATTAGCTAGAGACTTAGTCGCATAAAGAGTTTCTAACCTTTTCCACAAGGCGGATGAGGTTTTCTCCATCAATACCTCCTGCAATACCGTATTCGCGGGGCACAACTGGATTGCAGACAAAGCCTTTTCATCAAGCTCTTCCCATTCTGTTTTATTTAGATTCTCAGGCTTTTTCCCGGTAACAACCTTTTTCAAGCCTGATTGAACTAGAATTGTCATCATCCGAACTTGCCACAGATTGAAATTTGTCTCACCATCGAACTTCTCAATTTCAAACCTTGTTGTTGCCATCTCTGAACGGGCTGATCTATGAAAATTGAACTAGCTCTGATATCACTTGTTAGGATTTTGACTCGATTTAGCAACGAACAAGAAAATAACGGAATAAATTGAGAAATTGAACACACAAATTTAACGTGGAAAAACCCCTCCAAAGAGGATAAAAAACCACGGGTAAAGATAATTTTACTATAATAGCAAAATAACGAAGAGTACAAAAAGATGGAGATAAAAACTAAACCCCGAAAACCCGAAAACAAAGAACCCACAAAACGTAAACACAAAATTCTCTAATTGTGTTATGAGTTCTAATCTTTAATGGGCATATATTCTAAGGTTGTAAAATAGCCTATTTATAGGCTAAATTCATATATCAAATAATAATAAAATAATCTAAACTAATCAGTGTTTGATTGAAACAAATAAATAGAGTTTAACTGAAAGATTATTTTTTAAATTTGACTGAAAACAGGAGTTATATTTAATACTATTATTGTTTGAACAGACCTGATCGATATTATTCCAACAAAGGGAATTACTAAACGAAGAGCAAAACTAAAACATTTCTCATGCAACAAAGTTTTTATCATGGTAGTGGATGAACAACTGTGAAGAGCCACAGAATTTTGTTTTCTAAGGATAAGCTTCGATGACGGATTGAACTACACGTATGGGTTTAACAGTGAATCGTGTAAAACCAAATTGTCGAAGAACATAGCTCCATTCCTTTAAGGTCCTCTATTTCCCTTTATTAGTAATAGCCATCATTGTTGTGTCTAGCATCAACCCTACGACACCTAGCTCATTGCCTTCTTTATCTTCTTCAAGAACTGCTTCAACGATTATAACCTTCCCTTTATCTTCTGGAATGGCTTCTCGACATTTTTTTAGGATTTTAATGCATTCCTCGTCGTCCCAATCATGTAATACCCACTGCAGTTTGAAATGTATGGATTAATCGTATAAGACCATATAATGAAGGGAAAGAAAGTACTAACCATGAGAAACGCTGCGTCAACGTTTGGGATAGACATGAACATGTCTCCTCCTACGTTTTCAATGCTATCGGATTTTGGTGCAACGGTGACGACATGAGGGAGATCAAAGTTGATGCCTCGAATCCATGGGAATGCATTGACTAAAAGGCTCAAAGCAGTCCTGTTACCACCACCGACATCGACCAGGCTTTCGACTCCATCGAACACTTCGGGACATCCTTCGGTTGTCGCCTGCACCGTCAGTCTAGCATCGCAACCCATGGCGTTGTTAAAGAGTTCGCTAAAGTCGTGGTTCGCCTCGGCGTAGCTCCATATATCTTTCCCATTTGCTACTTCAAATGGTGAGATATTATTGCCAGTTTCAAGGACTCGAGCGCTGAGACAATGCCATGATGCTAAGCAAGTAGGGCTGTACATGAGCAATATGAAAGCAGCCATGGATTTTTCTCCACCTTTTATCAAACGACGAGACAATGGCGTCGATGAGAAGCCTACAGTGTATTGGTTGATGGGTTCCTGTTTGAATATTCGGTAGTGGACCATGATCCTCATAATGCGATGAAGACGCGATGGTTCGCATTGGAGGGCAGTGGCTAGCTCGGATAGTGGCATAGGGCTTCCATAGTTTTCAATAACGTCGGATATCCCAAGCTCAACGGCACATTTAACGACAGCTATTTTAACATATCCTAACACATAATTCCAAATCTCTACTTCAGCTCTAGCTTCTTCTTCCTTTATTGTCACTTCCATATCTCCCAACTTTTTTTTTTAAAAAAATTTATTTGAGAACTTTTGGTAACTGTATGCCCAAATCTTGACTATGCAGCTACGATTTATAGAAGCAAAAGTATTGGTTTGAACTAGGTCACAGTTCTTGAATTTGAAAATATCTTGTCAAATATGCTCCTACCCACAAAAAATTTTTAGATTAATTTGGCAAAAAAAATTACAGTGCAATTATTTGAGGTGTACCAAATAGTATATGTAAGTTAGATTTTGGTTAACTTTTACCATAATGTACTCCAATAGTAATTTATAGATTTAATCTTTATACTTTTTGAATTGATTAATTTTTGTCATATTTTAAAAATTGAGCTAGAAAAAATTGGACCAGTGGACCAAGAATTGACACGCTATAACTTTTAATTAAATTTTTTTAAAATTATAATAAAAATGAATTATTAAAAAAAATAAATAATTGGATTAGAGACTTGAATTTGACCTATTCTCTTGTAAATTATGATAAAAATGTCACATCTCAAAATTAAGTTAATAGAAATTATTAGAATTTCTTATGTTTTCGTGGGATATTCTCACATTTTTCTTGCCTTTTACTTTGGCTGCCCACTACTTTGTTTATGTGATAGTGAGTGTACGTGTGTGATAGTGGGATATATTCACATGTCCCTATCCTATTCGTTTATATGGTGCCCTTGAATCTAATCTCTCTGCACAAAATTAGATACAGGATTTTTCTTTTTAGGACATTGTTACCCAAAATCAGACGCAGCTCATCACCTCATATTATCTAAAATTGTGTGGTATATATGTTTGAAGGGTGAACTCAAAAAGATATTTTAAGAAAATAATAATAATAATTTTTGAAAAATTAAAATACAATTATAACAACATAAGTCGTATTTTAATAGAGAATATTATAACTCCAAATTTTTGGATTTTTTTATAAAGTTTACAAATACAATATATAATGTAATTAAGTACAACCATATATATTCAAATAATTTTAAAATTGAATCAAACCAATATAAATTACAAACAAATTAAGAACTGGAATAATTTAAACTAAAATCCACATATGACAATTGCGCATAATAAGAATCAAGCTTTGGTACACAGGGCCCAAGACCTCGACCTTTACCAATAATGTTGTGTTTAACTATTACTATATATCTATATAAATTTTAATATTTGTACTATTATTTTAAGTTTTTACTGAGTTTGTATCATTAACCAATTGGATGCCAATTCAGTTTTGGAAATTACAGAGATGTCATTACATATTTAAAATAAGTTATATTATTTGAGGTACTTTAAGTCTTTTTATTTTAACAAAAACTAATGCAAATTAGTAAAACTCACACCAATTAAATTAGTAAAACCTTGAAATTACCACTAAACCAATACTTCAGTTTAATTTTTTTATATGTTTTATTTTAATATGTGCAATTCATTACCTTCATCAGTTATATTGTAGATTTGGAGTGCATTTAGTATTGGTAATCTGATGTATTTATGTATTTAAATATATTTTTTGTCATTCAATTATGAAAAATTATAAAATGGCCATTCAATTATTAGTATTTTTTATCACCTAACTATGACAAGTTACAAACAGTCACATAACTATTCAATTTTGTCTTTTATTTTTGTCACTAGCTAGCTAACATGGCTGGTTTTAAAATTGGCACAATAGCAATTTTAACTCTTAATATTTATATATTATGTCAATTTAGTCTTGATTTCAAAAAAAATTATCCTTTAACATTTACACATGGTGTAATTCGATCTTTTTTTTTTGTAGCTTTGCTTTTCATTTTGGATTTTTGGGTGTTTTCATTTTTTGTATATTTTAAATCAAATTTAGCTAACAAATTTGATTTTTAGCTTTCAGGTGAAAAGATCATAGAGAACAACAACTACAAAAAAAAAATCAAATTACACAATGTGTAAATGTTGAGGGATAGGTTTTTTAGAATCAAAACTAATTTGACACAATATATAAATGTTAAAGGTTAAAGTTGCTATTATGCCTATTTTAAAAACTGTCATCCCTAGCCTACTGGTTGATTAAAAACGAAAAAAATTAAATAATTGAGTGGTTTATAAATTTTCATAATTAAGTGATAAAAATAAAATTTACTAATAATTAATTTACTATTGACATATATTTCTCATTTCGATAAACAAATAAATTGTGCACATAAATGTTGGATATAATTCGTGCCCCATAGAGGCATGCATGGGCCGGGTCGGGCCGGGCTCAAATAAAAATTCAGGCCCATTTGCTAGGCCCGGGCTCGACCCGAATAAAAATGCTAAAACCCGAGCTTGACCCTGCCTATCCATACATCAAAAATATATAAAGTTTTGGTTGAAATAATAAATTTAAAATTTTAAAAATTATAATATTTCAAGTTCAAATATGGTTATATATAAGTTTTTATTAGTTAGTTGCACATTCAGTTGTTATTAGATAAACTTGAAAAAATAAATTAAAGATAGATACAAAAGTTGATTATGCAATTCGAAAGAATTCTTTTTTATATTTGTAGATAGTTACAAAATGATCACTCAACTATTGATAAATTTCTTTTTCAGTCACTTAACTATAACAAGTTACAAAAAGATCACCTAACTATTCAATTTTGTCTTTTTTGTATCACTGGTTGACTAACATGGTAGCTTTTAAAAATTGGCACAATAGCAATTTTAACCCTCAATATTTATGTGTTATGTCAATCTAATCTTAATTTCAAAAAAAAAACCCTCAGGATTTACACACGATGTAATTTGATCTTCTTCTTCTTTATATTTTTTTTGTTTATTTCGAAAGAATAAGAAACGATGAAAATTATTATTTTTTATTTTTGGGTGTTTTAATTTTTTGTACATTTTTAATTAAATTTAGCTAATAAATTTTGTTTTTTAGCTTTTCAAGTGTTAGGATTTAGAGTTAAATTTTTTCAGAATCAAGAGTAATTTAATACAATGTATAAATATTATAAGTAAAAGTTACTATTATGTCAATTTTAAAAGCGGCCACTACTAGAACGAATAACTAAAAATGAAATTTATTAACATTAAATAAATACTAATATACTTTATTTATTTTCATTTCGATAAACAAAACCAATCGCGCATGGTGGAATCTAATCTCTCCACTTTTTGGACCATGGTTACCCAAAATAGTGCCCCACTAAACAGCTCATCATCTCATATTATCTTGTGGTATAAATGTGTATGGGTTCAACCCAAAAATATATTTTAAGAAAATAAAAAATAATAATAATATTTGAAAAGTCAAATTAGAATTATATTCATTTTGTGATTTCATAAATTTTGAATAAATTATTTATTAATTTATCATTTTAGAGACCAAAGCCGTTAGATACTCGTTTTCGTCCATAATGTTTATCAATGTCTATCAAATTATTTGCAATAAGATTTATTTAATCCAAAACTTAGGTAAATATAATCTAAATTGAAATATATATAATAATACATTATATTGGGGTTTTGTCCAGTTTTATTATAGTTTAAATTTGAATATTTCCAATTTTTAATCTATTATATTTTATATTGATTTATAATAATTCTAATTGATCAAATATGTATTATTTGTAACTTATACTAAGTTTTTTTTAAAGTAAAATATGATACATTATAACCACACAAGTCATATTTTAATTGATCAAAATTTGAATTGCCCTTTCCTGGGTTTTCAATTCAAAACCTCTTTGGTCTCAAGGTGTCCTTTTACGAGTTTTCGCCATTGCCTCTGTAACACCCCTTACTCGTATCCAACACCGGAATAGGGTACGAGGCATTACCAAAACACATACACTTGTAAACGTATTTAACCGAGTTATAAAATTTCATCAAAATTAAAACTTTCAAAAATAATTAACATGTTTCTATAACTTTTCACAATATATCCTCAAAATATTATAATCATAATAATTAGGGCCTGCGAGACCCGATACATGCTCATGCAATTTAATGCTTCATTTCCATTTCATTCAATTCGCAATTTCTCATGCTCATAATTTAAATCATATCACTAGAAATTTCCATTTAATTCACGTACAATTCAATGACATCAAATTCAAAACTAATACGTATTTACCATTTAACTCAATGTTTATTGATTATACCATTCAATAACACATTTATGAAATTCTCAATTTAGCAATGAAAATATCACTTTAGTTTGAATAACAACATCGTCCTGATATAAATACACTACCACTTATCCATTTACTTTAATTCTTTTGGGCCCATTTGTCACTTACCATCCTTAATCAAATTAGGGAACGGTCACGGAAAATTGAGTACTTCACTTTCACTTTGCCATAGTATAACTATGGTCTTACGTATGATCACTTATCACTTGTTCTTGATCAGATAAGTGTAGCCACTTATCACTTTGTTTCTTGATCAGATAAGTGTAGCCACTTATCACTTTGTCTCTTGATCAGATAAGTGTAGCTAAAGCTATCACTTATCACTTTGTCTCTTGATCAGATAAGTATAGCCGAAGCTATCACTTATCACTTTTCACTTGTCACTTGATCAGATAAGTGTAGCCGAAGCTATCACTTATCACTTTCCACTTGTCACTTGATCAGATAAGTGTAGCTGAAGCTATCACTTATCACTTTGTCACTTGATCAGATAAGTATAGCCGAAGCTATCACTTATCACTTTATCACTTGATCAGATAAGTATAGCCGAAGCTATTACTTATCACTTTCCACTTGTCACTTGATCAGATAAGTGTAGCTAAAGCTACCACTTATCACTTTATCACTTGATCAGAAGTACTCAAATCCGGCGTTCCGCTCAATTTGATCATTTATTCATATATCAGGCTTACCATACACACATACTATGAAACTTTATTTTCACACATGAACTTAAACCATGACCAATAATGCACAAAAATAAGCATCATTCATATTTCATCGTTTATGAGTTATAATCAAACATATGACCATTTATACACGAATCATTCATATATTTCCCAATTTTCCTCCTCCTCCTCTCCATTCCACATCCTTAATGTGTATAACACACTTAAACAACATTAACCATAATTTCAATATTCACTAACATGTATATTCAAAGCTGTTTATCCGAGTCAGAGTCACTAAATTATTTTTATCCAGAGCTACAGAGCTCCAAATTAAGATCCGTTAATTTTCCCTGAAACTAGACTCACATATATTCATACCATAAAATTTTCATAATTTTTGGTTCAGCCAAATAGTACAGTTTATTCTTTAAAGTTTCCCCTGTTTCGCTGTCTGACAGTTCAGACCACTCTTCACTAAAAATTAATTATCTCATTGTACAGAATTCGGATGATGTTTTAGCTTGTTTCTTCTAAAAATAGACTCATTAAGGATTCTAACCATATAAACTATAACTCATAATCATTTCTGTACAATTTTTAATGATTTTCCAAAGTCAGAACAGGGGAACCCGAATTCATTCTGACCTTGTCTCACAAAATCTATTATATCTCATGATTTACAATTCCATTGCTCACATCATTTCTTTTATAAGAAACTAGACTCAATAAGCTTTAATTTCATATTTTATTCATCCTCTAATTCAATCTCTACAATTTTTGGTGATTTTTCAAAGTTACACTACTGCTGCTGTCCAAAACTGCTTTAGTGCAAAATGTTGATTTTCATTTTGCCCCAAATTTCACAGTTTATACAATTCGGTCCTTTCTCAATTAACCCCTCAATTAATCTAATTTTCTCAATTAGTACTTTACTAGACATTATAAGTTGTTACACAACTATTGAAATTCAGAATTTCCACATATAACTCTATCTTCAAACTCTTTTACTATTAGGTCCCAAACATTCACTTTCTATTCAATTTTTTCAATAAAATCAGCATATGAACAATTTAAAGCTCTAATTTCATGCTAAATCATCATATACTTCCAGCACATATTCATATCAACTTTCAACTTCTTTCATAAAATCAAAAACTAATGAATTTAACAAGTGGGCCTAGTTGTAAAAGTCATAAAAATACAAAAATTTCAAGAAATAGTCAAGAATTGAACTTACTTGTAATAAAAATATGAAGAACCAGCTTGAAGAAGCCCTTCCATGGTGTTTTAGCTGATGAGAATTCAGAAAAATGAAGAGAAATCTAGATAATTCCACTTGGGTCCTAACTTTATTAAGCAAATTTTGCAATTTTTCAATTTTGCCCTTAATTCTCCTTACTTTCTTGCTGATTTCGTGCCTCTGCCGTCCAGCCCAAATAAACCTTGGGTCTATTTGCTTTTTAAGCCCTCTTCCTTTTATCATTTAAGCTATTTAATCATTTCCCAAAATTTTGCATTTGTTACAATTTAGTCCTTTTTGTTCAATTAATTATCGGAACTTTAAAATTTCTTAACGAAACTTTAATACTAACTTTTTAACACTCCATAAATATTTATAAAAATATTTATGGCTCAGTTTAAAATCCCCGAGGTCTTGATACCTCATTTCGATTCTAATTATTTTAATATTTATTTCTAGTGCACTATTCACTATTTCAAAAATTTTCCTAACTTCATATTTAACTTATACTTACTAAATTAATAATATTTTCTACCCATTTGTCGAATTTAGTGATCTCGAATCACCGTTCCGACACCTCTGAAAATTCAAGCCGTTACATTTTTTTTCGTCGGATTTGTGGTCCCGAAACCACTGTTCCGACTAAGCCTAAAATCGGGCTATTACAGCCTCTCCCTTTTTTTTATTTAAGTGAAGTATTTCTTGACTGAGTCCAAATTCACAGGATTAGGCAGGTTTTTGCCATCCATCTCGGTCAAAATCAACGTTCCTCCGGAAAAGGCATTCTTTACGACATAAGGTCCTTCCCAGTTTGACATCCACTTTCCTCTGAAGTCCTTTTGTATGGGTAGGATCCTTTTCAATACTAGGTCCCCCTCATTGAATTCTCTGGGGCGAACATTTTTGTCTTAAGCTCGCATCATTCGTTTGTGGTACATCTGACCATTACGGATAACTTTCAACCTCTTCTCTTAAATCAAGTTCAATTGATCATATCAGGATTGAATCCATTCTGCTTCGTCTAACTTTAACTTTGACAAAACTCAGAGAGAAGGAATCTCAACTTCAATGGGTAAAATCGCTTCCATTCCATAGATAAATAAGAAACGCGTTGCCCTGATGGAGGTTTTTACAGACGTTCGATAAGCATTGAGGGAAAATGGTAACTTCTCATACCAATCTTTATAAGTCTCAGTCATTTTCCCCACGATCTTCTTAATGTTCTTATTGGCTGCCTCCACTGCACCATTCATTTTTGAGCGATATGGTAACGAATTGTGGTGTTTGATCTTCAATTGACTACAGACCTCCGTTATCGTGCTGTTGTTCAAATTCACTGCATTATTAGATATAATCCTTTCTGGCATCCCATACTGACATATGATCTCTTTCTTCAAGAATTTACTCACTGCCGACTTTGTGACAATGGCGTAAGAAGTGGCCTCTACCCACTTGGTGAAGTAATCAATGACTACGAAGATTAATTGATGCTCATTTGAAAGCTTTTGGCGAGATCAGCCCAATGACATCCATGCCCCACATAGAGAAAGGCCATGGAGAAGTCATAACATAAAAAGGTGAATGAGGCACATGAATTTTATCTCCATAAATTTGGCATTTATGACATCTCTTGGCATAGCTAATACAATCTCCTTCCATGGTGGACCAATAATATCTAAATATCATGATTTGCCTGGCTATTGTAAAACCATTAGCATTGTAAAACCATTGTAAAAGTACATTTATGGTTCTAAGAAAAAGAAAAGATTAAGGTAATGTCTAAAAGGATCTTAAGTTAGTTAAGTAGTTAAGAGAGAATTGGTACAATAAAGAGTATAGTAATTTGCGTGGAATTGTATGCCTGAAACTGTGATAGTATCTGCCCAAACAGAAGTGTGTGGTTAAGAAGGGTAGCTGGCATACAAAAGTTCTTCAAATATTATAAAAGAATTCGCCAAGGTATTTTGTATTAACTCTCACTAAGTTCTCCTGAAATTACAGTGTTTGTTTTTGTTACAGGTGATGTAGTAAGAGAATGCGCTAGGAGGGGCTACGCTAGGAGGGACTACACCAGGAGTATGCCCAGGTAGTAGCAAAGTAGGCTATTATGCATTCAATGGAAAAGTCGTGTATTGTAGTATCATACTCTAAAGGTCAAACTTTAGTAAATGTTTGTATTTTAATGAGTTGTAATTGTAATATTTTATTTCTAAAATACTTTCTTTCGATTTTTTTATATTAAGTCTATAAATGAAATGATAAAAAAAAATATTTTTAGTAATGAGTGTCTATTAACTGTTTGAAAAATTTTCTTAAGTGTTATGTATAGTAACACCCGAAATCCTAGCCTGATGAATCGGGTCGGGTTAAGGGTGTTACAAATGCTTTCAAAATGGGAAAATCCCACTGCAAAAGTTGATGTGAAAATGTCAATATCCCTTATTTTCTTGGTAAATTACACCAGCAGTCATCCAACTATTAATATATATTTTTTATTATTTAATTATGAAAAGTTATGAAATGATCACACAATTATTAGTAAATTTCTTTTTCGGTCATCCAACTATGACAAGTTACGAAATGATACCTCACTATTTAATTTTATCTTTTTTGTCACCGGCTGGCTAACTTGACAACTTTTAAAATTGGCTCAATAGCAACTTTAACACTCAATATTTATATATTATGTCAATTTAGTCTTGATTCCAAAAAAAAGTTAACCCTTAACATTTACACATGATGTAATTTGATCTTCTTCTTCTTCTTTTCTTCTTCTTTTGCTTTTCCTTTTTTTTTTAATTTTGCATTTCTTTATAACATTGAGAGTTAATTTTAAAAGAAAAAAAACGATGAAAGTTATTATTTTGAATTTTTGGATGTTTTCATTTTTTTTTGTTTATTTTCAATCAAATTTAGCTAATAAATTAGACTTTTAGCTTTTTATGGGAAAAGATCACAAAGAACAACAAAATTGCAAAAAAAAAGACCAAATTACACAATGTGTAAATATTGAGGGTTAAATTTTTTAGAATCAAGACTAATTTGACACAATGTATAAATATTACAGGTTAAAGTTACTATTATGTCAATTTTAAAAACTATCACTGCTAGCCCGTTAGTGACAAAAAATGATAAAATTTAATAATTAAATAACTATTTTATAACTTTTTTATAATTCTGTGATCAAATTTACTAATATTTAAGTGAATACTAATAATTAGTTTATTTTTCATTTCGATAAACAAACAAATCGTGGACCATGAAATTTAATCTCTCTCCACAAAATCAGACATGGGTTTCTTTTTTTGGACAATGGTTACCCAAAATAGAGAAAAATTGTCACATATATGTTCGATATAATTAGTGCCCTCACTAATCAGCTCATCATCTCATATTATCTAAAATTGTGGTATAAATGTTTATAAGGGTTACAGGGCATCTTAGATAGATTAACGCTTCTTTTGGAGAGGAGTTATGACTTTGTGATAATCCAAACTGATAGTATGGAGACAGTTCAAGTTATTTAAGATTGGGCTTGTAAGGACTTGAACTCAACTTTGATAAGAAGAATTCATCAACTTTTGTCTAGTATTAGACATTGGGACATTCGTCACATTCTGAAGGAAAATAATGGAGAAGCCGATGTAATTGCTAAACTAGTTCAAGAAAGGAGAGAAGGTCTTCAAGTGTTTGAAGTGTCCCCATTAGGGAGTTAGTTTTATTTTATTGTAATTTTTTAGGTTTTGTATTTTCACCAAAATTTTTTTAAGAAAATAGAAAATAATAATAATTTTTGAAAACTCAAAGTACAATTATATTAAATTTGTGATTTCATCCATAATGTTTATAATATCTATCAAATTATTTGCCTTAATCATCTGAAATTTAGACTTAGTTCGGATGGGTGGTGTGTTTCACTGTAGTTAGTTTAAAAACAACGGTGGCGGAGATATTAAATACTTTAGCGACACTGTAGCGTGAGACAAAAAGTAAATTAAACGCACCGCATCCAATCACCTATCCAAACCCACCTTAGTTAGTTATAATCTAAAATGAAATATATATTAATATACTAATATATTATATTGGTGTTTTGTTCAGTTTTATTATGGTTTAAATTCAAATATATTTCAATTTTCAACCTATTATATTTTACATTGAGTTATTCTAATTTTAATTATCAAATATGTATTATTTGTAATTTATACTAAGCTTTTTTTGAAAGTAACTGATACTATATTTGTACTTATAAATTCTTTCGAAAAATAATTTATGATACATTATAAATTCTTTTGAATTTTTTTGAAAAAGTTACAGCTAGAACATAGTAAATCATGTACAACTACGACTGTCTCAACAATTATAAAGTTGAATTGAATCAATATAAATTACAAATAGATTAAGAACGGAAATAATTTAAACTAAAATTCATACGTGACAATTGTGTATAATGAGATTCAAATTTTAGTATACAAGACTCAAGATCTCGACTTTTTCTAATGCCAAAACTTGTTTGGCAGACAATTCAAACCTCTTATCCGATATCCAAATAACAGTTGTATTTTAATTATTTTTCACAATCAATCTAAAACTATTCCAGAGGTAGAATTAAAATTGGCATCAGTTTTAAATTAAACTGGATTAATTGATATATTGATTCTAACATAATGATTTTAAAGAAAATCACTCAAAACCAAGATTTATTTATTCCAACAAAAGACTGATGTTTTTAGCCAAAACTAAAACATTTCTCATGCAACAAAGTTTTTATTGTAGTAGTGGATGAACAACTGTAAAGAGCCATAGAATTTTTTTTTTCTAAGGATAAGCTTCGATGACAGTTTCGATGACAGTTTCAACTGCACGTATAGGTTTAACGTTGAATCGTTTAAAACCAGATTGTCGAAGAACATAGCTCCATTCCTTTAAGGTCCTCTCTCTCCCTTTATTTGTAATAACCATCATCGCCGTGTCTAGCATCAACCTTGCGACACCTAGCTCATCGCCTTCTTTATCTTCTTCAAGAACTGCTTCAACGATTATAACCTTCCCTTTATCTTCTGGAATGGCTTCTCGACATTTTTTTAGGATTTTAATGCATTCCTCGTCGTCCCAATCATGCAATACCCACTGCAATTTGCAATGTATGGATTAATCGTATAAGACCATATAATGAAGGGAAAGAAAGTACTAACCATGAGAAACGCTGCGTCGGCCTTTGGGATAGACATGAACATGTCTCCTCCTACGTTTTCAATGCCATCGGATTTTTCTGCAACGGCGACGACATGAGGGAGATCAAAGTTGATGCCTCGAATCCATGGGAATGCCTTGACGAAAAGGCTCAAAGCAGTCCCGTTACCACCACCGACATCGACCAGGCTTTCGACTCCGTCGAACACTTCGGGACATCCTTCGATTGTCGCCTGCACCGTCAGTCTAGCTTTGCAACCCATGGAGTTGTTAAGGAGTTCTCTAAAGTCGGGGTTCGCCTCGGTGTAGCTCCATAGATCTTTCCCATTTGCTACTTCAAATGGTGAGATATTATTGCCGGTTTCAAGGACTCGAGCACTAAGACTATGCCAGGGTGCTAAGCAAGTAGGGCCGGACATGAGCAATATGAAAGCAGCCATGGATTTTTCTCCACCTTTTATCAAACGACGAGACAGTGGCGTCGATGAGAAGCCTACAGTGTGTTGGTTGATGGGTTCCTGTTTGAATATTCGGTCGTGGACCATGAGCCTCATAATGCGATGAAGACGCGACGGTTCGCATCGGAGGGCAGTGGCTAGCTCGGATAGTGGCATAGGGCTTCCATAGTTTTCAATAACATCGGCAATCCCAAGCTCAATGGTACATTTAACGGCAGCTATTTTAGCATATCCGAACACATAATTCCAAATTTTTATTTCAGCTCTAGCTTCTTCCTTTATTGTCACTTCCTTATCTCCCATTTCCTTATCTCCCATCTCAATTTTTTTTAATTTTTTTATTTGAGAACTTTTGGTAACTCTATGCCCAAATCTTGACTATGAAGCTACTATTTATAGAAGCAAAGGTATTGGTTTGAACTAGGTCACAGTTCTTGAATTTGAAAATATCTTGTCAAATATGCTCCTACCCACAAAAAATTATTAGATTAATTTGGTAAAAAAATTACAGTCCAATTATTTGAGGTGTACCATATAGTATATGTAACTTAGATTTTGGTTAACTTTTACCATAATATACTTCAATAGTAATTTATAGATTTAACCTTTATATTCTTTAAATTGATTAATTTCTGTTAATTCTAAAAATTGAGCTAAAAAAAATTGGATTAATAGACTAAGAATTGACACGCTATAACTTTTAATTAAAATTTTGTAAAATTATGATAAAAATATCACATCTCAAAACTTGAGTTAATAGATATTAGAATTCCTTATGGTTCGTTGGATATTCTCACATTTTTCATCCCTTTTACTTTTGCTGCCCACTACTTTGTTTATGTGGTAGTGAGTGAATGCGTGTGATAGCCGGATTGATGGTTTTTTTTCGTGGGAAGCATTCAATGAAAAGCACGGATACACTTCCCCACCCAACCAACTTTAAAATGTCCCTATCCTATGGTGCCCTGGAATCTAGTCTCTCTCCACAAAATCAGACAGGATTTTTCTTTATAGGACATTGTTACCCAAAATCAGACACAGCTCATCACCTCATATTATCTAAAATTGTGTGGTACATATGTTTATGGGGTCGATATTTTAAGAAAATAATAATAATAATAAATTTTGAAAAATAAAAATACAATTATATAATTGTAGGCCCAAATTTTACCCGACCTAAATTAAAACCCAAATCCCATTACACCCAAAATCTCAAACAAGCCAAATTACAATGGCCCAACAAGCAGAGCCCAAAACACCAACCGTCCAATTAACACTCCACTAACTCCAACACCCCACTAAACTGACCACTAAACCACCCCACTAAATCATCCCACCAACTCTATCACCCCACTTGCCTGCAAAAAGAAAGAAGAATCAGTTGTAAATTTTGGCTATAAAAGCCATTCAAAACTATTGTGAAGGGGGAGGAGAGTTTTTTAGAGAAAATTAAAGGAGATACTGAATACAAACACACAAAAAATACAACGATTGAATAATGGTTTTTATTTCGAAGGATTTGCGCCTCGTTTCAATCTGCTCCTCATTTAAATACTGTCTTTTGTGAGTTGGAATATTTGTATTTTAAATCCCTATTCATTTGGGCGTATTTCATTCTAGTCCTTGTCTACGCTTTAAGAATTCTATTTGTTTACAAATTATCCCCTTAATTTTGTTTTTATTTTCATTGAGTTCTTTTAAAATACATGTTTTTATATTCTTTATAATTCATTGATTCTTTTTTCCCCCTTTTCATATTATTTTAACATTTTATTAATTGATTCCACCTTATTTTAATTTTTTCTTGTTGTTATTTTCCTTTGTATATTTTCATTCGGTTTTATTATATATTTTATTTTTTTCTCTTTTATGAACATTCTTTAAATATTATATTATTATTTTTGTATATATTATTTATATTAAGCCATTCGTGTTTTAGGTATATATCATTTTTATTGTTTTATATATATATATATTTATTACACTTCTACATATGTAAATATTTCCTATATCGTAAATTTTGAATTGTGGTATATTATGTTTTTTTGTATATATGGATAATTTATATTATTCTATGTATTTTCTTTCAAATTTATTTATAACTATACATTTCTTTTTAAATTTATATATATAGTTTTGGGTCTTTTAAAGTTTTTTTTTTGATGAATTATTGATTATTTCAAACGTCTTTTATATTATTATTTCTGTACATACATTTGTAATAAGTATTTCATGATATGTGTATTATTTATCTAGATGGATCTATCTTTCGTATATCATGCATTTTCTAGTTTTTGTTTCAAATTTTCCTTCATATATTACTTGTTTTTGAAATTCTTACATGAAGTCTGTTGATCGCATATCGGTGACTTTTTTTTGTGTTAATATTAGTCTTTGCGTAAGATATGTTGCCATTGCATATACTTTGTTTTCATATGATTATGATTTATTTGTCTATAACTCTTGCCATGTAATATTATGCATGTTCGTGATTATGTCTTTATCTCCTGCTATCATTGAGATTTAAACTCCAATCTATGTAGCCAACATTAGTGGTTTCTTCTCCACGCAAACCCACACAAGTATATTTTGACTCAGCTTGTATCGTTGATAATTCGAACCCTTTTAACTTGAGGCAATATTTAGTGTTTGGAAGTTTGAGGGACCGTGCCCAATCGTGCTGGGTTGTGATCTTTCGTTCGACTAAAATACGGAATATCCCTTGGAAATGTCATCCATGTTTTTTAAAAAATTAAAATGAGGCAATATTTCGTATTTAGAAATTTGATAAATCGTGTCCAATCGTGCTAGATTGCGACATATCGTTTGGCTGAATAACTAAATATCCTTTTGAAATTCTAAATGCATGAGTTTTGGAAATTACGAGATGATCTTGTGTCGAGGGTTCGAATATTGTATCCAATCGTGCTGGATGTGATATTTTATTCCTTCTGAACTATAGAATCTCGACATCCAGTTCAAGTTATCTAAACGTTTTTAAAGGAATTGTATTTTAAATTTTTTTTCAAATTTTCAACATTAGGAAGTTAATTGATCAATACGGTACCAATTTTGGGCGTTGCGAGGGTGTTAATCCTTCCTCGCGCGTAACCGACTCCCGAATCCGTTTTCTAGTTTTTCATAGACCAAAAACATTGTTTTAATAAACCAAAATGCTTTACTAAAATGATCGATCACAAGGTGACCCAATCATACCTAAACAAAAAGGATTGGTGGCGACTCCATTTTCGTTTTAAAGTCGACCCCCATTTTTCCAAATAAAAATGGTTTCGACAATAATTATTATTATTTTATCATTTTTTTTTCATGTTAGTCTTGGTTCATAATATTTATCAATGCTTATCAAATTATTTACCCTAAATATTTATTGTCACTCTCCGAGTATAAGACTTATTTCATTCGAATTTTAATTGGTTACAACCTGAAATGAAATATTATTATATTAGAGAGATTTATTATTGTTTAAATTTGAATATATTTAATTTATTATATTTTGAATTGATTTATTCTAATTCTAATCGATCAAATATGTATTATTTGTAACTTATACTAAACTTTTTTGTATATGATACATTATATTCGTACCTTTTGGATTTTTTTTTTTGAAAAATTTTAAAAATAGAATATAGTATAATCAAGTACAACCACGTATGTATGATGATGTATGAGGAATTATAAAGTTGGATTAAACTAATATTAACTACAAATAAATTAAGAATAGGAATAATTTGAACTAAAACTTACATATAATAATTGTGCACGAAGGGATTCAAACTTTATTGCACAAGATCTAAGACCTTGACCTTTATCAACAATTTCGAAACTTACTTGATAGACAATTTAAATCTCTTATTCGGATCAAAATAACAATCATATTTTAATTATTTTTCTCATTCAATCCAAAATTATTCCAGATAAACGAAGAGCAAGACTGAAACATTTCTCATTCTACAAAGTTTTAATTGTTTTGTAGTAGTGGATGAACAACTGTGGAGAGCCATAGATTTTGTTTTCTAAGGATAAGCTTCGATGATGAATTGAACTGCACGTATGGGTTTAACATTGAATCGTGTAAAACCAGATTGTCGAAGAACATAGCTCCATTCCTTTAAGGTCCTCTCTTTCCCTTTATCAGTATGAGCCATCATTGCCATGTCTAGCATCAACCCCAAGTAACCTAGCTCGTCGACTTCTTTATCTTTTTCAAGAACTGCTTCAACGATTATAACCTTCCCTTTATCTTCTAGACTGGCTTCTCGACATTTTTTTAGGATTTTAATGCATTCCTCGTCGTCCCAATCATGCAATATCCACTGCAATTTGCAATGTATAGATTAATCGTATAAGACCATATAATGAAGGGAAAAAAAGTACTAACCATTAAAAACGCTGCGTCGACGTTTGGGATAGACATGAACATGTCGCCTCCTACGTTTTCAATGCTACCGAATTTTGGTGCAACGGCAACGACATGAGGGAGATCAAAGTTGATGCCTCAAATCCATGGGAATGCCTTGACTAAAAGGCTCAGAACAGTCCCGTTACCACCACCGACATCGACCAAGCTTTTGACCCCGTCGAACACTTCTGGACATCCTTTGATTATCGCCTGCACCGTCAGTCTAGCAACGCAAGCCATGGCTTCGTTGAAGACTTCGTTATGGTAGGGGTTTGTCTCGGTGTAACTCCATAGATCTTTCCCATTTGCTGCTTCAAATGGTGAGATATTATTGCTGGTTTCAAGGACTCGAGAGTTGAGACAATGCCATGATGCTAACCAAGGAGGGCTGGACATGAACAATATGAAAGCAGCCATGGATTTTTCTCCACCTTTTATCAAACAACGAGACAATGGCGTCGATGAGAAGCCTACAGTGTGTTGGTTGATGGGTTCCCGTTTGAATATTCGGTAGTGGACCATGAACCTCATAATGCGATGAAGACGCGACGGGTCGCATCGGAGGGCAGTGGCTAGCTCGGATAATGGCATAGGGCTTCCATAGTTTTCAATAACATCGGCAATCCCAAGCTCAATGGCACATTTAACGACAGCTATTTTAGCATATCCGAACACATAATTCCAAATATCTACTTCAGGTCGAGCTTCTTCTTCTTCGATTCCACTCACTTCCATTTTTCTTTTTTCTCTTGGAAAACTTTATAATCCTATTAGCAACTCTTGAGGATGAAAAGTTTTGTTGAGGACCCCGATTTATATGAGCAAAGGGTTAGATTTTCTCTCTTAAATTTCAGAATTTTTCAAAATAAATTAAATCTAACTCACAATATCGAAATTTAGAAGAAAAAAATTGATGTGATATTGTGACATTAAATTATTAGAAAAATATAAATATCGTGTCATCATAATTTCATATAATCATGATGAATTTCTAAAATAGTATAATTATTATGATTGATTTTCGTACTAGTTAAATTAAAAATTTAATTGAGATATCATATGTAACTTGGTTCAACATTTTTTTTAATATATATATTTTTTATTTTTATGAGTTTTTTAATCAAATTTTTTTAATATAATTATTTCCACCACTGATTTCCTTTTGAAAATTTTAGTTATTATCGTGATTAAAATTGCTAGATTCTCCTCAACTAATAAGGGAAAATTTTTATAAATTGTATTATTGAACCTAAAAGTTTAACCATGAAGGAGTGATTGAATGACATTGAATAAAAATAAAAATAAAAGCTTAATATATTGATTGGTCCATGAATTAACAACTTTTCTCACATTAGTCCTTAGATATTTCTTTAGATTATATTAGTCTCTAAATTTGGCAACCATTACATACACCGGTCTTTAAGGTCAAGGGCGGGTTTGGATAAGTGGTGCATTTACCTGCGATTAGTGTAAAAACAGTGGTGGCAATGAGATTAGATACTGTAGCGATATTGTAGTGTGAGACAAAAAGTAAACTACAACACTCAATCATCCATCCAAACCCACCCTAACACCATTTACTTTTTAGAAATTTTGGTGACGTGGACTAATATCGTTGTGACACGTGCAATATATATATATTCAACTCTCTTTATAACAATCACCCATTATAACACAACATTTCGCTATAACAATCAAATTTTTATCAAAATTAATTTTTTATGTTTTATTTTAACTTTCTATAACAGTTTTTCACTTATAACAACAATAGTTATAATTATGAAGTACATCCTTTATTAAATCGGTTCTTTATAACAACATATTGCTTAAAATTTTAAGTAAAACTATAACTGTTCATATAAGCAAACCTATTACTTATAATTTATTAAATAAAAATAATTTTAATTAAAATATTATTTTTAATAAAATATTTAAATTTAAATGAAGAATATTAATCATATTTTTATTAAATGAAAATAATTTTCAATAAATAAAATCGATTCATAAATTGTAAAAAGTTACAATTATGAATGGTGATTAAATTTATATAATAGAGTAGAGCCAAACCCATAATTTAACGAGCCGACCCCCCTCTATTACTTTTTTTTGTCTATTATTATTTAATACATATTTAATTATTATTCAAAAATTAACTTTTACATTTAAAATATGATGTGATATTTTTAAGTGACGTGTAATGTTCACTCGATTCATTGCATCTTAAAAAACTTGATTTGACTCATTAATCGATAAATAAAGTATGAAATCGGATTGAATTAAAAATATTTTTTTTGAGTTTTATATCTAAGTATAAATGTCTTTCTTTATTCTTGACCCAAGGTTATCATTCTAAATTGTTGGTCTACAAAGCTGACAAGCGACCAACTCTTAGCTTGACATTGTAGTAAGTTTGGTTGGCGAAGCTCGAATAAATATTTAGGGGGAGTCGGATAAAATTTTAATTTTTTATAGTTTATATTTTTATAATTTGTAAAGGATTAAATCAAATTTTTATAATTTTAGGGGGGTAAAGTGTAATTTTACCTTTATTAATTTAAAATTTTTAAAAAATTTTAAGGGCCAAAAGAGCAAATTAACATTTTAGGGGGGGTTGGGGCCCATGCCAGCCCCCTGGCTTCACCCCTAGTTGACTTCTGCTAATTTAAGTATTGAAGAGTGTCACGGAATAAAAATTTCTGTAATACCCTTACCCGTATTCATTGCCGGAATAGGGTATGAGGCATTACCGGAGTTTGCGAATTAAAATATTTTTTCTCAATATAGCCCCTTTATAGATATCTAACTTTCCCTGCAATATTAAACCGAGACCAATCCACATCAACCAATCCAATTCAACATATTTTCAAGATAGATTCATGCATTTTTATAAGATAACCTCATCACATACCTAAACCAAGATTTGTTAGCCATACCAATGGCTGACCTTACATTCATATCACATTAACATTTACTTTATTAGCTTATACATGCCATTGATTTTCAAAATAAAGTTTCTTAATATACCGAAATCTTGAAGTTGATAGTGTGATGTGTCTCCAACCAAATCCGACTTCCGAGTTTTTAACACTACAAAATAGGGAAAAAGGAAATACGGTAAGCACTTTGTGCTTAGTAAGCTCATGTAACAAGAATTATACTTACCTAATATTTTCAATACAATACAATAAACATTCAAATATCCATTCAATGCTTATTACCCTAACATGCACAAACTCAACATTCAAGTTAGTACAATAATTTCCATGTGTCAATAATATATATCATGATTGATGAGCTCATCGATACCATGATTTCCATTCGCTTGTTATTTTTCCATATTTATCTCGTTGAATTTCTCGAAATTTTGATGGATTTTCAGAGGTACACTTTTAGTGTACATTTCCGGGTCCGTCAATTCATATTCATGTGCACACATTTCCATTTCAGAGAGCACACTCCCACGAACCTCATCTTTACAACGGGATTACCAGTCCAGGCTAAATCCCCTGTAATATAAACTTATAGAGTATTGTTGGGATTACTAGTCCAGGCTAAATCACCTACAACGACAATTACTCTAATGAGCTTGGATCTGAATTACCAGCCCAGGCTAAATTCAGACCGTAATTCGGATTACCCGTCCGGGCTAAATCCATTTTCCACATATTCTTCGGGAGGGCTATATCAGAATAGGATCACCCATTCGGGCTAGATCCTTTTTACCATCAATTCCTTTTCAGAGATCCATCGAAATTTCCTTTCATTCAACCGGGATTTCTTCCCCTTTTTATCAAATATATCAATGTTTCATCAATTTTCATACAATGAACATTAAAATCATATTCACATCAATAACATACATTTCAAGCATTTAATAATATAATTCAAGTTACACGAACTTACCTCGATACTTGTTCGTATACACAAATCTACTAATCCTGAACTTTTTCTTTTCCTCGATCTAGCTTCGTATTTTAATTTTCTGGATCTAAATAAATAAATTTAATTATCAATTTAATACATTTCAACATTCTCTATAATTCAACTATTATTTATAGTTCATTCAAAGTTGTCTACTTGAGTCATAGTCACTAAATTATTTTTTTATTGAGATAAAAAACTTCAAATTATGATACACTAATTTTTCCTGAAACTAGACTCACATATCTTCTTACCATAAAATTTTCAGGATTTTTGGTTTAGCCAATAAGTATAGTTTATTCTTTAAAGTCACCCCTGTTCTGCTGTCTGACAGTTCTGACCCTTCTTTACTAAAAATTAATTATCTCTTCATACAGAGTTCAAATGATGTTCTTGTTTGTTTCTATTAAAAATAGACTCAATAAGAAATCTATACATATAAATTGTGAGTCCTAATTATTTGTACACAATTTATGGTTAATTTATAAAGTCAGAATAGGGGATCCAGAAATTTCTCTGACCCTATTTCACCAAAACGTAAATATCTCATAAAATACAACTCTTTTACCTATTTTGTTTCTTCCACATGAAAATAGGTTCATTAAGATTCAATTACATATTTTATTCATCATCTAATTCTATATATACTATTTTTAGTTATTTTTCAAACTCACGTAACTGTTGCTGTGTGATTCTATTTTATAGCCAATTTCACTATTTTATGGATTTCCATAGATTAGTTAGCACATAAAGCATACGTGTTATCAAATATAATCTTGATTAGCCACTCCAATAGCTAATCATTCTCAAAATTTTCCATACCATCCATGAGCCATATCATAAGATTATATACACAAAATGATTATAATGTTATACATGCCATATTCCCAAAATATATAAGTCATTATACCGAAATAGTTTGTTGATAGTGTGAGCGCGCCTTCGACTATTCCCGATCTCCTAGCCAGCTTGACAAAACTACAAATAATAGAGAGGAGGAAGTAAGCATAATTGTTTAGTAAGTTCACATGTAAATAGCAAGTAACATAACCATGCAATAATACGAAATCCACATTTGCATAAAACCACCAAAGCATTCATATCATATTTCTCATTTATGATCCTACCATATTATTGTTATATTGAAGTCTCAACCCGAAGGTTAAGTACATCTCTGTACAAATTTCTCATTCACCACACTTACCAACATGTCACCTTCGTTTTAGGTACTCACCTTATCCATTTAAGAATTACCCGTTGAACACATCGGAATATGATTCGACTACACGGATTTCATGCACATAAGTGTCATACCCGTAGCTAGACAAACTCAATAGCCTGCGAAAATTATGTAGCCAAGCTACCATGTAACCCGCCCATAAGTGAACTCGGACTCAACTCAACGAGTTCGGATGCCTAGTTACATCTCACGAACTCGGACTCAACTCAACGAGCTTGAAACTCAAATATCTTAGTGACATGTCACTTGTATTCTAATCTATTCCCAAGGTTCAAACGGGCTTTTTCCTCGATCACACATATTTGTCGTCTTCAACGGAATATCGAAACCGATATTCGGTAGCAAATCATATTTAACAAGTAGCACACATAATTTGCATATTACTCAATAATAACCACAAAGCATAATATTTCATGATATTAATCATCATATCATATAAATAACATTAAATTACTTAAAATGAAAATTATGTTACTACATTTACACCTGAACTTACCTCGGTACAAAATAAAGAAATTTTGCAATTTAGTCCATAATCTTTTCCTTTCCCCGATTAAGGTCGATTCCACGTCTTTCTTGGTCTAAAATAACACATTTAGCTTATTTAATACTCAAATTTATCAAAATAGTCCTTAAATCTAAATTTTGCAAAGTTACAATTTTGACCCTAAATTTTTCCATATTTACACTTTTGCCCCAAAGCTCAAAAATTAATTTTTTTTTTCCAAAATTACTATGTTTTATGACATGCTGATCATTTTTCCCTTCTATGGCAACATCAAATTCTCACTTTAACATGTAGTTATAAACATTAGGTATTTTTACCGATTATGTCATTTTACTCGTTTTTAGGTAAAATCATTTAGCAAAGTGGTTTAACACAATTTAAAGCTTCATATTCTACCATAAAACATCAAAACAAACGCATTTCACCTATGGGTATTTTTCTAAATATAAACCTTAGGTTAAATTATTGTTAGAATAAGCTAAATCAAGTTACCGGGATTCCAAAAACGCAAAGAACATTAAAAACGGGGCTTAGAATCACTTACTATGGAGCTTGGAAGCTTGAAACAAACCCTAGCTATGGAGAACCCTTGAAATTTCATCCTAATGAAGAAGATGGACATATTTTGCCATCTTTTTCCTTTTTTTAATCTTTTAATTACCAAATGACTAAAATACCCTTCATTAAAAACTTTGGTTATTTCTACTTATGTATGTCCACTTTTGTCCATGAAAACCTAATGGTATAATTACCATTTAAGGACCTCTACTTCAATTATTCTCTTCAATTAAATCCTTTAACATCTAAAACTCATATTTATCAACTTTTGCAATTAAGTCCTAATAGGCAAATTAGACATGCAATTCATGAAATTTTCTATCGAAATTCTAACACATGCATCTAATCACTCAATAAATTATAAAAATTAATCGGAATAAATTTTTCTACTTCAGAATTGTGGTTTCGAAAGCACTATTCTTTTTAGGCCCTAATTCGGGATATCACAATTTCGATATCCTAAAATTTATTAAATTAAAGTACACAGAATAAATCTAAAGTTTTCACAAAATATATAGTCTAATATCATGATTTAAAGATAGATTTAAGTAACTTAAAAAGAAAATGAGAATAAATAGAGCATAAAGTAATTGCTAACATGTGAGAGAAAGCCTAAATTTCATTAAATTATGATTAAGTTTTCGTTTTGATCACTTAATTAAAATAACTTACAATTTGGTTACTAAATTATTCAAAAGTTTTTATTTAAGTCACCGAGCTATTAAAATTGATGATATATGACTTTTTATGTTTGCATTGCCTACACCAATCGAAAACTCTCTTTCCTCTTCTCTTCTACAGTTTAGTCTTTTTCATGAAACAACTTTTGGACATCATGAATATGAGAACCAAAATTCAAACAATTTTTTTCTCTGATCTCCGACGTTGGCTGTCAAATCGACTTAGATCTAAGATATGTTTTACTACTCGTCAATGGGTATTGATCCACCATATCGATCGTTAAATCATTGCTTGAAGCTCGCTGGCAGAACTTAAAAAAAAAAACTTAACAGCCTATTGACTTAAATAAAAACTTTTGAATAGCTCAGTAACTTATGAAAACTTTCAAATAGTTCAGTGACCGAATTGTAACTTTTTTTAGTTAAGTGACCAAAATGAAAAGTTAACCATAGTTTAGTGACTAATTGTGTAGCTTACCCTACTTTAATTTGGTCAATTTTAGTACATCTTTTTTGAAGTTTGAACTTCAGATCGAATTGCAAACTATAATAGTTAAATTCATTATGTCAAATTCTGCTATTAGTTTTGTACTATACGTAAGTTTTGGATTTAGTCTCAATTCTCCAATTTGATCATTTTAATCATTATACCTTTCTTATTTTGAAATTCTAATCATGATTCATATGGTATTTGATATAACATTAGACATGCGATAATATGTTTGTCGTATAGAATTTTGGAAATGTCGAAATTTAACAACTAAAATTTTAAAATTCAAAAAGTAAAAGGACTTAAAATGATCAAATTAGAGTAAAAAGGCTAAATTTACAAGTTACATATATTATAGGGACTAATAGGTGGAATTTGACCAAAATCATGTTTTTAACAAAAAGGACAACTTTCTGAATTTAAAAGGTTACAATGTGAAGTTAGATTCAGTCTTGTATTTGAAAATTTAACAAATTAAGTCTTCCTACTTTTATAATTTAAAATTCACAATCTAATCATTAACATTGTTAGTATTTTTTGTCAAAATTTGTCAACTGGGCATATTATGCTACCCTAATATGATGTGGTATATGATTGACAAAAAAATAAACATATTAAATTGAAAACTTCTAACATAAATTACCAACAACGATAATAATTGGACTCATATTTTTTAAATTGGAAAAAAAGTAGTAGGATTGAATTTTTAACTTTTAAAGTAGAGGGACTAAATCTCATATTCTGTAAAGTGCAAGGACTAATATCACATTTTAACCAATTAAAAAGTAAATTTGGCCCAACCCAAAAGCCCATCTGATTACGACCCTTTCTACTTCTACCATGGTACATAAGGCTATTTCTACAGTGTTCCTGCTAATATTCCATCAGTTTCTCGGGAAAATCTACTATGGCAGATTGGACCCAACTCCCCAAGGAACTACTAGAACTTATCTCCAAACGCCTAGGAACCCACTATGACGTCATCCGTTTCCGTTCCGTTTGCTCCACCTGGCGCTCCGCCGTTACTGCCCCCAACCGCTGCCGCAACCGCTTCGCTCCCCGTTTCCCGCTTCTCCCTATTTCCTCCCAATTCTCCCTCTCAAAGCGCTCCGTATTCCTCCTCGGATCACCCACAACTAGTACCCAAACAAACGCTTGGAGCCCCTCCTCGTGGGTAATCAAAATCGAAGAAGATCCGATGAACGGCAGAGTCCAGCTTTTGAACCCTCTCTCAAGGTCTCGTTTCGATTCTCTCCCTGATAATTTCCCCAAACCTTTAAATTTGTTGGATTTTAGGGTTCTTGAATTGGGTGAAGAATATGTGCTTCATTATTTAACTCATCACAGTGTGGGCAACTTGTACATGGAAAAAGTTGTCCTGTCTTGTTTAGAAGATAATGTTAATGATTTCATTATACTTACAATTCATGTTTCTGGGAAATTAGCAATGTTTAAATCTAGTGTTAAGAAATGGGCTATAATTCAAGACATGCCATCTCCTTTTGACGATGTGATATTATATAAAGGGAATTTTTATGCTGTTGATAATACTGGTAGGACTGTGGTTGTGGGATTGGATTTCGAGACAAATTTGATTGCTATGCCTGTTTTTGGTGGTGATAAGAAGTTTTTGGTTGATTCAAACGGTGAGTTATTGTTGGTTGATATGTATTTGAGTATTGAATCTGAGCCCGGTTCATCTTCTTCTTCGGCCGGTTTCGGGCTCGTCGAGGAGTATTTTGAAAACCTTGCTTTGTATATGAACGAGAGGACGGTTAAGTTTAAGGTTTTTAAGTTGGATGATGTTGGTAAGCAGTGGGTTGAAGCTAAGGATTTGGACAATCGCGTGTTATTTTTAGGTGATGGTTGCACCTTTTCTGCTTCAATAGAAGATTTATCCGTGTGTAGAGGGAATTGCATAATCTATGTGGATAATTTCTTCTATTCACTCGGGGAAGAAGATGGAGCGTCGGAGCATTGTGATATAGGTGTATTCGATTTGGAAAGCGGTTCTATAGGACCATTAACAAAGTTTCCTCAATTTTCCCAGCTATTCTGGCCACCACCTCATTGGATTTCATCCACAACAGCATCGGATGTAAGTATTTTTGTTTTGCAGTGTTGAACTTTGGGTCGAGTTTTTATTTATATATAGTTCTGTATACTGTTGCAATAGCCATGAAGATCTTTAAGCATCAGAATCCTTAAGTAGAGTCACGTAAAAAACTGGTGAAACTCCCTGGAAAGCTTTTTGAGTCGTGTTTTTTATGTGAGATACCGTTTCTATGGTTGATAGTGGAGGAAAACATATGCTTAATGGTATAGGCATGCTAGCTTCAAACTATGTCTTGAAATGCTATGCATCTAATGTTATCTTACTGAAAATGCCAAAGAGAAGTCTAAATCGAATGCAGATCTCTTTCATATGTCTCCCAGTACATTCTAACGGTTTAGAATTGTTTATGTTGATTTGTAGTTGCGATTTGGACAATTGCATTAAGCGCTCTGTCCATGATCCTGCCATTTTATATTTACTTCTTGTAAGTAGTATTCCTGCAATAAATTTGTGCTATTTACTGCAATTTTCTTGGTAAAAGTCATGGAGCCCCTGAACTAGGAGTTATATTGCATTTTACCCCTCGACTAAAAAATGGGCAAATTAATCATTGTACGTTAGATCGAAGAGCAAATTGGCCCTTTATGTTACAAATTTCATCAATTTGTACTGTTAAAAACTGACTTGATTGACGAAATAACTAGGCAGTAACTCGTGGCCATGCTAATGTACGGAGACCAGTTTTTAACAGAAAAAATGGATGGGATTTTAAGAAGAAAGACTAGTTTGTTCTTTGATCTAATGTATAGAGAGTAATTTGTTCATTTTTCGAGTAGAGGAGGCAAAATGCAATTGGACATTTTAGTATAGGGGCCTCTATGGTACTTTTACCCTATTTTCGTTCAATTAAGTCATATTTGTAACAGCATCTTAAAAGCTGGTTTGGTGAATGCTATAGGCACAAATAAACATCGGAGATTCAGCCTAGCCTATATGATCGGGTTGTATATGGCTGATTGTCTACCTATGGTTATCGGAGAATCAGCCTAGTGTAGTACGTGTCGTACTTCTGCTTCATCATTGGGTTGTATATGGCTGATTATCTACCTATTGTTGTTCTTCGTATATACTATCCAACTGAAGCAGCTATCATACTGATCTTTTGGGAATTCAATCATAAATTTATACTTTGCTCGGATTCTTTTTTTTTTTCTGGAAATACTCGTGTGTTCAATCTTGAAGTACCCATGTTGAAGTATATTTGGACATGTGTACAGGGGATATGATCATATGGACTCTTCCAAGGAAATCTTGGAAAAATTGAACATACTTTGGTTAATAATTTCAGTTGCCAATTCAGGCTTCCCTTTTTCAACTATTGTTGTGGCCATGATATGACAATCTTGGAGTTTAATATAATCGTCCATATTTTTATGGAAACAAGTATAAAGTTCGACATCCAAAGCATTTTCATTTGTTCTTAAGTACAGGATCCTTCGAATAGACTTAAATTTTTTATTGGAGTTTAATGATAATCTTGGAAAGTTTTTTGTATTTATAATTAATGTTTTGATGATATTTTTTAATTATTTTTATTTTTAATTAATGTTTTTTTAAAAATATTTTATCTATAAAATCAAATAATTATTAAAAAATATCATCAAAACATTAATTAAAAAAACTTGAAACAATATGAGATAAAAAAATACATTAATATGTTTATAAAAATAATGAAACCTCAAATTCATAATCATAATTATCTAATCATTTAACGAAATGAGCTAATATGTTAAAAATATTAATTAAAATAAAAATTTAAAGCAACATGAAATAAAAAATACAAATATGAGTAATAAAAGAATCAAACTTGAGACTCAAGAATATAATTACAACTATATAACCATCTAACAAAAACGTTAACATTATTTAACCAACTAGCCAAAGCTAAAAGCACATTTAATTCACTGAAAATGCATCCAGTTTTTACAAAATCAGCCTAATCTAATAAATTTCGTAAAAATTAACAAATAATTATGATTAAAAATCAACTTTTTTGGATAATTCACCCAAGCTTTTAATCATTATTCCAAGGTGTAATAATAGTTTTATTTCATATTTTTTTCTTTCATCCACATCGTCACATGATCTAATATCTATAATCCATAAAAATTTAAATACCAATATTAGATAAATTTTTAAACTGTTCTGTGTTTCTCAAAAAAAAAAATTCAAAACAGAATTAGTCAAGATAAAATTAATTAGAGTTTAAGAAAAAAAAAACTAGATTCCATCTCATAGATTTATACATACATATATCATGAATTCCGGTCAAATGCCCTCTTAAAATAGAAAAGTATAAAATTAAAAATTCATATAGTAAAATTACAATTTATCTATCTTAAAATAATAAAATTTTAATTTTGTCCTTCTAAAAGCTATAAAGCTATAATCTAATGTAATGATGAAATTATATTTTAACTCTTATAAAAACATATAACATAATTTCGACCACCAAAAAAATTTCTAGCTTCGTCGCTACATATATCATCATCTAGTAAAACTTGAACGATAAACAAGGTACATAAACAAAATCAACCAAGTAGATCAAAAAAGGGAGAACATTTGATGTATTGTAGGTGCATAAGTTACATACACCATCAATGAATAATAACATGACATATTATCATCAAATAAAACAAAAAAAAATAGTGAAGGACCTATAAACAAATATTAATAACTTTATTTAAACATAATTAAATAATAATTAATTATAAATAAATCTTTTAACATCCTAAACCCTTAACCCAATATCTTAAAGGGGAAATTATTAATATTTATTTATAACAAGTACCATTAAAGTTTAATTATATTTAAATAAAATGCTTAGTATTTATTTACAAGTCAGCGAGGCATTAAATATTATTCCTAGAAAATAATAAACTAAAATAAGGCCTCATTAGTTAA
Source organism: Gossypium hirsutum (assembly GCF_007990345.1). NCBI lineage: Eukaryota > Viridiplantae > Streptophyta > Magnoliopsida > Malvales > Malvaceae > Gossypium > Gossypium hirsutum. The sequence continues at coordinate 86,610,188 of NC_053427.1, forward strand.
ATTGTACAAAGTAAGAATCAAGGTTTTTTTTCCGATTGAGTTTTAGTTTGATTGGCATGAACATTATTGTTAATGTAGAATGACGTAGGTTCAAGTGCACTCAAACATATCCTCATATTTAAGAACAGATATCAGAACCTATAATGAGATTTGTTAAAAAAATTTATGATTTTTTTAATTAATAATTTTTTTCTGGATAATATTTTTTTAAAAAAATTATTCTGGATAATATGTTTTTAGATAACTTTTAAAGAGGAAAAAAATTATCAAACAAGATAACATTAATTAAAAGATCATGACTAACTAAATAATCCCATAATTGTAGACTAACTAAATAATCCCATAATTGTAAACTTTGATTTCAATATATATATAATCTACATATTTAAGATCATAGAGAAAAATAAAACCAAGAAAAAGATGCATGCAGAGAGTGATTCAGATGGAACGAGCATTGATGTGTCATGGGCAACAAAGTCACCGTCGAGAAGACCATTTTACTATGTTCAAAGCCCTTCCAACCCTGACGTTGAAAAAATTTCATATGGTTCAAGCCCTATGGCATCACAAACTTACAATAATTATCATTACCACCAATGCTCTTCCTTTAACCATTCTAGGGAGTCATCCACATCGATGTTCTCGGTTTCCGGTAACATCCCGAGGACTCTTTCGGGTTGGAAGCACGAACAGATTGGTCATGGTGACGATGATAATGACGAGGAGGACGATGATGGCCGCAGCAATAGTAATAATATGAGGCTTCTTTATGTTTTTTGCCTCGTTTTAGTGTTGCTTGTGGTGTTTGCTGTGGTGGTTTTGATTAGGTGGGATGCTAGCAAGAGATATGAGCCTGAAATCTTCGTTAAGGTATGTTCTTTTTTAATTTTCTTTTATTAAGGTTTTGGTCGAAACTGGATTACACCATGAATTTTATTTTTTTATTTTTAAATGTTTTTAAATTTTATTAATAATTTATTCTATTGAAAATAACCAATCGAAAACTGGTGATTGATTAGTTTGATTACGGTTTTTGAAAACTTTGTATTGAAAACAATAATTTTTTCTTCTATGGGAGGCAACTTGAAACTTAATTATCGAATTGTCTTAGGCTTTTTTACCGAGTTAGGTTGCGTTGAGTTCATGTATAACATTAACATTATGTGTAATTGTGTGGTTCAATTCGAAATGTGAAACTCAAAATTTTATTTAAAATTTGATCATATTTGTAAATAATTGGTCTGATCATATCTATTATTTTTGATATAAATGTCTAGAACTACCCATAATTCATGCTAATCGAATTAAGACTCCATCGACAAATAGTCCATTTTAGATTTATACAAATAACCAATTTGATCCTTAGGCAGGTATAAATAAGAATAGGTAATTAAATTATGAGAGTTACTTTAAATGCTTAGACAACCATAAATAGTACTTCTAAACATTTTCAAGTTTTGAATGTTGAAACTCAACTATGAATCGTAATTTAAATAAATTAAATTTTTTTGTCCAAGTTCATTTTCGGATCTATTCTCTAAACTATATTTAGTGGCTATTGGCAGCGCATAGTGTTTGAGAACTTGTATTCTCAGGCAGGAAATGATGAATCAGGGGTGCCAACAGATATGCTTTCACTTAATTCGACGGTCACGATTTCATACAGAAATCTAGCTGTTTCCTACGCCTTCCACATCACCTCTACCCCTTTAGAGCTTCACCATTTCCAGCTCAAACTTGCTTCTGGAAAAGTAAAAACTGTTTCTATAATCCCTTGTTTATGGTATAAAATATCAAATAGCAGTAAAAAATGGAGGGTTAAAAAGCTTAATTCAGGTTAAACTGCTGAAAGGGTAAGACTTGGGCTTAATTGTGGTTTTAGCCCCTCAATTATATTGAAATTTGGTATTTTCCCTCTAACTTGCCATAGTTGGTCTCTTTTTCTTTTATAATATTTATTGATAGGTTCAAATTGATAACAATTTTAACTATTGTGGTAAATACTTTAATAATATTAGCTGTTAACAGATAATGGTGTTACGAATAGAATTGAATTATAAATTTTTAAATAGGTCAAAATATAATTTAATGATTAAACTAACTTAAAGTTTTATAATTTATAATACTAAGCAGGGATTATAATTGAACTATAAATTTTTGGAAAGTGCAATTTTACCATTTTGAGAGGCTAAGGCCTGATGATTTTAATTAGGATAAATTTCAAAATTAGACATAATTTTTTATTCAATGTGCAACTTGATACATAAAACTTTGATTGTGGTTTAAATATATACATGAAACTTTAACTTTGATTGCCCATATACATTTTTATATTAGATAAATATAATTATTTGTATATGTAATATATAAACACTAAATGATAATATATCAATAATTATGTTAATAATTTGTGAGAACTGGATCCAATCAAAATTTCATATACAAAATCGTACATTAAAACAAAGTTAATGTATAGTTTTGAGATTCATCCCGTTTTATCTAAAACGTTACTAGTATTACTAATAATGTTATAAATTTAGCGATACCTAACAATGAGAAATTAAAGCAGAAAGATTAAAACGGTTTAGGATTTAGGGTTTAGAGTTATGTATTGTTTAATATCTAACAAGCTTGCCATTGGTGAATTAAAATAGATGGAGGAGTTCACTCAACCAAGAAAGAGTGAGCGGATAGTGAAGACAATTGTGGCAGGGCATCAAGTTCCATTGTATGGTGGGATACCGGTTCTTGTGGACACTAGACCGCACCTGAACCGGATTTCAGTGCCTTTGAACCTGACTTTCATGGTGAAATCAAGAACTTACATTTTGGGCACAATGGTGAAAACCAAGTTCTATGGTGGATTCATATGCTCTTTCACATTCAAAGGAAATAAACTTGGGGAATCCTTTAATCTTACGGATTCATGTATTTATCAGTGAAAATTTGCTCTTACAATAGTTTACAAGATTCAAGACCATATATGTTTTTGCAAATTAGTCAATTTTTTTCTTTGAATTCGAAAAATTAGATCGGATTAATCTGGATTTTGACTTGATTTGATCATGAAAAGTCAAGTATCTAAATAGGGGCGAAGCTAGAAATTTATTTTTTAGGGATCGGAATTAAAATTATATAAAAAATTAAAATTTTATTAATTAAGGGTGTTCACCCTCTATTTTTTTTTTCATTTTGGCAACTTATACTTCTATATTATTGAATATGTCTCAAAATCTGAAAAATTCGTAGAGGGGTCATTTTTAGATCCAAAATGAATAGATTCAAGAAATAAGAGAATTAAGGATATCCATTAGAAAAACTAATCCAATCCATAAAGATATATCGGAAAATACAATATTTTTGTTACTCGACCAACCATCAGGAGAAGTAAATACAACAGGCCTTTAACCGCTTTTATTTGTACATGGGGTCGAGGGTGATTTTTTTATTTCACGTTCACAAATAGGCATGCTAGATTATGCATTCATCTATCTATATATATACAGATAAATAAATGATCTATAGGTTGTGTGATCTGGGTTTGAGTCGTGCTAGTCGTGTTGGTTGTTCGAGCTTTACCCTGTTATTGTAATTCAAAAAATATATACATTTTTAGAGCAAAAATTATAATTTTTTCATTTTAGGAGAGATTAAGGGTAGGTTTAGATGGACGGTATGTTTACTTACGATTAGTATAAAAATAGTTGTAACAGTGAAATTAAATATTATAACAACACTGTTGACACCATTTTTTGGACGGAAAACGGGGTCGACTTGGATTTTGAAAAAAGAATGAAAACGGGAGTCGCCACCAATCCTTTTTTTGATGAGGTGTGATCGGGTCACCTCAAAAAGTGGTTGTTTTTAATAAATGATTTAATTTTATTAAAACAACGATTTTGGTCTACGAAATTCAGAAAAATGAGTTCGGGAGTCGGTTACGCACGAGGAAGGATTAGCACCCTCGATACGCCCAAAATTGGTACCTAGTTGATTAATTAGTGTCTTAGTGTCGAAAATTAAAAATTTGAAGAGTTTTTAAAAGTACGATCCTTAAAAGAAACTCTGATAACGTGAATTGAAATATAAGATTCTCTTGTTCCGAAGGAATATCACATCCAGCACGTTAGGACACGATACTCTAAACCATCGAAATCAAGATCACCTTATAGTTTAATGAAACCATACTTTGAAGCTTTAAGAGGATATTTGGCTATTTAGTCGAACGAGAAATCGAAACCCAGCACGTTAGGGCACGTTTTCTCGATTTTCCAAACGCGAAATATTGCCTCATTTAGAAAAATTTTCCTTTTTTACGAATTCGGGTAAAAATTGATGTGACGGAATAACAATTACGATAATGCGAGTAAAAATAATACGAGCGAAGATAACAAAATAAATATATAAAAAATCAATTATATACAATAACAAGTAAATAAACAAAATAAAAAAACTAAAACATTTTTTAAAAAAATAATAATGGACACATAAATAAATAAATAAACATAAAGTAAAACAATAATAATAATAAAGAAATGAATAAAATTATAAAAGTTTTAAAAATGTATGTATGAATTTTAAAAGATTTAAAATACAAAAAAGAACTATGTAGGTATATATATAATGAAAATATGTATGTCTATACGTATATATATATGTGTATGTATAAGAATTATAAAACATGAAAACATAATTACATATATATAAATAACATGCGCATGTATGTATATATATTTCATAAAGACAAAAAAAATATAAATATGTATATTATAAAAATAAAATAACGTAAGTATGTACATACATTTATAAGTATATGAATTAAAATATGTAAATATATAAGTATATATATGCCTGTAGAAAATATGAAATATAAAAAATATATACTTAAAATAAATAAAGAATATGTACATGTATATATAAAATATAATAAAATATTAGAATAAAAATGAAATAAAAATATTAAATATGAAAATATATATATATGTATACGCGTACATAATAAAAATATATACTAATACATAATAATAATAATAGTAATACTAATAATACTAATAATATAAAAATAACAAGGATATTTAATAAAGATATAAGAATAAACGAAAAAAGGACTAAAATTGAATTAAAAACAAAGTTGTGGGGCAAATTTAAAATGAAAACAAAGAAAAGGGACTTAATTGTAACGCGCGTGCAACTTGGAGGGTCAAAAGCGCAATAAACCCAAGTATTAAAACGCTGCGCAGCATGGGGGACCAGAATGAATTCGGGGCGAAACCATGGAGCCAGATTAAAAATAAAGAAAAGCTTGATTGTAAACTCCCGAAAAAGCGGAAGGGCTAAAAGTGCAATTAGCCCTTCCAAAGAAAAACACGCGGATCCTCCCTGGTGCGGGTCGGGTCGACCCGACCCGCGTTCAAAACGACGTCGTTTTATCTATTTAAACCGGGGGTCCAAAACGGTGCGTTTTGACCCCCTATAAAAGTCAAAAAAATTTCAAAAAAATCATTTGTAAAGCTGAGGAAAAAAAAAAGAAAAGGGAGAGAGGAGAGGGGAGCTCGGAGCGATTTCCGGCAAAGGGGGGGTCACCGGACGGCCACCGGAGGCTCGCCGGCGCCGGCGCCGGCCACCGCGTGCGGTGGCCGGAAAGGTAAATTTTTTTTTTGTTAACTCTTTTTTTATAAATTTATGCTATGTATAGATATATAATAGATGAGTTTTTGAACAATAAAAATAAAAGAAACCTCAGATCTGACTGCCTTTTCGGGTGTTTTTCTTGCTTGAATCTGCTTTCTTGTATTCTTAAGTAATATTACAATTGAAAATGAAAGGAAAATCCCCGAAGAGAGAAAAAAAAAAGTCCCTATTCATTCTTGATTTTGGCTTTTTAAAGCCGATCCATAAACATTCATTTCTCTTTTTTTGTTTCTGTTTTGTTTATTCTTTGCCCCATTCCTCGCATGCTTCCTTTTGCTGTTGTTTCTGTTCTTGTTGCAGGTGGTGGCCGACAGTGGTGGGGTGTCAGACGGTATGGGCGTCGTGGAGGATGGCGCGGAGCAGAGGCGTGCGAGGGGTTGGGCAGAGGCTGGAGCGGCGCGCCCTAGGCATGCTGCGCCTAGGGTTTTCTGCTGCAGACATTTTGTTGTTTTTTTTTATTTGGGCTAGGGTTTCTGCTATTGGGCTAGGTAGTGGGTTAATTTTGGGTAGTTTGGGCCATATGAAATTTGGGCTGTAATGTATTTGGTTTATGTTTTATTTTTATTTTGTTTTTGTTTTGCACTGGGCCCGGGCAAAATGGGCTCATACAGCTGCCCCTCTTTGCTCATTTTCGTGTAACGAGAATAGAGCAAAGACATCAAAAGGGCCAATTTTGCCCGGTCTTGCCGAGTCTTGACTTTTTGGTGCTCATCTTCTTCAAATAGCCTTATTCCAACCTGCCACGTCTTGTTGCTTCGATCCGCTCTACTGCAACTTCAGATACGCCTTGTAGCTTCAATCTACTCTGCTACGACTCCATGGGGATGAGATTTGTGTTTTTAGTCTGCTCCACTACTACTTAGGGAGATAAGACTGTAATCTTCGATCTATTCCACTGTCAAATACAGGGACAAGATCTGCTTTCTTCGATCTACTTCTTGCCCGGGAGATAGAACTATCAGCTTCAATGTACTCCACTGTAATCAGGGAGGTAAAAATCTGCCATCTTCGATCTGCTTTGCTGCCAAATACAGGAAGGCAAGATCTACAATCTTCAATCTATTCCACTGCCAGATACAGGGAGATAGAGTTATCGGCTTCAATGTACTCCCATGTAGTCAGGGAAGTAAAATCTGCCATCTTTGATCTTCAATCTATTCCACTGCCAAATGCAGAGAGATAGAGTTATCGGCTTTAATGTACTCTACTGTAGTCAGGGAGGTAAAATCTGCCATCTTTGATCTTCAATCTATTCCACTGCCAAATGCAGAGAGATAGAGTTATCGGCTTTAATGTACTCCACTGTAGTCAGTGAGGTAAAATCTGCCATCTTCGATCTTCAATCTATTCCACTGTCAAATGCAGGGAGATAGAGTTATCGGCTTCAATGTACTCCACTGTAGTCAGGGAGGTAAAATCTGCCATCTTTGATCTTCAATCTATTCCACTGCCAAATACAGGGAGATAGAGTTATCGGCTTTAATGTACTCCACTGTAGTCAGGGAGGTAAAATCTGCCATCTTTGATCTGCTTCGCTGCCAAATACAGGAAGGCAAGATCTGCAATCTTCAATCTATTCCACTGCCAAATACAGGGAGATAGAATTATCGGCTTCAATGTACTCCACTGTGGTCAGGGAGGTAAAATCTGCCATCTTTGATCTGCTTCGCTGCCAAATACAGGAAGGCAAGATCTGCAATCTTCAATCTATTCCACTGCCAAATACAGGGAGATAGAGTTATCGGCTTCAATGTACTCCACTGTAGTCAGGGAGGTAAAATCTGCCATCTTCGATCTTCAATCTATTCCACTGTCAAATGCAGGGAGATAGAGTTATCGGCTTCAATGTACTCCACTGTAGTCAGGGAGGTAAAATCTGCCATCTTTGATCTGCTTCGCTGCCAAATACAGAAAAGCAAGATCTGATATCTTCAACCAGCTCTGCTACAAACGAGAGAGGCAAGGTTTGTCTTCGATCTGCTTCGCTGTAGTAGAGCTGGTTGAAGACAAACCTTGCCTCTCTCGTTTGTAGCAGAGCTGGTTGAAGATATCAGATCTTGCTTTTCTGTATTTGGCAGCGAAGCAGATCAAAGATGGCAGATTTTACCTCCCTGACTACAGTGGAGTACATTGAAGCCGATAACTCTATCTCCCTGCATTTGACAGTGGAATAGATTGAAGATCGAAGATGGCAGATTTTACCTCCCTGACTACAGTGGAGTACATTAAAGCCGATAACTCTATCTCTCTGCATTTGGCAGTGGAATAGATTGAAGATCAAAGATGGCAGATTTTACCTCCCTGACTACAGTGGAGTACATTAAAGCCGATAACTCTATCTCTCTGCATTTGGCAGTGGAATAGATTGAAGATCAAAGATGGCAGATTTTACTTCCCTGACTACATGGGAGTACATTGAAGCCGATAACTCTATCTCCCTGTATCTGGCAGTGGAATAGATTGAAGATTGTAGATCTTGCCTTCCTGTATTTGGCAGCAAAGCAGATCGAAGATGGCAGATTTTTACCTCCCTGATTACAGTGGAGTACATTGAAGCTGATAGTTCTATCTCCCGGGGCAAGAAGTAGATCGAAGAAAGCAGATCTTGTCCCTGTATTTGACAGTGGAATAGATCGAAGATTACAGTCTTATCTCCCTAAGTAGTAGTGGAGCAGACTAAAAACACAAATCTCATCCCCATGGAGTCGTAGCAGAGTAGATTGAAGCTACAAGGCGTATCTGAAGTTGCAGTAGAGCGGATCGAAGCAACAAGACGTGGCAGGTTGGAATAAGGCTATTTGAAGAAGATGAGCACCAAAAAGTCAAGACTCGGTAAGACCGGGCAAAATTGGCCCTTTTGATGTCTTTGCTCTATTCTCGTTACACGAAAATGAGCAAAGAGGGGCAACTGTATGAGCCCATTTTGCCCGGGCCCAGTGCAAAACAAAAACAAAATAAAAATAAAACATAAACCAAATACATTACAGCCCAAATTTCATATGGCCCAAACTACCCAAAATTAACCCACTACCTAGCCCAATAGCAGAAACCCTAGCCCAAATAAAAAAAAACAACAAAATGTCTGCAGCAGAAAACCCTAGGCGCAGCATGCCTAGGGCGCGCCGCTCCAGCCTCTGCCCAACCCCTCGCACGCCTCTGCTCCGCGCCATCCTCCACGACGCCCATACCGTCTGACACCCCACCACTGTCGGCCACCACCTGCAACAAGAACAGAAACAACAGCAAAAGGAAGCATGCGAGGAATGGGGCAAAGAATAAACAAAACAGAAACAAAAAAAGAGAAATGAATGTTTATGGATCGGCTTTAAAAAGCCAAAATCAAGAATGAATAGGGACTTTTTTTTTCTCTCTTCGGGGATTTTCCTTTCATTTTCAATTGTAATATTACTTAAGAAAACAAGAAAACAGATTCAAGCAAGAAAAACACCCGAAAAGGCAGTCAGATCTGAGGTTTCTTTTATTTTTATTGTTCAAAAACTCATCTATTATATATCTATACATAGCATAAATTTATAAAAAAGAGTTAACAAAAAAAAATAAAAAATTTTACCTTTCCGGCCACCGCGTGCGGTGGCCGTCCGGTGACCCCCCCTTTGCCGGAAATCGCTCCGAGCTCCCTCTCCTCTCTCCCTTTTCTTTTTTTTTTCCTCACCTTTACAAATGATTTTTTTGAAATTTTTTTGACTTTTATAGGGGGTCAAAACGCACCGTTTTGGACCCCCGGTTTAAATAGATAAAACGACGTCGTTTTGAACGCGGGTCAGGTCGACCCGACCCGCACCAGGGAGGATCCGCGTGTTTTTCTTTGGAAGGGCTAATTGCACTTTTAGCCCTTCCGCTTTTTCGGGAGTTTACAATCAAGCTTTTCTTTATTTTTAATCTGGCTCCATGGTTTCGCCCCGAATTCATTCTGGTCCCCCATGCTGCGCAGCGTTTTAATACTTGGGTTTATTGCGCTTTTGACCCTCCAAGTTGCACGCGCGTTACAATTAAGTCCCTTTTCTTTGTTTTCATTTTAAATTTGCCCCACAACTTTGTTTTTAATTCAATTTTAGTCCTTTTTTCGTTTATTCTTATATCTTTATTAAATATCCTTGTTATTTTTATATTATTAGTATTATTAGTATTACTATTATTATTATTATGTATTAGTATATATTTTTATTATGTACGCGTATACATATATATATTTTCATATTTAATATTTTTATTTCATTTTTATTCTAATATTTTATTATATTTTATATATACATGTACATATTCTTTATTTATTTTAAGTATATATTTTTTATATTTCATATTTTCTACAGGCATATATATACTTATATATTTACATATTTTAATTCATATACTTATAAATGTATGTACATACTTACGTTATTTTATTTTTATAATATACATATTTATATTTTTTTGTCTTTATGAAATATATATACATACATGCGCATGTTATTTATATATATGTAATTATGTTTTCATGTTTTATAATTCTTATACATACACATATATATATACGTATAGACATACATATTTTCATTATATATATACCTACATAGTTCTTTTTTGTATTTTAAATCTTTTAAAATTCATACATACATTTTTAAAACTTTTATAATTTTATTCATTTCTTTATTATTATTATTGTTTTACTTTATGTTTATTTATTTATTTATGTGTCCATTATTATTTTTTTTTAAAAATGTTTTAGTTTTTTTTATTTTGTTTATTTACTTGTTATTGTATATAATTGATTTTTTATATATTTATTTTGTTATCTTCGCTCGTATTATTTTTACTCGCATTATCGTAATTGTTATTCCGTCACATCAATTTTTACCCGAATTCGTAAAAAAGGAAAATTTTTCTAAATGAGGCAATATTTCGCGTTTGGAAAATCGAGAAAACGTGCCCTAACGTGCTGGGTTTCGATTTCTCGTTCGACTAAATAGCCAAATATCCTCTTAAAGCTTCAAAGTATGGTTTCATTAAACTATAAGGTGATCTTGATTTCGATGGTTTAGAGTATCGTGTCCTAACGTGCTGGATGTGATATTCCTTCGGAACAAGAGAATCTTATATTTCAATTCACGTTATCAGAGTTTCTTTTAAGGATCGTACTTTTAAAAACTCTTCAAATTTTTAATTTTCGACACTAAGACACTAATTAATCAACTAGGTACCAATTTTGGGCGTATCGAGGGTGCTAATCCTTCCTCGTGCGTAACTGACTCCCGAACTCATTTTTCTGAATTTCGTAGACCAAAATCGTTGTTTTAATAAAATTAAATCATTTATTAAAAACAACCACTTTTTGAGGTGACCCGATCACACCTCATCAAAAAAAGGATTGGTGGCGACTCCCGTTTTCATTCTTTTTTCAAAATCCAAGTCGACCCCGTTTTCTGTCCAAAAAATGGTCTCAACAGCTTGGCGACTCCACTGGGGACAATAAGAGAGTCAAGCCACGTGTTGATTATTTCTTGTCTTTTTGTTGAAAGTGGAAAATTCGATTTAAATTTACGATCCTCTCATTGCATCTCTTTTGTTTTGAGTTATATTTTTTTATCGTGTTCTGTATTTTATTTTATACCTCTGCACATTGCATTGCATGACCGCTGGTCATACCCTTTTAAGTGGGAGTGAGAAACTACGCCTTCGTGAGGTTTTCACCTCCGCATGGGATAGTGAATCGCTTCCGGGATACATCCGTACCTATGTCTTCGTGAGATTTTCATCTCCGCATGGCCATAGGGAAATGTATTCCCCTGAACTGAACTCGGTCCATATGAGCCTATAACGGGTGAGGATCGAGGAATCTTCTGGTTCAGGTACCCTTACTTTAGAACCAAACCCCATGTAGTGAACCTTAGGAGCCCACCCTAGGTAGAACCACTTCGAACCCCTAGTATTCACCCAAATAGGTGTTCTATTTATTCTTGCTTGCTTTTGCTTTGTACTAACATGTTTTCTTTTTATTATGATTGCATTGCATTTTCATCATAAAAAGAGGTGTTGATTCACGTTCAATGTCTAAATAGAGAGCTCGTCATAAGAAAATGGGTTTCTTGATAAAGTGGATGACGATACGGTTGTCCTAATACGGTCCGAGAAGATATAACCAAAGAAGGATGATAGTTCAGTAGAGGACTATACAACTTTGCCTCGTTGTCTGAAGACTCAAGATGACAAAGATTATTCGAGAACCGCTAAACTTTTTAAAGAGAAGCCAACGAGCATCACAAGGATGAGTGAGTAACGAGTCGCGGCCCAGATGAAGAAAAAGAGATAGAAGGGATGTCCCTTTTGAAGAGTTCGGGAGATTTATCTTAACGCTCGAATGAAGAAGAGGATCGAATGTCCCCGCCTATGACGGCAAAGCCGTATATATATCTGCTTTATGTAAATAGATTTGTTTTCTATTCCAGTTGTTCTAATAGAATTGAACCAAGAATCAACGTTTCTTTTGGCATTCATTTCATGCATTTGCATTACATTGCATCATATGCATTAGACTTTCACGAAGTGACCCTAACTAGGTAAAATTATTTCAGTTACCATGGAAACCACCAAAAATCTAATCAAATATCACTACGGTACTCGTCGCCAAACGAAAGCAATGGATCAAAGGTTGGAAAGATTGGAACAGTTGCAACGAGAGATGCAAGATCAGATGCACGAACGACTGGAAAAAATCCAGCAAGACATGTTAGAATCCCAGAACACTGTGATGAACCAAGTAAAGCAGTTATTGACTGGAAGGAATGACAAAGGAAAAGGCCCTTTAATTGATGCTGGGGATGATCACGATGACCCTGCCTATCCTCCAGGTTTCACCCCAACTAACATCCAAGCGCAACCAGAGGTGTACCCGCAGAGGGCACCTGTTACCATTAGATCCCAATACCAGGTCGGTGCCCCAGCATTGATGAACTTTTCAACAGGCTCGGGTTCTAATCCCGGTGATAATCCTACCAACCCCGTGTTTCCTGATCTCGATAACATGGCAGAGATGGAGAAAGCGAAAACGGACTTGTCAAAACAACTTGAGGACCGATGTAGATGGCTAGAGGAGAAATTTAGAGCCATGGAGAACACCGACTACCATTGTGGAGTCGACGCCAAGGACTTGAGTTTGGTACCTGATCTAGTACTCCCTCCCAAATTCAAAATGCCGGAGTTTGAAAAGTACAACGGGACTAGTTGTCCTGAAGCTCATATAACTATGTTCTGTCGAAGAATGACGGGATACATCAATAATGATCAACTGTTGATCCACTGCTTCCAGGACAGTCTGATCGGGTCTGCAGCTAAGTGGTACAACCAGTTAAGCCGCGTCAACATCCATTCATGGAAAGACTTGGCGCAAGCTTTTATGAAGCAATACAGTCATGTGACAGATATGACACCCGATAGAATCGCATTGCAGAACATGGAAAAGAAGCAAAGTGAGAGCTTTAGGCAATATGCCCAAAGATGGAGAGAGGTCGCGACACAGGTCCAGCCGCCTCTTTTAGAGAAAGAAACCACGATGCTTTTCATTAACACTCTGAAAGCACCGTTCATTAACCACATGTTAGGAAGTGCTACCGTGAGCTTCTCAGATGTAGTGATGTCTGGTGAAATGATTGAAAATGCAATAAGAAGTGGGAAGATAGGTGCGGAAGAAGGCATCAAGAGATCAACCCCAAAGCACAAAGACAATGAGGTGAACAACACGAGTACATATAGCAAGGGTTATTCAAAACCAATTACGGTGAATCAGCCAAGAAAAATGGTCGCTAACCAACAAGGCTCATTGAGACAAGAACCTGGAGTGAAACCAGGTACTGAGAACCTTCAGTTCACACCAATTCCAATGTCGTATGAAGAGTTGTATCAAAATTTATTCGATGCGCATGTTGTTTCCCCTTCCTACTCAAAACCCCCACAACCTCCATATCCAAAGTGGTATAATGCGAACACACACTGTGACTACCACGCAGGAATTACGGGGCACTCAATAGAGAATTGCATCACCTTCAAGAAACTAGTTGAAAAACTCATCAACATGGGTATTGTCAAGTTGGGTGACTCATCTACTGCAAAAATCTGCTACCCAATCATGATTGACAATAAGGCGAATACGATGTATGAAGAGATATTGGGAAGTGTTCACATCAATGACATGCATGAAGACACAACTGAAGAGGGAACTTTGTTAGATGTCTGCCCTCATAAACTTGGAAGTGTTCTAAATAAATCAGACTGTAAAAGAAGTCTCTGTAGTATTTAGAGCCTACTTAGAGTAATATTCAGAACAAACTTGTTGCTTTTAGCCTGAAGCAATATGAATTTTTTGTGAAATAGGCTCATGTCTGAACGTCGTTATTTTAATGAAATGCATCTTTGCGATCATTTTTGAGCTAATATTCTTTCATTCTTTATGAATAATTATTTTTAATCTTTCATTCTTTCTCCAAAATCATTCATTCATTCATAATTATACTGTACAGATAATTATTCTTAAATTCATACATTCTTTGTATATTCTTTTGCACCAACAACAGGTCCCTGAATATCAACGACATGAATGACACTGCTACAGACTCAGAATCTCCTTTTGAGCGAGACATGTGTTTAGAGAAATCTCATGACTTCGAAGATGACATAGATTGTGGCCTATCTCCGTACTTATTGAGGAGGGTAGAACAAGGTGAAAACAGATTCCACCTTACGAAAAATCAATGGAGTCCATGTGAGGTATGAAGGTTACTAGGTCGATCTCGCCAAAAAAAAAAGGTCTGGTGGTCATCAGTTTATCTTCACGGGAAGAAGCTGCTTCATATGCCAATGTCACGAAGTCAACAGCAAATTTTTTGAAAAATCACAAAAAGTCAAAAAGAATCATACTTGACAATGCACTAAATTTGAACAAGAGCAAAATATAAGAAGTTTGCAGTCTGTTCAAGATTAACACCATATCGCCAAAAAAAAATCTCTCAGGGCAACGCCCTCTTTTTGGGCTTATTGCAGTTTCACCTATTGAGGTCGAGATTTCCTTCTCTTTGAGTTTTTGGATCCAATCCTGGTTGGAGAGGAATGTTCAAAATATCTATCATGGTCAAATATACCAAAAGCAAATGGTATGAGTTCACCAAAACAAGGTTTCCTCCAGAGATTCCCACAAAGGAGACCCGATATCAAAGAAGATCCTTCCCATACAAAGGGGACTTCAGAAGAAAGTGGATGTCAAGCCAGAAGGACCTTATGTGGAAGGCTTTATCTGGGAGAGTGTAGGTATTGACCAAGATAGATGGCAAGAACTTGCCTAATCTTGAGAATTTTGATTCAAGGAACAAATACTTCACTTAAAAAAAAGAGAATTAATGAAAAAGAAGAAAAGAAAAATGAGTGAAAAAAGGAGAGGCCAATGTGAAAACCCGCAAAGGGCGCCTTGAGACCAAAGGGGCTTGAGTTGAAAACCCTAAAAAAAGGGGCGACTCAAATTTTGGATCAAATTGGGGCATGAGGCGATCAGAGCATCTCAAATTTTGATCAAATCGGGGCATGTAATGATCTTGCTATACCTGATTCAACAGGAAAGGGTAGGTAGCATCTTGGGGTATCGACAAAGTCTTGTAGATCTCCTAAACACATGTCAAACACAGAATGGTCTTTCAAAGAGTTGGTACAGAGAAGTTCAAGCTACGATATCTGGGGCATCTTGTCCTCATACTTTTTTTCTCTTGGAATACTTCATTCTTTTTCAAGATACGTGTTTCCAATTAATTCCCCTTTTATTCTTGCTATCCTTGATAGTTTATCCATTTTGAGCTATGCTCTCAAATCAATTCTATTTTATCTATCGTTATGATCTTTTGCAAGCATGTTGCATTGGAATAATGATTAATGGACTAATAAAATTTTCACGAAGGAAGTTTTGCATATTACTCTAAAAAGTTTCTAAATAATATAGGAGCCTGAAGCAGGACAATTGTTTAGAACACTCCAAATTTAAAGGTTGGAAATTTGGGAAGGAATAGTCTAAATTTAGACTTTCTCTTTGGATTTTTGTTGTCAAATGCGTTGATTGACAAGATGCCGTGTTGGTGACAAAGCTTGAATAAACAAGAAAGTGATAATCTTCAGGCAATATGAAGAGGTTACCTCGGGAATGAGAGCCCTTGTTTGCGCAGGAGTCTTTGGTACGACACCTTGGGAACGATGTAAGGGACCAGAAGGATTTAAATCTTATACCCTTAAATTACGATAGGAGAAGATTGAAAAAAGCCATATCTTTCTACCCTTGGGTTACAGTAGGAGATTGATGGTACAAATTTTATGTCACAATGGATTGAACTACGATGTTCACAGTGGGGGCAATCAGATTACGTGTTTCTTTGGAAATGCCGGCTGGTCAAGAAGGCATTGCGACACGTTAGTGATAAAGCCTCAATAAGCTTTTGAGCGATGATTTCCTAAGCATTAAGGAATTATTTTCATGACATTCTACATTCATTCAAACACCATTCACGCATGTCTAGTTAGGAGCATTTGATTCATTTTGATCATGCCATCCTAATCATTAGGCATAATTAGGTTCATTATACAGGTCATGTTCCCTAGAGGACAGATCAGTAAAAATTGAAGATAAACCCTGCCTCTCTCGGTCGTAGCAGAGCTGGTTGAAGTTATCAGATTTTGCCTTCCTGCATTGACAGCGAAGCAGATCGAAGACAAACCTTGCCACTCTCGTTTGTAGTAGAGCTGGTTGAAGATAGCAGATCTTGCCTTCCTGCACTGACAGCGAAGCAGATCGAAGACAAACCTTGCCTCTCTCGTTTGTAGCAGAGCTGGTTGAAGATATCAGATCTTGCTTTTCTGTATTTGGCAGCGAAGCAAATCAAAGATGGCAGATTTTACCTCCCTGACTACAGTGGAGTACATTGAAGCCGATAACTCTATCTCCCTGCATTTGACAGTGGAATAGATTGAAGATCGAAGATGGCAGATTTTACCTCCCTGACTACAGTGGAGTACATTGAAGCCGATAACTCTATCTCCCTGTATTTGGCAGTGGAATAGATTGAAGATTGCAGATCTTGCCTTCCTGTATTTGGCAGCGAAGCAGATCAAAGATGGCAGATTTTACCTCCCTGACCACAGTGGAGTACATTGAAGCCGATAATTCTATCTCCCTGTATTTGGCAGTGGAATAGATTGAAGATTGCAGATCTTGCCTTCCTGTATTTGGCAGCGAAGCAGATCAAAGATGGCAGATTTTACCTCCCTGACTACAGTGGAGTACATTAAAGCCGATAACTCTATCTCCCTGTATTTGGCAGTGGAATAGATTGAAGATCAAAGATGGCAGATTTTACCTCCCTGACTACAGTGGAGTACATTGAAGCCGATAACTCTATCTCCCTGCATTTGACAGTGGAATAGATTGAAGATCGAAGATGGCAGATTTTACCTCCCTGACTACAGTGGAGTACATTAAAGCCGATAACTCTATCTCTCTGCATTTGGCAGTGGAATAGATTGAAGATCAAAGATGGCAGATTTTACCTCCCTGACTACAGTGGAGTACATTAAAGCCGATAACTCTATCTCTCTGCATTTGGCAGTGGAATAGATTGAAGATCAAAGATGGCAGATTTTACTTCCCTGACTACATGGGAGTACATTGAAGCCGATAACTCTATCTCCCTGTATCTGGCAGTGGAATAGATTGAAGATTGTAGATCTTGCCTTCCTGTATTTGGCAGCAAAGCAGATTGAAGATGGCAGATTTTTACCTCCCTGATTACAGTGGAGTACATTGAAGCTGATAGTTCTATCTCCCGGGGCAAGAAGTAGATCGAAGAAAGCAGATCTTGTCCCTGTATTTGACAGTGGAATAGATCGAAGATTACAGTCTTATCTCCCTAAGTAGTAGTGGAGCAGACTAAAACACAAATCTCATCCCCATGGAGTCGTAGCAGAGTAGATTGAAGCTACAAGGCGTATCTGAAGTTGCAGTAGAGCGGATCGAAGCAACAAGACGTGGCAGGTTGGAATAAGGCTATTTGAAGAAGATGAGCACCAAAAAGTCAAGACTCGGCAAGACCGGGCAAAATTGGCCCTTTTGATGTCTTTGCTCTATTCTCGTTACACGAAAATGAGCAAAGAGGGGCAGCTGTATGAGCCCATTTTGCCCGGGCCCAGTGCAAAACAAAAACAAAATAAAAATAAAACATAAACCAAATACATTACAGCCCAAATTTCATATGGCCCAAACTACCCAAAATTAACCCACTACCTAGCCCAATAGCAGAAACCCTAGCCCAAATAAAAAAAAACAACAAAATGTCTGCAGCAGAAAACCCTAGGCGCAGCATGCCTAGGGCGCGCCGCTCCAGCCTCTGCCCAACCCCTCGCACGCCTCTGCTCCGCGCCATCCTCCACGACGCCCATACCGTCTGACACCCCACCACTGTCGGCCACCACCTGCAACAAGAACAGAAACAACAGCAAAAGGAAGCATGCGAGGAATGGGGCAAAGAATAAACAAAACAGAAACAAAAAAAAGAGAAATGAATGTTTATGGATCGGCTTTAAAAAGCCAAAATCAAGAATGAATAGGGACTTTTTTTTTTCTCTCTTCGGGGATTTTCCTTTCATTTTCAATTGTAATATTACTTAAGAATACAAGAAAGCAGATTCAAGCAAGAAAAACACCCGAAAAGGCAGTCAGATCTGAGGTTTCTTTTATTTTTATTGTTCAAAAACTCATCTATTATATATCTATACATAGCATAAATTTATAAAAAAGAGTTAACAAAAAAAAATAAAAAATTTTACCTTTCCGGCCACCGCGTGCGGTGGCCGTCCGGTGACCCCCCCTTTGCCGGAAATCGCTCCGAGCTCCCCTCTCCTCTCTCCCTTTTCTTTTTTTTTTCCTCAGCTTTACAAATGATTTTTTTGAAATTTTTTTTACTTTTATAGGGGTCAAAACGCACCGTTTTGGACCCCCGGTTTAAATAGATAAAACGACGTCGTTTTGAACGCGGGTCAGGTCGACCCGACCCGCACCAGGGAGGATCCGCGTGTTTTTCTTTGGAAGGGCTAATTGCACTTTTAGCCCTTCCGCTTTTTCGGGAGTTTACAATCAAGCTTTTCTTTATTTTTAATCTGGCTCCATGGTTTCGCCCCGAATTCATTCTGGTCCCCCATGCTGCGCAGCGTTTTAATACTTGGGTTTATTGCGCTTTTGACCCTCCAAGTTGCACGCGCGTTACAATTAAGTCCCTTTTCTTTGTTTTCATTTTAAATTTGCCCCACAACTTTGTTTTTAATTCAATTTTAGTCCTTTTTTCGTTTATTCTTATATCTTTATTAAATATCCTTGTTATTTTTATATTATTAGTATTATTAGTATTACTATTATTATTATTATGTATTAGTATATATTTTTATTATGTACGCGTATACATATATATATTTTCATATTTAATATTTTTATTTCATTTTTATTCTAATATTTTATTATATTTTATATATACATGTACATATTCTTTATTTATTTTAAGTATATATTTTTTATATTTCATATTTTCTACAGGCATATATATACTTATATATTTACATATTTTAATTCATATACTTATAAATGTATGTACATACTTACGTTATTTTATTTTTATAATATACATATTTATATTTTTTTTGTCTTTATGAAATATATATACATACATGCGCATGTTATTTATATATATGTAATTATGTTTTCATGTTTTATAATTCTTATACATACACATATATATATACGTATAGACATACATATTTTCATTATATATATACCTACATAGTTCTTTTTTGTATTTTAAATCTTTTAAAATTCATACATACATTTTTAAAACTTTTATAATTTATTCATTTCTTTATTATTATTATTGTTTTACTTTATGTTTATTTATTTATTTATGTGTCCATTATTATTTTTTTAAAAATGTTTTAGTTTTTTTTATTTTGTTTATTTACTTGTTATTGTATATAATTGATTTTTTATATATTTATTTTGTTATCTTCGCTCGTATTATTTTTACTCGCATTATCGTAATTGTTATTCCGTCACATCAATTTTTACCCGAATTCGTAAAAAAGGAAAATTTTTCTAAATGAGGCAATATTTCGCGTTTGGAAAATCGAGAAAACGTGCCCTAACGTGCTGGGTTTCGATTTCTCGTTCGACTAAATAGCCAAATATCCTCTTAAAGCTTCAAAGTATGGTTTCATTAAACTATAAGGTGATCTTGATTTCGATGGTTTAGAGTATCGTGTCCTAACGTGCTGGATGTGATATTCCTTCGGAACAAGAGAATCTTATATTTCAATTCACGTTATCAGAGTTTCTTTTAAGGATCGTACTTTTAAAAACTCTTCAAATTTTTAATTTTCGACACTAAGACACTAATTAATCAACTAGGTACCAATTTTGGGCGTATCGAGGGTGCTAATCCTTCCTCGTGCGTAACCGACTCCCGAACTTATTTTTCTGAATTTCGTAGACCAAAATCGTTGTTTTAATAAAATTAAATCATTTATTAAAAACAACCACTTTTTGAGGTGACCCGATCACACCTCATCAAAAAAAGGATTGGTGGCGACTCCCGTTTTCATTCTTTTTTCAAAATCCAAGTCGACCCCGTTTTCCGTCCAAAAAATGGTGTCAACAAACTCTATAAAGTGAGACAAAAAATAAACTAAATATACTGCACTGCACTCCACTGCCTATCCAAATTCACCATAAATTGAGTGGTTGTATCTAATCTTGTCCAATTCAAAAATGACTCAGAATAACAAACTATTAAAACCGAAATGATGTCACCCAAAATGACTTGAAGTCGCTTGTAAGTTGTAATGACACTCGAGATAACCCCACTTGAAAATCAAATTGGTAAATCCAAAATGATTTGATCTATAGCCATTCTAAATTTGCCAACTGTTAGGTCCAATTACACTATACTCCATGATCAGTGAAACACATGGCTACAATATATAGGTCCATTACTTGGTCAGTCCATACAATATAGGTTATTGAAAACCAAAAACAATAGTAGTTTAGCTGCTGCTTTCAGTTCCAGCGGTGGTCGATCTGGGTCTACATGAGGGGAAGTTTATAGAGGCTATTTAGGCCTACGTCTAAGCTGAGTGGCTGGGAAGGTGGTGATTGGCCAAATTTTGACCCTAAAAATGATAAATTTATGTTTAATTTTTTTAGAAAGGATTAAATTTTAAATTATTGTATACCTCTCAATTCTAAGACACATGACAGCACAGCAAGTTGCTTTAAAGATTTCTCTCCAATTTTTATGGATTGGCTAGTTATCCAAGGATTAATAATCTGAAATGTTTGATTCCAGTCAATCTCTCGTTTTCCCTAGAAGGATCGACCATTCTCATCACCAGCTAGCCACTTGCTCTTTCTGGAAGGTTCTCATCCACTAGCTAGCCATTTGTTCTTGCCGGAAGGTTCTCGTCTACCCATTCTTCAAGACCCTGTTCTTCTATTGAATATATGATTTTTTTTAGGCCAACAACGGCTTGGAAGAAATGACTAAATGTGTCTCATCATAGACATTCTTCTCATGTATCCCACAATGATGATTCGATTGTAAGTTCACCACTTTACCACTACTAAATACAGAACCTCCCTTTTAAATACCTCTAAACACGATAAAGAGAAAATTGATCCTCAAGCATTTGAGCCACCTTATTGTCCTCAATCTCCTTACTCACTTTACTCCTTCAATTCTCCGCCCTATTAAAGTAAACTTTCCTCAACACCATCGCATTTTCTTCTGTGTCTACTCCCTTATTAATACAACCACATCTAAAAAAAATTACATTTTAATTTTTTTAGCAAATATGATTTAATTTTTACCCTTCAAAAATAATAAATTTTTAATTCAGCCCTTAAAAATTATAAAATGGTAATATAATTATGAAATAATATTTAATCCCTCAAAAATTTATAATTTAATTTCAAACCAAAAAATTTGAGACATTGGCATGCTAAAACCTCACAATAGTGCCCATGAAAGGGCACGAGAATATATTGTCTTAGCATTTATAATCAATGCGTCATCCAATCGCCCATCCAAACTGATCATTAATTGTTTTTCTAATAAAAAAGAATCAAAAAATAATTTTGATTTACAATAATTTAATTAATGATTTCCATCTTTAATCATTAATGGATTATCTTTAAATATAAAATTATAAAAAAATACTATTTTGGTTCAAATTGTAAAATAATTATTAAAAACCATAATATTTGAACTCCAGTATGATTTATTGATCATGAGTGTTCATCCCACAACTTACATCATGATTCCAAGTTGTAGTGCCATTACTGTGTGTGACAACGATTTATTCTTGTCAAAAGTGTGTGAATTATATACAAAAAGATATAAAATTATAAGGTGTTTGATTAATAATAGAATCAAATTTTTATTAATTGATTTAAACTAAGTTCTAAAAGAATTAATCGTTAATTGAACCGATGGTTTTGTTAAGAGTTTAATTTTTTAGAGTTTATAAATATAAAAATAGTGTAATCATAGTACAATCATAAATATATATTTAAGCAATTATAAATAAAATCAAACTAATACAAAACACAAACAAACCTTCAATTATCTAGTTCTAGAGAATTTGTGCGCTTAGGAGTCCCTAATAATTAAATAAATCAAGATTTTACTATGACTGCAATTTTAGAGAGACGCGAAAGCGAAAGCGTATGGGGTCGCTTCTATAACTGGATAACTAGCACTGAAACTCATCTTTACATCGGATAGTTTGGTGCTTTGATGATCCCTACCTTATTGACCGCAACTTCTGTATTTATTATCACCTTTATTGCTGCTCCTCCAGTAGGTATCAATGGTATTCGTGAACGGATCTCTAGTTTATGGAAACAATATTATTTCTGGTGCCATTATTCCTACTTTTGCAGCTATAGGTTTGCACTTTTACCCGATTTGGGAAGCGGCATCTGTTGATGACTGGTTATACAATGGCAATCCTTATGAGTTAATTGTTTTGCACTTCTTACTTGGTGTAGCTTGTTACATGGGTCGTGAGTGGGAACTTAGTTTCCATCTGGGTATACACCATTGGATCGCTGTTACATATTCAACTCTTGTTACAGCTGCGACCGTTGTTTTCTTAATCTATCCAATTGGTCAAGGAATTAAAAAGGACATATTAGACTAAAACCTACACATAGCTACAACATAACACATATTGAACTTTGTTACACAATGACGCAGGGCCTCCTCAACCTTTGTCAACAATACAAAACCTCATTGGCAATCAAACGATATTTCTTATGGATAAATAATCAGTTTTCATTTAACCAAGCAAAATTAATCTTTCAACGTTGTTTAATAGATAATTTAATATATCTAGTAAAAATATCAAAGCATATTGACTTATCTGGTCCTCCAATTTTATTAAAAAAATATCATTTTAACACTTTATTTAATTTTTTTGTCTCTTTTAGCTATTAAATTTGCACTGTTTGTCAAATCATCCCAAAATAGATGAAAAAGTTAACTTTTGTAAACTTAGCTGACGTGACATACATGTGGATGCCATGTCAGCAATTAAATAATTTTTTAAATTTTAAAAAATTCAAAAAAATTTATAAAATTTATTTTTAAAAATTAAAAAGTATAAAATTATAAATAAAATATTTTAACATATTTTAAAATTAAATAATTAATAACGCGGCATATACGTGAACTGCTACATGGATATATGTTCCTCAATGTTAATTTTTCCATTCGTTTTAAGATGATTTAATAAATAATGTAAGATTAAGAGAAAAAAGATAAAAAGTTAAATTTAGGGCCAAATATCAAATCAAGTCAAAGTTTAAAAATTAAAAGAAAAATTTTAATAATTATTAAATATAAGAACGCATAAAAATAATATTTAAATATCAAATTTTTATTAATACAAATAACTTGGTTTTTTTTATATAAATACAAATAAATTGGTTAATATCATTTTTTCTAAATGGGTTTAAAATTCTACTCAAATTGGCTTAAATTAAAAATGCTAAACTCGAGTCTGATCCAGTCCATCCGTATTAAATATTTTAGACTATTTTTTATATAAAAATAAATTTTAAAAAATATAATACATCAAATATAATAAAATATTAAAATAAATGTTTCCCAACTGTTAGGATCGTCCCGAATAAGCAACGAACAAGTAAAAATAGTAGAAGAAATTGAGAAGATGAACACACAAATTTAACGTGGAAAAACCCCTCAAAAGAGGATAAAAAACCACGGGCAAAGATAATTTTACTATAATGGCAAAAGAATGAAGAGTACAAAAGATGGAGATAAAAACTAAACCCCGAAAACCCGAAAAACAAAGAACCCTCAAACGTAAACACAAAATTTTCTGAATGTGTTATGAGTTCTAATCTAATGGGTGTCTCTTAATTCTAAGATTGTAAAGGAGCCTATTTATAGGCTAAATTAGTAAGTCAAATAAACTATACTAATAAATGCTAAATATATTATACTAATAAATACTAAATCTTCTAGAAAGAAAATATATTTTGTTTAACTTGACTTGCAAGCAATCTATTAGAATTTGGGTCACATAATTCTAACAATCTCCACCTTGACACGAATTCTTTCAATGCCATCTTTGCCAAAACCCGCCACGGGCCTATCTTGAACTATGCAGGGAATTAACTGAGTCGAATCTATGCTTAGAAGCTGGAAGACTTCTAGCCTTCGACTTGTGCACTGCCAAATCAAAACTAACCCGGGTCTGATTTTCACGAATACAGTGCCCTAACTTTTCAAAACATGCATCCAAAAGAGAACCTCTCTTCAACGAAACGGTCATACCTTTTTCCCTCCTATGACCAAGTTGCCTCCGCTTCAAATGAGTTGACTTTGACTCCGTAACGGACGAGGGACGTCCGATTTCACCGGTCACTGTAGAACCTTCCAGAATATAAAGACTGCCGGTTCTTTTACCTTTTAACAAAACGAGAGCTCCACGAGATACTTTAATGTCGCTCGACTCGATGTTGATTCTGCATCCTTTCAAGTCTAAAATACTCAAGGAGATGAGATTCTTTCGTAAATCAGGTACATACCTGACATCTGAGAGTGTCCTAATCGTCCCATCGTGTATCCTAATTTTAACAGTACCAATACCGATTATTTTACTAGATGAATCGTTTCCCATGTGCACAACTCCACCTTCAACTGAACTGTATGTGGAGAACCATTCTCTATTGGGACACATGTGGAAAGAACATCCTGAATCTAGGATCCACTCAGACGTAAGCTTGGAGTTATCGCTCGTTGACACTAACAAGAAATCATCATCGCCTTCATCGACCAAATTAGCACCAGCTACATCTTCCTCGTTACTCTCAGCAGCTCTTTTATTTCGCAGTTTATAACAATCTGCTTTGACGTGACCTAACTTTTTGCAATAGCGACACCTTTTGTCTCTTTTCTTTGATGCTACCAAAACGGAAGCTTGTCTATCTGCTTTGCTATTCAAATCAAACTCATTGTCGAGTTTGTCTCTACTCAACAAATGACCCTTCACATCTTCGAACGAGAGTTTGTCTCTGCCATAAATCAGGGTCTCCTTGAAAGACTTGTATGAAGAGGGTAAAGAGCACAATAATAGCATAGCTTGATCTTCATCATCAATATGAACCTCAACGTTCTTTAAATCATTTAAAAGAGTAATGAATTGACTGATGTGATCTTTAAGAAGCTCACCTTCGTTCATGCGAAACGTAAATAGACGTTGTTTCAACACTAAACGGTTAGCCAGAGACTTAGTCGCATAAAGAGTTTCTAACCTTTTCCACAAGGCGAATGAGGTCTTCTCCATCAATACCTCCTGCAATACTGTATTCGCGAGGCACAACTGGATTGCAGACAAGGCCTTTTCATCAAGCTCTTCCCATTCTGTTTGATTTAGATTCTCAGGCTTTTTCCCTGTAACAACCTTTTTCAAGCCATTTTGAACTAGAATTGCCATCATCCGAACTTGCCACAGATTGAAATTTGTCTCACCATCGAACTTCTCAATTTCAAACCTTGTTGCTGCCATCTCTGAACGGGCTGATCTATGAAAGTTAAACTAGCTCTGATACCACTTGTTAGGATCGTCCCGAATAGCAACGAACAAGTAAAAATAATAGAAGAAATTGAGAAGATGAACACACAAATTTAACGTGGAAAAACCCCTCAAAAGAGGATAAAAAACCACGGGCAAAGATAATTTTACTATAATGGCAAAAGAATGAAGAGTACAAAAGATGGAGATAAAAACTAAACCCCGAAAACCCGAAAAACAAAGAACCCTCAAACGTAAACACAAAATTCTCTGAATGTGTTATGAGTTCTAATCTAATGGGTGTCTCTTAATTCTAAGATTGTAAAGGAGCCTATTTATAGGCTAAATTAGTAAGTCAAATAAACTATACTAATAAATGCTAAATATATTATACTAATAAATACTAAATCTTCTAGAAAGAAAATATATTTTTGTTTAACTTGACTTGCAAGCAATCTCTTAGAATTTGGGTCACATAATTCTAACACCAACAAATTGAAAATATATTAAAAAAATCTTTATACTTAAATAACATTAAGATAATTGTAACTTAGCAAGTTAATGTTTCTAAAATTATAACAAAATTAATAATAAAATAAGAGTTATAAAATATTTAAATAATAACAACAAAACAGTAGCAATAGAATAGTTAAATGGTAGCAAAACAATAGATTCGGGTCGAGTTTGGGCAAAAAAATTCTATTTGAGGTTCTACCCATTTAGAAAATAACATTATTTTTTGTCTAAGCCTATTTTTCGGGCCTATAATTTTATTCAAACTCTCTCACTTTTCAAATGAACCTTCAAACTTATACGAGTAGCGCAACCATAATGAATTCACATTTCACCCACACAAAGGCACAATAATGAAGCATATAAAATTTCAAGCAGCTGGATTCAATGGTTTATGAATTCGATGATATCTGCTTTGAAAGCTACTGAAAATTTGAGTATTCTTATTTGGTTACGTTGGTATAAGCAGGGTTGAAATTCGTTTAAAGTGGCTTTGAAGGTTGAGAGAAGGATATAAAGTGTTTTTTAAGTTATTTGACGAGGTATAAAATAGTGGAAAGAGTTTATTCGAGTCTGATTTACGATTTTTTCGGATAATTATCTTTTTAAATAAAAATAAAAAATTGAGTTATGATAAGTTTTTTGCACGTGTATATTTAGATGTGATCGGAGACACTGTTATCTTATTATAAAGTAAGTTATTATATGGGTCTTATGCGAAGACAAATGTTGTGGAAAGAGTTAACTTTGAATACAGTGATCATGAAATGTTCGGCCAGACAATCCCCCCCGGCTAACTATAGATAAAACGAGCTCTTCCTAATTTTCTTTTCTGGTCAAGATGATTGATTTGAACGAGATGATCACGTATATTTTGTGTTATAATTGAGATTAAATTATTTTATATTTATATAACTTTTTAAGACCGGGAATTAAGCAAAATCCAAACGTTTTCTTGATATAATAATCGGACGGTTAAAGGTAGGCAATGGGTCCAAATAATTATTTCTATAAACTCTAGGATGGTCCATTGGTTCTTGAAATTTTATGGCTTTGAAAATAGGAGAGAATCCTACTCAATGTATAAATAAATAAATAAATAAAATCTTAATCATCATTAATCAACAAACTTCATAGGGAAAGATTTGAGGATAAATATTAAAATTCTACATGAATTTTGATTTAATGTCTAATTTAATACATAAATTTTAATTTCGTACATTTATACACATGAAACTTTGATTGTAGTTTAAATATATAAATGAAACTTTAATTTTGATTCAATTAAGCATATATATAAATATTTTTTGTGCAATATACAAACATAAAATGATGCAACACCAACAATTGTGTTAATAATTTGTGAGATTTGAATTAAATAAAAAAATTCATGTATAAAATTGCACAAAATCAAAGTTCATGTATATGATTGCACATTAAACCAAAGTTGATGTATAATTTTGATATTTATCCCAAAGATTTATAATCAAATTAAAAAATTAAGGTTAACAATAGGTAATAAGTCCCTATACTTTTATTTTCAGGAATTTAATCTCTTTATTTTTCAGATTTCAAAATTTAGGTCTATTAAAATCTTTTTTTGTTGAATTCAGGTTAATTACAATGTCATTTTTTTAATTACATGGCTACTAAGTGAGTATTTGTTTTATTTCAAAATATCACACTAACAAATTTAATAAAAAAAATATTGTTAATAGTTGGACTTAATTTTGAAATCTGAAAAGTAGAATAACTAAATATTTGGAAATAAAAATACATGAACTAAATTTTAAATTTTTGAAAAGTATAAGGACTTGTAACATATTTTAACAAAAATTTAAAATAATTTTTTTAACAATCTCATTATAGGTTTTGATCTGCTTTTTTTAACACAATGTCTAGAACTACCCATAACCTCTCTCTAACCCATGAATAAGAGAATAATGTGCTTCAACACACTCAAACTCACGTTCTCTTGCATTGACAATAATAGAGTTAAAATTCAATGGGCTATATATATATTTAATCTAGGGCATAGATTCCATAAGGAAATATGCTTTGCTTTGGTAAGTGGGACTCCATGCTTATGCCATGGAATTTGTTCTTATCTCTTTTCACTCATTAACAAGCAATCATCTTTATTAATTTTTTCTTTGTCATTCTTATCAAATAAATGATTAAGTAGGTAATGTGTCAAAAATTAAATTAAATTATATCTTAAACAAATAAAAAATACATTCAATTCAATGAATTATATACTTGAGGGTCCATAATTAGCCACTTAAATCAAACAAATCTTATCAAATTTCAAGTCTACTTTAAGAATATGTGATTTCTTGATTTGGAAAAAAGTTAATATGACAAATAAGAGCATAACGGTTAAATTTTTTATTAGTCCCTGTACTTTGTTATAATTGTAGATTTAATCTTTATATTTTAATTTATTAATTTTTAGTCTTTGTACTTTCAAATTATAAAATTTCAATCCTTACTAGACGATAACTGTCAAAATAATTAAGTTCTGTTATTTCTAAAATCTAATGAGATAAACATATTATCATAAGTATAATGTCATGTCAGCTTACTGTTTCCACGTATTACTCACGAAGAAAAAACTAGTTTCATTAATGACTTTCATTGCCAATACTGAAATTTCAAAAATACGAAAAATATAAAAACTTAGAATGATTCGATTAGGGAATATGGACTAAATCTACAACTATACACATAATACGATACTAGAATTGAATTTAACCAACTGAATTTAATTGCTTATTCCACAACTTTCGCAAATATATAAGAACTAGTAGTAAAATTTAAACAAACTTTGTACCGTAAATTTCATTTCAACATGATTATACTATAATTATTTTACGATTTTAACCCAATTCATTATCGATAACATCTAATATATCCGTATTAAACACACATAGAAAACCAGAATCTAAAACCCTTCGTATGTTAAAACTACATACGTTCTCACATTTTACATGCACAAAAAGTGTTTGGGTGACAAAATCCATTGCTTTTCTTTTTCCCTCTTTTTTTTTTCTTGCTTTTTTTTACTTTTTTTTGTCTTTGTTTTCCTTATTGCGTTAGGCTTCTCCATTCAAACCATGGCTCTCTCTTTTTAGGGGGGGAGGGGCATGGAGACAAATTTATTCCCTTAATTTTGACATTTTATCCTTTTAATCCTGATTTTTTATGACTTTGGTCTTCAACATTAAAATTTTAATTAAATTATTTTATTATTTTACAAAAAAGTTAACTGGACTGTTAAAGTTTTAATGACATTGATATTGCAACTAGGTGATAGTTTCATTAAGTAGACGTAGATCACCACACATTTTACTATATTAATATAATTAAAATTTTAAAAACTCATTTAATTTTTTTCATCTTAAAAAAGTAATTCAACTAAATTTTAAAACTAAATAAAGCCAAAGTGAAAACTAAATTTATCCTTTATGCATTTTTTTCATCTTTTTTGCCACACTATAAGTAAACACCGAACACTTGGATCTTTATTGACAAAAATGGCTCTCTTTATTTGCTTCTTATCCCTTCTTCTCTTTTCCTCTGCTACTGCTTGTGATCGTTGCCTGTACCAATCCAAGGCTGCTTATTTCTCCAAAGCCAATGCACTTTCATGTAAACTGCCCATAGTTTTTTCTCTCTTTTTTTTTTTTTGTGGTTAATATGATGAATACCCAGATTAGTTTTTTACTTTAAAAATGAAATTTGGCAAAAACCCAGATTATATTTCAGTGAGAAATTTTGAGGGTAACAATCTAATTTGCATTTTTGTGTGGCTCTGTTATTGCAGCTGGAGCTTGTGGATATGGTTCCTTGGCATTAGGCTTAAGTGGTGGCCACCTTGCGGCTGGTGTTTCCTCTCTTTACAAAGATGGAGCTGGTTGTGGTGCCTGCTTTCAGGTTCGTATAAGTCATTTTAAAAGTTTTTGATGGCTTCTTATGTTTGAAATTTTGAGTTTTGTTTTCTCCAAAAAAAAAGTGTCGTTAGTGGGGAGTTGACAGATTTTTCAATAGGTCAGCATTCGGTTTAGGATGCTTATATTTGATTTTATCTCCGGGTTTTGTTTATCACCTTCATCGAGAGCCATGAAAACTTAACATTTGCTCTTTGTGAGATTCAAATTTGAATGGCATATCTTTGGTGGGTGAAGGTGCTTCGTCCTGAACCCCTCTTAGCTCTCTGCAAAGGTGAGAGACAAAACTCAAAGATAAAATCCAACATAAATATCCAGGGCTCAATACTGACCTCTATCAACTTTCAACAGAGAACACTTTACAAACTTTTCCCATAAGTGTCTGGCCTCTCTCAACAAGTTTGTTGATATTTTGTTTTTTAAACATGTTTTGGCAGATAAGGTGCAATAATTCAACACTATGTAGTAGTAAAGGGACAAACGTGACAATAACTGATATCAATCACAATAATCAAACAGGTTTTGTGCTTAGCACAAGAGCTTTCGTGGCCATGGCTAACCATGGTATGGGCCAACACATATTGAAACTTGGAACTGTAGAGGTTGAATATAAAAGGTGAGCCTAAT
The DNA here is from genome assembly GCF_007990345.1 of Gossypium hirsutum. Lineage (NCBI taxonomy): Eukaryota > Viridiplantae > Streptophyta > Magnoliopsida > Malvales > Malvaceae > Gossypium > Gossypium hirsutum. The sequence continues at coordinate 86,641,132 of NC_053427.1, forward strand.
TGAACTTTTTTTAGTTTAGATTATATATGAAAAATGCTTCAATTGAAAGTTGGTTAATTTCTTATTTGTCTTGGAAAAACAGGATACCTTGTGAATATAAAAACCAAAACTTAGCTGTTAGAGTTGAAGAATCAAGCCAAAAACCAAATTATTTGGCAATTAAATTGCTGTACCAGGGAGGCCAAACAGAGATTGTAGCCATTGATGTAGCTCAGGTTAAAGTCAAATTTCAAAGATTGTTTATAATTTTCAAGGTTAATTTTACTGGACATCATCGAACCATGACCCGAATTTTAGATTGGTTTCGAAATTCCAAAAAGTTTTAATCAATTTTTAAAGTATTAGTATAAAATCAATCAAGTTCTTCCATCAGCAGTGGTGGAACGAGCCAGTAATACTTGGGAGGGTCTAATTAAAATTTTTAGAAAAGTTTAAAGGGTCAAATTAAAATTTTTCAAAATTTGCAAAGGGGTTGGATGTTAAATTGTGCTCAAATATGGCATGTTGCAATTCAAAACATACTGATCAAATTATGAACACGTGTATATATATTGTATGGACGACTTAGATCTAACGCATCTTAAAAATAGCCCCTACATCGTTTTTTTAACATATCAAATCTATATAGTAAATATATAGTGTTTACAAATTGATCCACGTATTTTGAATATACTCTATATCAAATTGAAACTAGTATTTAAAGCTTAACCCACAGAATGACTTAAATAACACAATATTGATACTTTGAAACTCAATTTGAAGGTTTTAAACCTTATGGACTAATTTATAATCTGAGCGATAGTTCGGGGATTTCTAGTGTAACTTTCAAAGTAACCCCATAATTATTTTTGCTTGGTATATATTAATTCCAGGTTGGTTCTTCAAATTGGAATTTCATGAAAAGAAACCATGGGGCAGTGTGGGATACAAGTAGGGCTCCAAATGGTGCATTGCAGTTTAGATTTGTGGTAACATCTGGATATGATGGGAAGTGGATTTGGGCTAAAACTGTGCTTCCAGCTGATTGGAAAAGTGGAGTTGTTTATGATTCCGGGGTTCAAATCAATGACATTGCAAAAGAAGGTTGCTTTCACTGTGATTACAGCCATTGGTGATGATGACAGAGATGTTAATTTTTTGTTTAAGTCTTTGTGTGAATAGACATGTTTTAATATGGTCAACATATATAGTGAAATTTGAATAATTTAGAAGATTATAAAAAATTTATGAGTCTTTGAGAGCTTTTGTTTTGGTGAAAGAAAGATTAATGTAATATGTACAATTCTAATATAGAGACGAGATTAAATTGGTTTTTATATTATTAAATGGATAAATTTAGTTATTGTATTATTAAAAAAATCAAATAAGGTTAAATTTCAATAGAGTTAACATATATTTAAAAAATGGTTTGGCATGGGAGCAAGGGGTGCGCCAATTGGTTATTGAAAGTGATAGTAAAACGGCTATGAATTTTATACTAGGGAATGAGAGAGGGTGAAGCTCTTAGTTGGGGTTGGAGATCTGTAATTGGATGGCGAAGGATTGGTATGTTAAGCTTTTATTTGTGCCAAGAACGACAAATATGACAGCTGATACTATAGCTAAGGAGGTTAGAAGACACACAATGAGGCTGCTTGTATTTGCTCAACCGATTCCAGTGGTGCATGATGCGATCTTACAAGATAAGTGTTAAGCAAGTCTAATTTTAGTTTTTTCCGTTGAACACTGCAATTTAACTTCCTTTTTGTAGCAAAAAAAATCGTCATCATTATTTAATAAAGTTATATAAATGAAATATTTTGTTTGGAGTTGAACCACAAATGAAAAAAATTTATATCATCTTTTAAACAGTAAATGTTAATTTTGTTCTAATTTGAACTTATTTGATGTAGTCGAACTAAATTGATTTAATAATAAATGGACTAATATGATTAAGTCCCTAAAATAAAGGGATTTCGCATATAATTTTACCAGTAAAAAAGGCATGTTAGTCTCATCCCCAAGTAAATCAAATTGACAATGGCAAATTTTGTGTCTCATAATACTAAAATTGTTGTAGGGTCTCTCTAAATATTATTAAATAAATTAATATAATAAAAAATTTTCATTATGATCTCTTAAAATTTATAATTCAATTTTAAAATCCAAAAATAGAAAATTGGCTTCAATCTTGAAACAAAGCAAGGGCAATGCCAAGGAGTAGGCTGAAGCCTTGGAGCTATATGGTCCCTCCAGAAATTATAAAATTGATTCAATAATAAAATTATATTTTAATCTTTTAAAATTTTATAATTTGATTCTAGACTTAAAAGTTTATGAATTCACCCCTAATTTCAGTTGGCTAGTTTTTGGAATCTTAGGGTTCATTTGGATGGATGGTACATTTACCTGCGGTTAGTGTAAAAACAGCGATGACAGTGAGATTAGATATTGTTTCGATACTGTAGTGATACGTGATATTCGTGACAGGTTTTAAATATTTATAATGAATCGTTCTTGAAACTAACTATTATCACGATGAAGGTAAGTGGACCTATCGAACAGTAGTATAGCTTTAACAAGACCGGATTGTCGAACCCAAAGGAACTAAAAGTACTAGTAATGATTATCTTTTTGTTATCTAGCCTAAAAATAACGGGGTTTGTTTTAACTAACTAATTAATTAAACTAAGAAATCACAGAAGAGAAATTTGGGGAAAATACTTTTTGAAAAATTCGATTGATTAAGACAATACCTAAGGAAAAATCCACCTAGACTTCACTTGTTATTTGACTCTGAATCGGATGATTTATTCATTCAACTTGTTCCGTAGAGATCCCTAAGTTATATTATTATCTCTCTCGAGACAAACAACGTCTAACCCTAGTTTGAATAATTGAAATCTCTTTCTAATTAACGCCCTAGGGCTACATTAACTCGATCTATGGATCCCCTTATTAGGTTTCACCCTAATCCGGCAAAATCTTGTCACCCTATCTCTAGGCACGCAACCAACTCCGCTTAATTATGATAAATTTACTCTTAGACAATGTCTATTCCTCCTCTAAATAAGAGCGTAACTTGAATCAGTATCCTGGAATATCAAAACAAGAATTAAGAACACATAATTAAGAACAAGTCAAATATTTATCATACAATTCAGATAATAATAACAAGATCTGTCTTACATTTCATTCCCCTTAGGTATTTAGGGGTTTTAGTTCATAACTAAAAAGGTAAACATCTCAAAAGAATAATGATTACAAAACATCAAGAAAACCCAAAACTCCTGAAGGGAAATTTAGGGGAGATCTTCAGTCTTGATGATGAATTCGGCTTCTGAGATGGATCGATCGGCTTTCCTTGTAACATTCTGAAATAGGGCCTAAACGGAACAGTGGTTGCGAAACCACAAATTCGGTGTAGAAAATTTTATTTTATTATTATTTTGAGGTTCATGGTATGATTACATGATTGTTCGAAAATTTCGTGATAAAATTCTATGCATAAAGTGCTTAAGTTGAGGTTAGGGACTAAATCGAATAATTTTCAAAACTTGCATTCTAGAAGTTTTTAGTATGAAATTGTTTTGGAATATTAATTAGGAGATCTTAAATGGTAATTTGACCAATTTTAAGTTCATGGAAAAAATTAGGACATGGAAGGAATTTTTGAAAGTTTAGTAAGGAGGGGCATTTTGGTCATTTGGTTATTAACATTAATAAAAAGGTAAAAAGATGACAAAATTGTATCATCTTCTTCAAGTTACCAGCCGAACCTTAACTCTCTCCATAGCTGGGGTTTCTTCAACTTTCAAGCTTCATAGTAAGTGATTCCAAGCCCCGTTTTTAATGATCTTTACGTTTTTAAAGTCTCAGTAGCTCGATAAAGCTTATGCTAGCAATAATTTAAGTTAGGAATCAAATTTGGAAAAATACCCATAGGTGAAATTTGTGTATTTTGATGTTTTATGATGGAATATGAGGTTTTAAATTATGTTAGACAACTTATGCTACTTGGTTTTAAGTGAAAACGAGTAAAAAGGCTTAATCGGTAAAAATACCTAATAATCATAGTACATGTTAGTGTGTGAATTTGATGTTGTCATAGAAGGGAAAAATGATCAGCATGTCATAAAACATAAAAAAATAGGATGAAGTTTAATTTACGAGCCTTGGGGCAAAAGTGCAAATATGTGAAAGTTTAGGGGAAAATGTAAATTATCCAAAGTTTGAGTAAAGGGCTATTTTGATAAATGTTGATATTAAATAAGCTAAATTTTCTATTATAGATCAAGAAGAACGAAATTCGGGAGTAGATCAGGGAAAAGAAAAAGTAAAGGACTAAATTGTAAAGTTTAGTCACATTTTGTATCGAGGTAAGTTTACAGTAAATAAATGCAATATTCTTTTATTTTACATTATTATTGTCAATTTCCAGCATTTATATATTTATGTTATGAAAATATTTAAAGTCGAATTTAAGGTGAAGTGACAGAGGAAAAGTGTTAGAAAGTCCCGGTTGAACCCTAGGAATGTTAGGATATTAGGGTTGACAGGACAGAACAGAAATGAGCCATGTAAGTCCATGTTAGAAATATGGCTTTGGAGATAGGATTGAGCCATGTAAGTCCATATTATATATGGCATTGGAGACAGGAATAATTCATGTAAGTCCATGTCAAAGACATGGCATTGGCAGGATATTGATAGACAGGAACGACCCTAGTATCCTTAGTATTCCGAGTGGTTCAACGGGTCAGGATACGAGTTAAATTACAGTGAATTAATAGCAAAGGAAAAGTAGATTATATTTATGAAAAAGGAAAGGTCAGGTAAGAAAGAAGATAAGGGAATAAAGAAGAAGATAGAAATTGAGAAGTAAAGAAATTTATGATGTTAGATGATATTATGCATAATTATCCATTATGTTGAATGTTGTGATTTATTTTCTTGTAAGCTTACTAAGCCTAGTGCTTAATCTCTTTATTTTCTTCTTCTTATAGTACTTATCTAGCCACTCTGGGATCGAAGGAAACGTCGGAGGCCGATCACACTATCAAAGAAATAACTCGGTATAATTAGACGTTTTGTTTTGTGTATGGCATGTATAGAAACTTAGCTACTTTTGGTATATTATGAACAATGAATGATGTTTAAATACTTGCTAGTGATTAGCTAATAAAAATGGCCGATGATATGCATGTTTATTAATATGTATGATTGAATGGTGATTATCACATGAAAATTATGAAAAATGTGAAAGTAACCTAAAAACAGATTCAAGTAACAGAAATGACGTAACTTTGAAAAATAACTAAAAATTTTAGAAACATAGTTTGAAGATGAATAATATATTAAATTAAATCTTATTATGTCTATTTTCTTATGGAATAAGCAAAACAGGTAAAGGTATTATATTTTATGAGATATCTAAGTTTTAGTGAAACAGGGTCAGAACGATTTCTGGATCCCCTATTTCAACTTTGGAAATTCACCATAAATTGTACAAAACTAATTAGAAGGTTTACTTTATATGGTTATAATCCTTGTTGAGTCTAGTTTTAAGAGAAACAAACGGCTTAGTGATATGAATTTTTTACAGGAAGAAACATGGTTCGTAGTAAGAAGAGGTTAGTGCAGTCAAGTTTTGAAATAGGGGAAACTTTAACTAATAAACTGTACCAATTGGCCAAGTCAAAAAATCTATGAAAAAAATTAGTAGATAGATATATGAGTCTAGTTTTAGGAAAAATTTACGGATCTTAATTTTGAGTTTCGAAACTCAAGATATGAATTTTTAGGCGACTACAACGCAGAATGGCAGCACATTCCGAAAAGCTTAAATAAACAATTTAAAACTATTTAAGTGATAGATTAAGTTTAGTAATGCCTCGTGCTCGATTCTGGCAACAGTCTCGGGTAAGGATTGTTACATTCCTTGAGCAATTCCTTGCTCCCTCCTGTGTGTCCTCCTTTCCTCCTCCTTTAGGGTGTAGTTATAGGCTTTGGAATGCCTAAGACCCTCAAAAGTAGCCTTTTCCGAATAGGATTAAACTTGGGCTCGATAGGGACACGCCCATGTGCGATTACTTCAGGCCGTGGTCAAGCCTATTAAATAGGCACGAGCGTGTGGTCTACCCGTGTGAGTCGTGCTTCGATTCTATCAAATTGACACAGCCGTGTGGTCTGCCCATGTGAGGAAGTCCAGGCCATGTTGATTTTGTACATTGGCCCATTTTCTCTGTTTTTGGCCTGTTTCTCGTTCCTTTCACTCTCCTATGCTCACCTAAGTATAAAACATGAAATTAAGGCATTAGGAGCATCGAATTCACCCATTTTAAGGAAAAATCATCCATAAAACGTGCTAAACATGGGATAGAAATATGTATAAATTACGGTTTATCATGTAGCATGAGATAAAAAGAAAACTAAATGCACCGCACTGGAGATAAATGCCTATCCAGAAGAACCCTTAGTTTCCTTGAGTCGCAAGTTAATCTTTATGGATTTTGAAAGAGATGGTTAGTATTTGAGTTTCTAAGGAACAATATGAACCCCAAAACAAGAAGATTCAAAAAGAGGGGTATTGCAATATAAGCAAAATTTTCTACACTATATGTGTTTGCAATCAATGTGAATGATGAATTTGCCTAACAATTAAGGCTAGCTAATGATTTAGTACATTAAGAATTGTTATATTAGTAATGTTTTAACAATCGGATCTATAATTGAATTGGTCAAATAATCGACCCTCGATCCAAATCAATCTAATTGTTGATTCAATCATTTAAAATTTTCATAAAATTTAACAACCAGATTAAGAAAAAGCTAAAAAAATGAAAATAAAAATAAGGGTAAATTACACCATAGATCACTCTAAAAGAGCGTCATTTCTATTTTGGTCATTTAATTTTTTTTTCAATTTAATCACTCTAATTAATATAATTGTTCAAATTGGTCACTGCCGTTAAAAATTCCGTTAATCCACTAACAAATTGCTAACATGACCTTTTTATACTTTTGACTAAAGCTAGGAACCTCTTTGTAATTAGTCTAAAACACTTTTTTATTTATTTGCAACATAAAACTAAAGCTTGTAAGTTTTTTTTTTCCTTCTTGTTGTAGTTTGTTTCCAGGGAAAAGTAATAGAGGAAAATGAGGATAGTTTTGACTTTTCCAAAACAACCCATGTTCTAGTTTCTTACTCAATAACCTTATCACTCTCTTTTTTCTCTCTTAACCATTTTAAGAGAAAACATGCAAAGGAGAGAATAAAAGAGAAAACTCATACGTCCCTTTAAAAAACCTTAAAATCTTCTCTCAAAGTACCCTCAAAATCATCCTTTCATTATTAATATTCAATAACTGATAACAATAATATAATTACTATGAAAAAGAAAATGACAAGAAATATTTATATCAGAAAAAGAAATATAGTTTGGAAGAATTATTGTTTTTAACCAGAAAAGTTGAACACCCAACAAAACCAGATTTGTTAATAAACCAAACATAGACAGAGAAATAGGACACAACCTAGTTCTAGAAATTTAAGAATTAAGGGGAAAAACTAAAATTTTCATTTTTAAAAAATGGAAAAGAAAAACTTATTAGACTAAGATCAAATCTTGAAGATAGTACTCGTGAATCTCCCTATCTTGCTACTTGTATTTTATTTTAATAAGAATTTAGATCACAACTCTAACACCTGCAGCACAACAAGAAAGCATGAAACAATTTGCTTATCCATTCAAGTTGAAAACAATACACTTAAGTATATATATATATATATCAAATACACAACTACTCCCACTAATGACTTGGAAACAAACAAAACTTAACTCGCATACAAGTTGATTATGTTAATCGGCACCTAAACACATCAAATAACTTAACAATTAAATTCATTTTCAACTACATAACATAACAAAGCAACTAAACAAACGAAACCAAAAACAGCATGCATCAAAGGCATCATCTCGCAGCTCGCAACTCGCAACTCGCAACTTGCTTGCATGTAGCTTGCAGTTCACAGTTCGCAGCTTGCATGCAGCTCATAGTTCACAGTTCAGTGTCAGCTCGCACTTTGTCACTTGTAGAAACTTCTCACATTTTGCCACTTCTGACATGTGAAAGAGTTGTTGTATGATTGTCCAATTTCTAATAATTTGGAGCAAAAAATTACCCATAATCAAAATAAGGCAAAATACACTTATGGGAAGAGTTTTAGTGCCTTGCCTTATATGCCAAGTCTATACTCAAACACACGCCAACTGAATATCTCAATATCTCGAATCTAGCAACTTCAATGCTCTTGGTAAATAGATTTGTCAGTTGATTCTTAGTTGAAACATACTTCAATTTAAAGGTTCCATTCCCCACTAACTCTTTGATGAAAAGTTGTTTTATAATATGTCTGGTCCTTGAATGAAGCACTGAATTCTTCGATATATTGATGGACTTTTTTCATCTTAATAGCAAATTAGCAGAAAGGTCTCTATTTAATGCATCAAGGGTCTAGTTTCAATACCAACTGAGAATTTTTTTTAATTTACTTCTCAAATTTTCGTTCAATTGTAACTAAATGAACTTACTAACAATTATAAAATAGAGAAGGATACAGAAGCTTAGTTACACAATTCGAAAATTTCCTACATCTATAAAATCTTACTTAAAAAATAATCCACTATAAATTAAATTGTACAAGATGTGATTTAAGTCCAACAATTTTGTCAAAATTAAGTCCAACAGTTTTGTCAAAATTTGCTGGTCACTAATGACAAGTTCTTTCACTTTAACTTGGCAGCTAATTTCGTGGCTACATGTTAGCTCATTGATTTTTTTTTCCCTTAAAAACGCGTGTATTAAATTGAGACATTTCCTTAAATGAGAAGGAGAAGGTGGCCACACTGTCACTCGTGCACAATAATTAAGCTTCATTTCTTTTTTCATAAAAAAATTTGTCAGCTCATCTTGTTTGTTGAGATTATTGTCAGCTAAATCGGGTGGGGTGAGCTAACAAATTTTTCTTTTCATTTTCAATAGAAAATTCAGAACGAGTGGCAGTGGAATCTTGTGCCTAATACGCCATATCTCAAGCCTGATATGTAGGATCATTATTGCATTTGAAGAAGACAAGATTCACAGTGCCACTCGTGCACAAAGCTTCGTTTCTTTTAAAAAAATGCGTTAAGCTCATCATGTTTGTTGAGGCTATTAAGTTGAGTTGAGGGGAGACATTGAGCAGACAGCGGCAGCAAAAAATGTCGAAACCCCAAATCAGTATCACGTTTGGATTCATAGAGATTTGCATTTGAGATTCCTTGTGTCTCCCCCTTTGCCTTTATTATATATATAAAATCATAGCTTAGTGGCAAAGCTGTATTCACCATTCACCCTTATAAGCCTTTTCATCTTTTAAACCAAAGAACAAAGATGGGTTCTTCAGCTTTGAACCAAAAATCCAATTTCAATGCTCGTTCAAACAGTTTGCCTTCTAGACCTCATCCACTTATTCCTCAAATAGATGAGCATTTACGTAGGCTAAAATCCGATGAATCCGCCGCTTCTTCATCGTCGATTACCGGAAAACTAAGTGGTCTAAGAGATCTGTATGAGTTGGTTCATAGTTTGCTTATCACACAAAAATCCTTAGCCCAAAACTACAATGGCAATAATGAGTTGTTGCTGAATGGATCTCTTAAGCTATTGGATGTTTGTGGTTTAGCCAAGGATGTTTTGTTGCAGGCCAAGGAAGATACCCAACAACTTCAATCGAGTTTCCGAAGACGAAGAAGCGGCGACGATGCCGTTTTCGCAAACGAAGCTAAGGCTTACTTAGCATCAAGGAAGAAAGCAAACAAGTTAATAAACAAGTCTTTGAGAGATTTAAAGATCAGTAAATGTGTCTTTGCTGATGTTGATGAACCTACATGTAGCATGTTGAGAGATGTTGAAGGGGTTACTTTTGCAGTGTTCGAATCGGTTTTTTCCTATATAACAGCGACAATGCCGGAACCGAAATCGAACAACTGGTCCTTGGTGTCGAAGTTGATGCACTCGAAACGTGTAACCTGTGAGGGACGAGTTTCGGGGACGAACGAATTCGAGAGAGTGAATGCAATGTTGTGTGGTCTAATTGGGTATAAGAGTAAGAAATGTGGTGATATGAGCAATGAGAATGCAGTGATTGAGTTGCAGAAACTTGAGACAAGCATTGAAGATGTTGAAGATGGAATTGAATGTGTGCTTAGGCTTTTGATTAAAACTAGAGTTTCGATTCTCAATATCCTTAGCCATTGATTGAAGAAAATCATATCAGATGGCATTTTCAAAAGGGAAAAGAAATTCCCACGATTTTTATGTACACTCCTTGTATAAAGCTAAACAAATACATGTATAATACTTGATTGATCCTAAATATGAATGCTACAATTTTCTTGAACAAATTTACATCATTCTTTGGTTTTTTTTAATATATTTGGGATTTGTTTTTCTTAAGAAAGTTACATTTGATTTTGAAAATATAATAATAATAAGGGTAAACAATCAAAATAGTCACTTTTGTTTACCTTATGTTATATTTTAGTCACTTACGTTATCGTGTTGTAACATTTTAGTCACCGAGCCATTAATTGTCGTTAATGTTGTAATGATAAGCTGACATGACACGTTAAATAATCATTTCAAACAAAAATTTTAGGTTAATTTATACAATCAGTTCCCATATTTTTTCGTTTTGAGTAATTAATTTTTTTTCCTTTTACATTCTTTTAACTTTTTCTTTTCTTTTTTTCCCATTCTCTTCTACTTCTCTCTTTATTTTCCTCCCTTCTCCATTTTCTTTAATTAACGTAGTTTTTCTATATTTTTTATTTGTTAAAACTAATCCCTATATTTTACTTTTTCGAGTGAGGTGAGCTTGTAGACTAGTTTTAACAAGTGGAAAACATTAAAAAACTATGTTGGAAGAAATGAAGGGAGAAAAACAGAGGGAGAAGCAGAAGAGAATGAAAAATAAAGAAAAAAAAAAGAAAGTTGAAAGAACATAAAAAAATTAAATGGCTTAAAATGAAAAAATAGAGGGATCAATTGTAGAATTTAACCTAAAATTTTTTATTGAAATGATGATTTAACCTGCCACGTCAACTTACCATTACACCGCTAATGGCAATTAACAGCTCAATAATTAAAATGTTACAACACGATAACGTAAGTGTCTAAAAGTACCATTTCAAACATAAGTGACTAAAATGTAACCTGAGACAAACAAAAGCGACTATTTTGATAGTTTACCCTAATAATTAAATCATCAACTTGTATATCTATGATATTAATCTAAAATCATTACTGAGTTAATGTCACAGATTAACTAAGCACCAAATTAGCATCAACTTATATATCAATACTATTATTATTTTGATGACCTCTATCTCTTTTCATACTTTTATATAGTTTTTAAATTAAAAAATTAAAATTAATATGTTAGGGGATTCAACCCATGTTTAATGGGTTTATAAAAAAAAATTATCATTACAATAATAATTCTTAAGTGAACTTTAAAAAATTTAATTTTTAGCATAAAATATTTTGTCTCACCAGATTTGTGTATATAGATAATTAATGTAATAGGCCCATTTCGCCCGGGCCCGTTAGAGTCTAAAAAACCAAAAACTAGAAACAAAAAATAATAATAAACCGAAATAAAAAAACCATAAAAATCCATTAAGTCCAAAACAGTCCTTAAACCCTTAGCCCATTACATTAGACCCAGTCCTGGCCCAATTATTAAACCTAAGGCTAACCTTAGCCCAAACCCTAGTTTCCTGATTAGCGCCGCAGAAATGGTCTTCGCCCCTAGCCGTCCGTTTTCAAAGCAGGTCTATAGAGCCCAAACATTGAAGATTCTGGAATACGCTACAGCAGCGCCAAAGGGTCGGACTTGCACGAGCAGTTTCCCAGGCATGGCTTCCACGTCACCAAGTCTCCTTTTCCATACAGCCACACCTGCAACAGAATACACGAGAAGCAGCTAACAGAATACATAGCCAAATGACAGAAGGAAAATATAATTTTTATTTTTTTATTTATTTTGTAAACTCGGCTATAAAAAGCCATCATTTGTATTCTGTAAAGCTTACGCACACTGAAATACGCATACTGAATAGAAAAATTCAAAAGCAATTTCTGAGAAGGTGATCTCTGTTTTTTAGTCTCTTTAATTTTCTGTTAATTATTTTATTTATTTCCTTCGATTTTTTTTTCATCATTTGCATTTAAAAAACAAAAGTGAGAGGAGAAAGGTGATCGTACCTTGTGATTAGGCCGTCAGTTCTCTTTCGCTTCGTCGAAATCGAAGCTTAAAGGGAATTTCGAGGCTAAAAAACAATTCTTCGAAGCCCGAGAACGCTGGTCGCCGTTCGTGGTGGCAGATCAGTGTTTGAAGGAGAGAACGTAGGGTTGCTGGTTGGGAAGAAAAGGAGGCTAGGGTTGGTTCGGCTGAATGGCCTGGTTTGAGCCTTTATAAATGACTAAAAATGACGCCGTTTTGAGCCTGATTCAAGGGCTCCAAAACGGTGTCGTGTTAACTATACCCGACCCGATCTGATTCTTTGCCCCTAGGATCCGCGCGTTCTTGCGGAGAGGGGATAATTGCGCACTGAGTCCTTCCTTTTCACGTGATCATTCAATTACATGTTATTTGTTTTATTTCATTTTTTAATTTGGCTTTGTAATTTGCGCATATTTGCAATTGGGTCCGCGCCTCAACACAGTGTTTTGGGGTCTAGAACATTTCCAGCTTTAGTCCCTATGCATTTGCACGCATTGCGCGTTGGTCATCATTTTAATTTCAAAAGTTTATTTCCTTTGTAAATTATCCCTTTTATTTTAATTTTAATTTTATTTTTATTTTAATTAAGTTTTTTAATCATTTTTTAAGATTCATTTCACATTCATTTTTTTTATTCTTGTTTACTTGTTTTTATATTTTGAGCTACTTTGATAATTGTATTTTGTTTTTAAAATCATTATTGTAAAATTTTTATATCATATCATTTTAACATTTTCTGTAATATTTTATATAAATGTTCTTAAACAGTATTATATATATAATTCATGATAAAGTTAATTTTATTCTGTGTATATTATTAATCTTATGTTATTTTACACATATAATTTCTTTTAAATCTTTTCACATATTTTATTATATTTTTGTTATTTAAAGGAAAATCCTATATATCTTATGTATTATTTAAATTATTATTATATATACATATATATTGGTACATATGTTTGATCTATATACATCATTAAGTCCATGTTATTTTATAGATATAGTTTTTTTTTTAAAATCTATTTGTATACATAATAAGATATAATTTTAGGAAATAAACTATTTAAATTCTCCTTTATTGTGTGTATTGTCAATTTTAAATAATTTTTTTAACACTTTGCATATTATTTTATTCAAATATCTTCATTCTATAACATTTATTTTAATGATTATATATATATATATATCCTTAGTTCTTTATACAAATTATTTCAAATCCTTCAATTCATCAATTCATATGTTATATATATATTATGTGTTCATTAGTCCATTATTATTTTAAAATTGTCTTATACCACATTGACTTTTAATTTCCATTTTGTTTTGTATATTTTATGTTGATTATTATATATTGTTGTGGCATATTACTTATTCGTTTTTTGTATTGTTATATCAATTGTTCTCCATCCATACTTGAAAATTTGGTTACATTTTTCTTAGATTAGTTCTATTTAATTTTTTATTTTGTTAGTTGGTTAGATAATGTTGTATCATCTTTATTCACCAAGTATGGTCTATTTTGTTTATTTTGTAATTTCCATTTTTTTTAAAAGTAATTATTCCATCTTGTTTCAAGTCAAATAAATGTGTTTTGAGCTAGTTTACAATTTTTTATTTAAAAATTCTAAAATAAGGCAATGTTTAATGTTTGGAAATTTGAGAAATCGTGCCCTATCGTGCTGGGTTTCAATTTTTCGTTGGACTAAATAATTGGACATCCTTTTGTAATTTTCAACGTATAAGCTTTTGAAAATAAAAAATCAATCGTGTTTTCAAAGGTATAAAGAATCGTGTCCTACCGTGCTGGATGTGATGATGTATACCTTTGAAACGAGAGAATTTTGACAACCAACTTGAACCACTCGAACGTTTTAAAATGAACCATATTTCAAAAAAAAAATAATTCCTAAAATCTTAGACATAAGGACAGCACTTAACCAATCTGGTACCAATTTTTGGGCGTAGTGAGGGTGCTAACCCTTCCTCATACGTAATCAGCTCCAGAACCCATTTTTAAATTTATGTAGACCAAAATTGATTTAAATAGAATAAAATATTTTATTAGGTGATCCAACCACACCTAAACAAAAAGATTGGTGGCGACTCCACACTTTGTTTTAAAAGTCGATCCCCGTTTTTTTTCCTAAAATAAAAAATGGTTTCGACAATTAACTTTTAACATAAAATGTTTCCCTTACCAATAATATTTTTTTACGTTTCATTATTTATTATACATTATTTTTAAATACGCATGTATTTTAAATATGTAAGTTTCATATGTATATGCGTGTGATAGAATTTCTAGTAAAAAATAATATAAATAAGATATAATTACAAGAAAAGAATTGATGAGACTAGATAAGAAAATGGACCCAAAAAACTGGAGAGTGAAAGAATGAATATTGCAATATAGGCAATTTTCTGCCATATATGTGTTTGCAATGAATGTGCATGATGAATTTACATTATATTGGAGGCTAGTTAATGATTTAGTATGTTGAGAGTTGTTAGCCTATAACATAGGTGATAGCTCAATGTCAAGTAATTTTATGAAGAAGGATTCTGAGTAATCGAGATTTGAAGAAATTATTTTTTGGATTTTTTCATTTTTTATTTATTTAATGATATTTTAACAATTTTTTGATGTCATTGATACATAATTTTGATAATATTTTTACCTCAAACTCTAAAGTCGAAACTTTGAACCTCGAACCCTGAATTCTACTCATTATTAAAGTTTTACTTCATCTTTAATGATGTAGATACGGTTCATAGATGATGATATAGATACAAATCTTGATGATGACAATCTATTCAAATCATCATCAACCTCTATATTTACTGAGTGTAGAACAAACCATGGTGACAAGTGTGTACACATAAATATATGTATGTATCATGTGATGAGGGAGAAATGAAGAATTGATCATTGAGATTGAAGTGTATATTTTCTGATTAGCTCTACCATTTATTTAGATCTTGATTCTTAAAATAAAAATTCAATTATATTCGAGATTAAAATTGTATATTAAATTTGTTTAAGACTAAGATGATTTGTCCAATCTGATAAATTTATCTCCATTAAAAATTAAATAAAAATTTTAATTTTTTGTGATAAAAACAAAACTTAAAATATTAAATTACATTGACAAAATAAAAGCACCAATAGTTTTATTACTTTCAAGAGCTTTTAGTAGATTTGTAGGAGCAGTTGTCAAAACATTGATTCTCTTTAAATCAACGGATACCATTTTAGCAATCTGATCTACGACTAAATTGACCTCCCTTGAGACATGTCTGACCATCTAATGCTCAAGACTTCGTAGCTTTGTTGAATCTGCCTAACTAAAGCTAATCTCGAACTAGTTGAATCATCCTTCTACAAAGCATGAATTGCTTCAAGACTAGCAGTTTTAATTAAAATCCTATTCAAATTTCGGTCTAATAAAAGAGTCAAACCATCTAAGATACTCCACAATTCAGTATCAAAAATCGAACACATCTCTAAATAATGATTAAAACTCATAATCCAAATCCTTGACGATGCTGAAAAATCCACTTTAGACTTTACTTTTCAAAAGCTAAATTTTTAAGTCATGATTGTTTCATCATTTCATTAGCATAAACATTAATTAATTAATTAATCTCCAAGAAACTATAATGGCGGATCATGTTTGTTTTCAATAAGCAATAAAATAAAGCCTTATAAATGTGGATCGTGCTGTCAATATGATATTAGTTTAGGGTATATCAAAGTACATTAGAAAACATTATGTAAAATTATGGAGGATATTTTTATATTAAGAGTTGAATTGTATTTTATTTTTTTTATTTTAAAAATGGATAAATTAATCTATATATATTTAATCAAAGAATAAAGTGGTCTTTATACGTCAAAATGAAATATATATGGTATGCCACATGTAACTATCTAGTTACTATGTCAGCAATATCAATTTCTAACAATAAAAATGGAAGAGATTTTTATTAACAAGGATCAATTGCTCTTTAGTCTAACGTAAAAGGATTAAATTGTCTATTTTTTGTAAAGGGAGTAAAATGTAATCGAATGCCTAGTATAGGGGCATCCATGGCACTTTTACCAAAATAGTGGATATGATTTCGTATTTGCAATCCTTTTCATAATTGGGTAAAAATACCATGGAGGCCCTTGTACTAAGATTCAGATTACATTTTATCCTCTTTATTTAAAAAATAGGTAAATTGGTCCTTGTACGTCAAAATGAGGTGCACATGGCACACATATAATTATCTGGTTATTTTGTTAGCCACGCTAGTTTTAATTGTAGAAATAGATAAAAATTTTAATAAAAAAGATTAGTTTTTTTTTATCTAACGTACAAGGACTCGATTGTCTATTTTTTTAATAAAAGGATAAAATACAATATGACTCCTAGTACAAGGACCTCCATAATACTCTTAAATTTATAATTATGATTCATTGTTCCATGATTTTGATTAAAATTGTTTAAAATTTGACATATTCATATCATAACAAAATAATGTAGATTTGTTCAAAAAATTTATAGTATTTATATTTAGGATTAGTATTATACATGTATTTTTGAGGCATATATACAAGGAATGTACATCAAAATTTTGGGAATTTTTTGGCCAAAAAAGAAATTGAGGGAATTCTTTTTCCCTTTTTGTAAATGCCATCTGCTATGATATTCAGCAATTAATGGCTGAGGATATTGAGAATAGAAACTCTAGTTTTAATCAAAAGCCTAAGCACACTTTCAATTCCATCTTCAACATCTTCAATGCTTGTCTCAAGTCTCTGCAACTCAATCACTGCATTCTCATTGCTCATTTCACCACATTTCTTACTTTTATAACCAATTAGACCACACAACAATGCATTCACTCTCTCGAAGTCATTCGTCTCCGAACCTCATCCCTTGCACGTTACACATTTCGAGTGCACCAACTTTGACACCAAAGTCCAGTTGGTCGATTTTGGTTCCGGCATCGTCGCAGTTATATAAGAAAAAACTGATTCGAGCACCGTGAAAGTAACCCCTTCAACATCTCTTAACATGCTACATGTAGCTTCATCAACATCAGCAAGCCCACATTTATTGATCTTTAAATCTCTCAAAGATTTGTTTATTAACTTGTTTGCTTTCTTCCTTGATGCTAAGTAGGCCTTAGCATCGTTTGCGAAAATGGGATCGTCACTTCTTCGTCTTCGGAAACTCGATTGAAGTTGTTGGGTATCTTCCTTGGCCTGCAACAAAGCATCCTTGGCTAAACCACAAATATCCAACAGCTTAAGGGATCCATTCAACAACAACTCATTGTTGTCATTGCAGTTTTGGGCTAAGGATTTTTGTGTGATAGGTAATTGAAGCAAACTATGAACCAACTCATACAGATCTCTTAGACCACTTAGTTTTCCAGTAATAACCCATGAAGAAGTGGCTGATTCATCAGATTTTAGCCTACGTAAATGCTCATCTATTTGAGGAATAAGTGGATGAGGTCTAGAAGGCAAGCTGTTTGAACGAGCTTTGAAATTGGATTTTTTATTCAAGAACCCATCTTTGTTTTTTGGTTGAAGAGATGAAAAGGCTTGAAGGGTGAATGGTGAATACAGCTTTGCCATCAAAGCTGTGATTATATATATAATAAAGGCAAAGGGGGAGACAAATCAAATGCAAATCTCTATGAATCAAAACGTGATACTGATTTGGGATTTCGACATTTTTTGCAGCCGGTGTTTGCTCATTGTCTCCCCCCAGCTCAACTTAATAACCTCAACACACATGATGAGCTTAATGCATTTTTTAAAAAAGAACCAATGCTTAATTATTGTGCACGAGTGGCACTGTGGATCTTGTCTTCTTCCAAAGCAAAAATGATCCTACATATCAGGCTTGAGATATGACGCATTAGACTCAAGATTCCAGTGCCACTCGTGCTGAATTTTTTGAATAATTTTTTATTGAAAACTAAAAAAAAAAAACAAATGTTAGCTCAATGTGTTTCCCCTCCCAATTAGTAGACAATAATCTCAACAGACAAGATGAGCTAACAATTTTTTAAAAGAAAAAGAAATGATGCTTAATTATTGTGCACGAATGGCATTGTGGCCACTGTCTCCTTTTCATGCAAAAAAGGGTCCTACATATCAGGCTTGAGATATTGCGTATTAAGGACAAGATTCCAGTGCCATTCGTGTTGAATTTTGAATAATTTCTATTAAAAAACAAAATAATCAAAATATTCTGAAATCTGAAATTTAGTTTATGTATTTATAAAATTAAAAAATGAAATAGCTACTACAAGAAAATACAGGTTTCAGACAAGACAATGAAAAAGGTTACCTTGTATATTTGCAAGCAGATAAGAGAGACAGGACAGAAGAACTGCAATGCTGAAAATGGAAAAAGAACAATCATAAAACCACAAAATTTAGACAAAAATCCAGAAGGAATCAATAACTTGTCAAGTTGGGTGCAATTGTTTCCAAAACATTGCTTCAAGTTCCTGGGATTTTCCACAGCATGGAGCCTAATTCCCCTGTTGGAGGAAAAGAAGAACCAAGAAATAGTAATACTGTTTGAAGCAAAGTTAAAAGAACTAAAGAAATAGGGGCTTACCGTTCAGGTGGTCGGAGAAGGGTAGTGTCCACCGCCATTACAGCTGAGTGGCAAGTCTGAATGCCGCTGCTGTTATGCTCTGTGTGTCTATTTGCTACTTCATAAAATGAAAATCTAAAGTAGATACCATACCAGAAAAGCTTTCTATTCCATTTAATATTTGCTTCACTTGAATAAAATATACGAGACAATACAAGGTAATTTTCCTTTAATCATAAACCCATCATTACCTTACGGTAAAAATGTCCAACATAATAATAATAATAATAACAATAATAATAATAAGCTTCTTCTACTCTATGCCTAGTTATGTGATTTATATAAGCTGGATGTCCTAACCTCAATTGACAATTTGCTATTGCCATGCCTTTTTATGAACACAGAAGAAAACAGTTCCTTGCTTGGCAAGTAATCTTATCTAAACTAGAATTCGATCCGGACCTCAAGTGATTCTAATCGGAACTAACACCAACCACAAAATAACCGAAGAATATTTAATCTGACATGAACTCTTCAATTTTATATAAGTAATCAACATCAATCCAATCTGGATCCTCTATAGACTGATATTCATCACTCATTTCAACAGCATCTTTCCTGTTTTTCTCTTCAATTGTTTCAATTCCTCTAGCTTGACATAAACAGCTATCTGGGTTTTCATGAAACTCACCCTTGCCGGGTTTCATTTCATTCGGCTCTCCCATGAAGCCGATCTGATAAGTTCGAACCCTAGAGGAAAACTCTTCCCATGTCATGTTATTCCGGTCCAAGAACAATTTGTACAGCTTCCTAGCATTAGGTCGGATTGTTGGTTTGTGTCCAAAGTATCTCCTGCAATAGGAAAATAGAGTGTGTTGTTTCGCCAATGTGATTCGCATATAACAAAAAAATAGTTGCATACCTCCGACCAGCTAACATTCTAGCCATGTTTCCGTTGTTGTTTGCGACGAAGACATCGGTTTCATCACAAACAATATAATCCAATGCGGCCATACGACCTGAAAATGAAGAAAATTGTGCCAACTCCTCCTTGGTAGCTATAGTTTGTTTTGAATGAAAATTAGGGAAGAGTCCTTTGAGTGGAGCCAATGACTCTTCACCTCCATATACATCACCTGACGCGACGTAAATGTGAACATCACTTCCAAACCCCAATGCTCTTAGCATTAGACCAACTTCCTCCGGTGTCAGCGGGCATTTTCCGTTCCTTCTTACTTTTTCAGGGTTGCTTGCCTGCAGTTCCCACCAAAACAAACATGTTTAATGCATCTGCAGATATTTAGAGGATTTACAGAAGTGTCCTTGACAACGCATGAGGCCTTACATGTAAAGTTTTCCACCTTTTCCGAATTGCTCCGAGTTCAGCCCTTTCTTTATCTCCTCCACCATAATAACATCCGGAAAATGCAAGCATATCAGGTTCAAACCTATGGCAAATGATATATCAACCTGCATTAAGCCTTTTTCACTTTTATAGTAAAGATGTTAAGACAAACTGAATAGAACATTCAAATTCCAATAAATGCACTTGTAAGTGGACTGCTCTTTACCTCAAGTGCAAAGCAATGAAATATTTGGCTTTCATCTTCATCCTTTCAACCAAGAGTTTACCCATTTTGAGAATGGGATCTGTGAACCTTAAAGCATGATAGTTTACCCTACATCTTAGTTTTTGTAATTCTGTGTCTAACCTGTTTGAAAGCCTATAATCAAACTTTGTAAGCTCAACAGCCTGCAACAGGAAAATGTTATAGAAAATTCTGTCAGTTCTTCAATCGTACGCTAGTTTCAATCCCATGAACAATCCGACAGACACCAAGACAGTATGTTTAACATATCAAAAGAAGGATTAAGTATCCTTCTTGGTAAACGAGAAGAGACTCGACATCAACATCATTTGCTGGTACACTCAAAAATTACATGTCATTGATGCTGCAAGACATAAAAATGAGTAGAACAGCTAATTTCGAGCTACTACTTACCTGTGTTCTATTTAGAACAGGTAGAACACGAGTCTCGTAGCATGTTGGATCACACTTCCTTGGAACACGAATGGTTCGTGGAATCCAAGCTTTACCTCCCTTTGGTGGTAGCTCTTTGATGATTTCAACATCCCGAGAGAGATACGAAATGAACCAGTTGACATCGAATATTTCAGCAAAACAACTGCATCAAAATACCCCATCACATATATATCCGTAGAATATAATAAACCATTCCCCTATATTGAAAGTTAAACATGAAGACAATGGCAGACCTGGTATCTTTCCAATATGATTGCTGGTCTAGCCTGGGAATAACCAGAGTTGCGTTTAATATATATGCTGCAACAACAGCGTCTATTATCTGCAGCCATAACTCACAAAATATTATAAGCTTACTAATTTTGCAAGTCCCTTGAAAATACCAACATTAGCTCTGAAATCCAATAAGCCTAAATTCAGAAAACTTACCCCTGTTCGCTGTTGATTTAACCCTCCACTGGTAGCAATCAACAAGTATCGGTCGGGAAGTTTTTTCCTATTAGCAGCTAAAACATAACAAAAAATGGAATATTAGAAAAACTTTGTAATAAGCAAATGAAGCATCCTCGTATTTTTAATATTGCAAAAACAAATCAAGTACAAATGGTAAATGAATAAACAGCTTAATTTTAAAGCCAAATCTAACTAGGGAAAGAATTTAGATTTCTATGTCAAAAACCAAAATCAAAATAGGCCGCCACCTGTACTCAAAACTTTAAAAGTTACATTCTCATAATTTTTTTTCAAATTAAAAATCAGTCAATTTCTGTCAAAATTTTACCATCAATTTAAGCATGCAATCATACCACCTTCTCAAGCAAATCCATATGAAATCAACAAGTCTAAATTTTTAAATTGAAAAAAAATAAGAGATTTAATTTTTAAATTTTGAATTTTATCAAATTATTAGTAAAAAATATAAATAGTAAAAATAAGTATTCAAATTTAGAATACTTTACTTTGAAACGTTTTCGAAGCGTTACTGCATCCATAGTAGAACGTCGATTGGCTCCAACTCCATAAATCACGACCTAGATTTCCTCCACTTGCCTAATAAACACAAAACCAATTAATCAAAAGCTGATATTAAGATCGAAACAAGCCATCAAAACTGAATACATAGAACGTTTAGCTCGTAATTGCACCGGAACTTGAAACATTGCCTCAAAATTGTACTCCAAAGCTTCTCTTACATTCACCACCTAAACAATTAATCAAACAAAAAAGCAAAAACAAAACGCATAAAATCAGATAATATTATCTTACCTGTCGAAGTTCGACCAACAAAATCGCGAAAACCAAATGAATGAGAAAAAAAAAAAGAGAGAGAAAGTATTACGTGACGAACGGAAGAGTGACGGGGAAGGAAGAGATTGTTGGCGGTAGGCGGAGGAAAGTAAACGGAGGAGAAAAGTAAGAGGAGGAGACAACCGGAGATGGCGGAGATGAATGAGAAGACACGGCGGTGCTTCCGCCAGAAAATAAGCTTAAGGCCAATGTAAAAGCCGTTTGAGCCATGAAGATGGATGGTAGTAGTAGTATTATTACGTTCACTCTTCTTTCTTCTGATTTTCAGAGAAAAAATAAGCCTTTTCAACTCCTTCAACGTCGTCATTATATTTTCCATTAAAATTTTAAGCTCCAATTTTCTTGTTTATATATATATATAAATATTACCAAAAAAAAGTCCAAAATTCAGAGGTTTCATCAGAAATTTTTAAGAAAAAACAAATTTGTTTATTTATTTATTTATTTATTTATTTTTCGGTTAAAATCTTCCATAAGTTCTGTACTCTTCACAAATTTAAATTTTAATCCCTGTACATTTATTTCTAGGAATTTACTCACCTTGCTTTTCATATTTTAAATTTCAAGTTCAATTGTTATATAAAAATAAAATTATAGAGATTAAATTTTAATTTTATAAAAAGTATAGGACCTATTATATATTTTAACCTTAGTCCTTTTCCCATTCGCAGTGACAAATAGTAATGGCGCTTAGTTTACCGGGAACTAGTTTACAACAATAATTATAATTTATTTTTTAAGTAATTATCTTGAATTTAAAAATTCAAACTTATAATATTGTTAATAAATTTTAATTATCGGTACTCACAATATTTGAATTAATGATGGATTAATATTTTGAATTCCAACAAAATTTAATTATTTGTATTCAAGTTTGAATTAATGATAAACTCATATATTTTAATATTAAAAATTGGTATAAAAAAATTTTAAAATTTTATGTATTTGAATATTTGAGTTAATGATAAATTTTTATATCTTAATATTTAAATAATTAAATTTTAATATCATTTTTAGTTTAGTTATTTTGTCTAAAAAGTAAAAAAAATAGCTACATTATAAATAAAATTTAATATTTATATTTCTTATTAATAATAAACTATTCAAGTTAACATTTTATTGAATTTTTTTTTATAATCAAATTTAGTAGCTCGTGCAAAATCTATTTTCTAAAATTTCTAATATTATTATCACCCAAAAAATTTGTAATATTAAATATAATTAAATTAATATTATAACTAATTTCATTACATGCTCATTTTCATTCCATTGTCTTAACTTCTTTAGATAATTATATGGATATCATTATGATATTCCCTTACACTTCGATATCATTATAATATTTCCTTTTACAATAATTTGTTTTTTTTATATTTAACTTATTTTTATTTTAATTTTATTCTTAAATCATAAATTTATAAATTGTTTACTTATTTGATCTTGATTGGTTTTTAAAATTTATAGAAATTTTAAATTTTATTTTTCAAATTTTAATTTTAAATATTTTATATATAAGTTTATATTTAGGTGATATATGATCAGAAATATTTTTTTTATATATATAATTGGAGGTGGAAATTGAGTTGTTTGGTATTTAATTTAATTTATAATTTTTTTAAAAAAATTTAAAAAAAATTAGATAATGCATTTAATGTCGATAAAAATGCTATAGAAGTCTCTATACTAAGTGTCAAATTACATTTTGTCCACTCTACTAAAAAAATTGACAAATTAGTTCATCTACATTAGATCAAAGAGGAAATCAGTCCTTTCTATTAAAAATTCCATCCATTTCTACAGTTGAAAACTGTCATGGTTGACAATGTCTAGGGACCAATTTTTAACAGCATAAAAAGATGAAATTTTTAATAGAAATATCAATTTATTCTTTAATTTAACATATAAAAATTAATTTATATATTTTTTAGTAGAGAAGACAAAATTCGATTTAACTCTTAGTATGCGAGCCTCTAGATACTTTTACCATTTAAGGTCTTAAATTTATTTTATATTACTTTAATAAGATAATAAGTCAAAAGTTTTAGTACATCAATTAATACGGATAGAAATTAGATGACAACGATGTTTTGACATTGTTGATAAACACTGAGATCTTAAGAATTAGGATATTGATGGCTTAGATTCGATTTTTATATTGGGTAAATCATGTTGGGGTTGGTTTAAAGATTTTCATAGTGGGTAAATTATTTTATCCAGATAAATCATGTATGAGTTGTCTTAGCAATTTTTATATTAGTTAAATTATGTTGTATTAATGATTTTCATGTTGAATAAATCATGGGTTATCTCTAAATTTATTCCAACTTTAATTTCATAGATGATTTCTAGAATTATTTTAATTTAATTTTTTTTTCTGAAAATTAATTCTCTTAATTAATTAATTTATGACCAATTTTGGTCAAAAGGTGGTTGAATTTGCCTAACCTAATCAAAGAAAAGAGTTGGAACAACAAATAACTGCTATGATGTATAAAGAAGGAGACATAAAATCCTTAAATAATAACTAATCATTAGTTTGTACTAGAGAAGAAAGATAAAGATGAAGAAAATTATCTAGGATTCTATTATTTGTCTAAGTGATAAAAATCGTGTGTCACCTGCCAAAAGAAATGTGAGCATGTTCTTATGTTTGGGTTTTAATCCCTACTCATAGCTTGTAGGTCATTGTTGGGGAAGCATGGTATCACTTTATCTATGCCCAAATGTTTAAGGCTATTTGAAGAGGTGGCGAATTCAAAAAGTGGGAGTACATTATTAAAATTAACCGTGGGTAGCACATGACCACAATCTAAGAAAATATAAACACTTGCTTGTGGTAGAGAAATGAGGACATTTGAACCCCTAACTTATAATTTATGAGTCATTTTTGTGTAGCTATAGTTATATGTCGATATTTTCTTGATATGTGGTTATGCACCACCCACTGTCCATTTAGACGATGTGCTCTCACTTATAGGTTATTGCTAGGTAGCTATAGACTAAGGATTCAAACCTTATCATAAACAAATGTCTACATTTCCTTAGTAGGTATAGTTGTGTGCCATGTACGGTCCGTTTTGATCGGGCGCTTCCGCTTTATGAACTAGCCATTTATTTAGGTAGCCTTAGACATTACAATTTTTCGTAAAGCCAAACGGTAAAACCTCAACCAATAACAAACGACCTATTGATGGGTCCTTTAACTTTAGGCAAACAATATTTCGAAGATTTTTTGGAAAGTATTAACTTCTTGTCAACAATTTTATTATATTTACTGCAAAATATAATAATTATAGGAAAAACAATTGATGAACTACTAATGGAGTTTTTAAACTCTAGAAGCAGGGTTGACGTGATGACAAGTGTCTTATAGGGTATCGTAAAATATTAAAAAAATGAAACACGTGATAATTTTTTAAGTATGCTTGTGGAATTTAAAAAAGGTAAATTACACATATAGTCATCCATCTAATTATAAAAAAAATTCATTTTAAAAACCCAAAACAAAATATTTGTAATTTAAACACTTACATTACATAGTTCAATCATTTTGGTTACTCCCGTTAAAATCACAAATGGCAAGCTCTTATAGCAGTTAAAAATCGATATAATAACAAATTTAGTTCTCAATATTTACATATTATATTAATTTCATCATAATTTTTTTAAAAATAACTCCCAAAATTTATAAATGATCTCAATTTTATCTTAATTCTAAAAAATTCAAAGAAATATATAAAAATACATAAATATTTTCAAAAAATATAATAATAAATTTTAAAAAATAGAACTAACAAGAAATAAAAATATATAAATTTTTAAAATATCAAAATAAATAATTTTAAAAATATAATAAATTTATTTTTTATTAATATTAATATTAATATTAAATAAAATATAATTATATTTAAAAAATTTTGGTAAATTATAAGATAAGAGTAAATCCCTAATAACAATACGATTAACGCAGCTTAAACCTAAGTCACATTTAGGAGGGTAAATATCCTGAACATCAAATCAACACACGAGATTTTAATTATATTAATATTAAATAAAATAAAAATCCCCACCCTTGTCCCTATTACTACTGTTTCTTTGGACCACTTGGTGCCCGCATCATTAGCATAAACCAATATTATTCTCTCTGGATACCTACTGCCCCCTCAATAAAAATCTTTTGGTTAAACCAAATGAGCTTTAAAATAAACAAGTTTTGAAGAATTGCTGCTACACTAGAGAGAGAAGTGGAGTATATAGGGTGTGGGGGAGAGGGACGAGGAGTTTTTTTTTAATTTATTTAATATTAATATTAATATAAAATTTAAAATATTATTATATATTTTTGAAAATATTTATGTATTTTTATGTATTTTTATATATTTATTTAAAGTTTTTAGATTTAGGATTAAATTGAGAATATTTATAAATTAAATCAATATAATATATAAAAGTTAGGGCTAAATTTATTATTATACTGGTTTTTTTAACTGCCACATCAACTCACATTAGCTTGTTGTTTGTGGTTTTAACGAGAGTGACCAAAATGATCAAACTATATAAAATAGGTGCTTAAATTACAACTTTTTTTATTTTAGATGCCTAAAATGAAATTTTTTTAATAAAGAGTAACTATTTGTGTAATTTATCCAATTAAAATAGTATACTGGTAGAGTACGAAATAATAAATAGAGTTACATTACGGGAAGACCTTGAATAATAATTTAAAAAGGTCAAACTTGTGGGTAAATTAGAAGAAAAAGCCCGATTTTAAAAATATTTTGGATTTTTAATTTTTTTTTATATTTAGAGAAATAGATCGACTTTATAGAGAAAAATAAAAAAAGGTGTCCAGCAATGGTAATTTTTTTCAATGGTACAATTTTTTCAAACTGGTAAAAATGGTTAGTTTATTTCTTATATAAACTTAAGTCATTTTCTCTTTTTTGCATTCAAATCCTATTCTCTCAATTCCCTCAACTATTTAGCTTTCAACTTTGTATTCAATTTCTCTCATATTCTTGTTGTTTTAATTTTATATTTCGTAATTTATTTGATTTTTATAATAGCAATTTGCTTATTCATTTGGATGACAAACACATTTTCAGTGTCCAATCGCAAATGGTAAGAAATATTATTAGAAGTTTTAATTTTAATTAAGTTCATTATTAAGTTGTTAACATTATCAATTTTATAATTTTTTTATGTTTATATAATCAGACCGAAGATCAAATTTTAGAGATGTACATACACAATTTAACTGCGAGAGTGCCATGTGTTATTGAACAACATTTGCAAAAGGTGAGGTTCTTGCATGTGTCTTGTATGCTTAGGGGACTAAATTGGATCCCCAACTTATCAGCGTTTTGGTGAAAAGATGGAGACTAAAGACACGCACATTTCATCTTCTGTGTGGTGAGTGTATAATTACACTCGATGACGTAGTTTTATAACTCGATTTACTGGTGGATGAGTCATTCGTTATAGGGGCAGTGGGTGTTGGCAATTGAAGCGCAATTTGTGAGCAATTATTAGGCAATATGTTGGACAAGTTTAGTGATATTCAGATAGAGATGAAATGGTTGGAAGACAATTTCAATTATATCGACAACTCTGCGAGTGTCGTCGAAAGAGAACAATACGCTCGAGCATTCATCTTGAGGTTAATTGGGGGTCTTCTAATGCCCGATAAATATTGAAATTTGGTACATTTAATGTGGCTACTACAACTCGTTGACTTGAAAGAAGGGGGGCGACTTAGTTGGGTATTAGTTGTGTTGGCGACATTGTATCGAGAGATGTGTTGTAACGACCCAATAGCCACGGGTGTCAGAAAGTGTATTTCCGAGACTCTGTTACCGTAAATCAAATATTTACGAAGTTAGTTGTGTAGTTAATTAGGTTTTGGTTAAGTGAATTTGCATGAATTTGCATGAATTTGCATGAATTAAGAGTAATTAGGTAAAAGAACTAAATTGTATATAGGATGAAAGTTGAATTATAGATTAAAGAAAAATTTAAAAGGACTAAAGAAACAATTATACCATTGTTTCTTTATGAGGTAGCATAAGGTAGATTATTTGTGAATTTGTTATATATATTATAAAATAAACCTTGAGTGTTAAGTATATATATTATATTATATAATAATATATTAATGTATAATAAAACAAAATAATAAAAGAATGAATTAAAACGAAACAAAGCAAAACGAAACAGAAAGAAAAAGAAAGAAAAGGGAAAAAGAAGGAGACGAAGGGCTTTAGGGTTTCAAAAGCTTCTAAGTTTAATTAGTTAGTTAATTTAGTCTCTTTTTCTTATAATTTTTATGTTTTTAGAATCCCGATTTTAAATACTGCCCGACCCATGCCAAAATTTTAAAAATTATTGAGTTTTTAAGTGTTGCTAATGTTGAATAATTTCAGTATTAGGGATTAAATTGATAGATTTTTAAGCTAGAAATGAAAAATGATTAAATTGTAGAATAAATTGTAAAATTTAAGAAATAGGGACTAAATTGTAAAAATTTTGAAATTTAGGGATTTAAGTGAAATTAGGGAGTTAAATTTAGTCTAAAGTGGAATTTTAATGAAAATAAAGAATTAAATGTGAATAATAAAAGTTAGTCTTGGTTTAGGGACTAAATTGGAATTTAGACAAATATTGAGTAAAAATTTAAATATTCAATATGAAATTAAATTGTGTTGTATTGATGAATTTTAATTGTTTTAGTTCCGTAGCTAACGTTGTACCGGAATCCTCAACTAAAAAGGGGAAAGATAAAGTCGAAGAGAAATAGCTCAGAATTTTTGGTTTGTATTTGTATAATCCAAACTTAGTTGTTAATTGTTATAATTCAATTTAATGTATATGGTAGGTGTTGAGGTGAGTAATTAATATGTTGATAATTGATTGATTGATAAGTTCATATTGAATGTATTGATTATTGAATTGAAATGATTATATGTAACTATATGAAAAATTAGTATTGGATATTGGTTGTATTTGAAAAGTGAATTGGAACACTATTAACTGTATCGGGCTAAGTTGGATATAGATGACATGCCATAGAATTGGAAGATTTTAGGGATTTCTTCGACTTCAAGTCGATGAGATACTGGATGTCAATTTATTACTTCAGATTTATTCGATGAGGCACTGGGTGCCAAACTGGTGTGCGTGGTTGGATCCGTGTATCTGTCCGAGTCCGAGTTGCGTTAATAGGGGTAATTAAATAAAACGGTACTATGATTGATATGGAATGAATAATATTATTGATTAAATGATATGTGGATTGAATTGTGAAAAGCTATTATATATGAAATGATGATAATTGAGTATGGTATGAAATGATGTATTCATAAATTGAGTATTGAATGACTAATGTCATTATACAAATAAATATAGTTTGATATGTGTATTGAGACATTATGTAACAAGTAAAATATAATAGTGTATGATACTTATGATACTAAACAGTAATATGTGTTTAAAATTTAATTGTACATATTATATTATCTTTTGTCTTTAAATATTCGGATTATAGAAATAATGTTGAGTTTTACTCAGCGTATGGTTTTGTTTTCCACGTGCAAGTTAGGTACTTAATTTTGATCGTCGATTTAGCATCCAACAATGATCTCAAACTCAAACGCGGTGATATTTATGCTTTTGTAATATGTTGGCATGTACCTAGGGTGTCTAAATAATAGTTATTTTGTGAATTGTTTGTAAATGAGGTTATAAATATAATGTTAGTTTGGTGTATATATAAACATGTGAAATTAAGTTAATATTTAAGTGTTCATGAAATAGGCAAAATAAATTGAATTAGGCATGATTTAAAATGATGATTTGAATGATGTTTTAATGATGTGAAATGATGATATAATTGTAGTAACTATGAGGATACATTGGTTAGGCAGATGTTTGTTTGATATGATTTGGATGTGTTTGATCGTGTTTTGAATTGGTTAAACGAATGATTTTTGAGTTGCTTATTGTCCAAGCTTGCAAAGAATGGTAAACTTGTTGTTCAAAGTACATTTTGAGTCCACATGGCTAGCACACCGGCGTATGAGGCCATCTCGAAAGGGAACACGGTCTGACACACGAGTGTGTGGTTCGACCATGTGACCCAAGCCAGAAAGTTACACGGGTGTAGACATGGACTGGTACACGGCCATGTGTCCCTACTTCGAATGTCCACACGGACTAAGGCACGGATGTGTCTCTTGGCCGTGTGAACCCTGCAGCTTTGAAAATTTTTAATTTTTTTTTGAAAAATTTTCTGAGTTTCCGAATTAGTCTTGACTTGTTTTAATTGGTTTCTAGCCTGAATATTATATGATATGAAATGTTTGAAATTTATTTCTAATTGATCGATAAATTTTGGTAATGGTTTGAAACCCTACTCCGGCGACGGATGTGGGTTAGGGGTGTTGCATGTGTCGGGTGACAGAACTACAAAAAATTAAAATCGATGGTTGCATACTCCTTCATTCATGGGCATGGTACCGACTACCATTTTTACGTCCTCGAGTTAACGTCCACTTATGTATTTTTGAAATAACATATTGTAGCGACGTAAAAAATTTCGCTTTGGTCGCTAGTTGAGGCAATTTATTGGAAATTTGAAAACTGACTTTCGATTTTATTAAAAAAAGGAGTCGCCACCGACCATGTTTCCTAGGTGTGATCGGACACCTAATAAATCCTTTTTTTTTAAAAGAAAATTTATTTTTTAAACAAAAAGAAGGTCGAGTTTAGGTCTAAGACAAAAGCCAGAGAAAAAAATAGGGTTCGGGAGTCGGTTACGCACGAGGAAGGTATTAGCACCCTCGCGACGCCCAAAATTGGTATCTCGTTAAGCATGTGTTGTCTTAATTTTCAAAAATGCGAGTTCACTGTAACATTTAATCATGATCCGATCAAAACACGAGAATTTTTACAATCTAGATTTATTTTGAGAAGGACGTTCCGTTTTTAACACAAGCCGATTGATATTCACCCAACATAGTGATGAAATCGACGACTTAATGTTAAATCGGTGCGATGCTTTATTTATTGAAATAAAAAAAATGAATGAAAATATTTTTAAATAAAAAATAAAAAGAAAACTAATATCGATGTTGAAATAAGATGTGATCTAATAGGATAAATTCGAAACAGGCAAATAATAATAAAAAGTTAAGAATATACAAAGCAAATATATAAAACATTAACAATGTATATGTGATAATAAATAAACAATAGCAGTGCGTATGGTATTAAACATGATAATAATAGTAGTAATGCAAACATGAAATAGTAGTGAACATATATATATAAAACATAGAATAGTAGATTAAAAATATGTACATAATATAGTGTTAAAAATACATACATAATATAGTTATTAAAAAATATATACATAAAAAAAATATAATATAGTATTCGAAATATATACATGATATATATAAAAATACAATATTAAAAAGATATATATACGTAATATATATAAAAAATGTATACATAATAGAGTATTAAAATATTTACATAATATATACATATTAGAAATAATAATGTTAAAAACACCTATTAATAATATTACATAAATATATACATATATATATTAAAGATATATACATATATAATAAAACATATATTAATATTAATAATAATAATAAGGATAATATAAAAATATATACATAAAATAGTATAAAAATATATATAACTAATAATATTTAAAAAATATATATACATGATATATATAAAAACATATACGATATATATATATTAGAAATGATAATAATATGAAAAAAAAACTATTAATACACTACATAAATACGTACATGTATATATATATAAATATTAAGTGAAAATCAATACGAGTACTAATAATATTAATAATATATATAATAATAATAAATATATATGCATATAATAGTAAAAAACGAGACATTTAAAAAATATAACTAAATATAATATAATAATAATATAAAAATAATAGTGATAACAATAATATATATAACAAAAAATAATAATATGTACAAAAAGACATATGTATACCAAGTTTGACATAATAATGTTAAAATAAAATAATAAGTAACAATAGTGAAAATAATAAGTATAATAGTAAATATAATAATATATAATAATACTATATATATAAAAGCATATATATACACATATAATAAAATATATACTACTATTAATAACAAATATAATAGGGGTAAAAATAAATATAATAATAATATGTACATAATGTGGTATTAAAAATATGTGTATAATATAGTATTTAAATGTGTATACATAATATATATCAGGAATAATAATAATATTAAAAAAACAACTATAAGTATATACAAATATATATAAGTATTAATTGTAAAAAAATACTAATAATAGTAAAAATATACTAATAATAATAATAATGATAATAGTAAATATAATAATAAAAATATTAAAAATAAAAATGGTAAAAATAATATAAAAAAACAAATTAAATCTGGAAAAATGACTAAATTCGAAACAAAAATGAAGTTTTGGGGCCAATTTAAAAAGAAATAAAGGGAAAGGGATTAAATTGCATGCCCGATAAATAGTGCAGGGACCAATGATGCAATAAATCCATTCGGCTTAAAACGCACAGCAGTAGAGGGACCGAATTACAAAGCACAACAACTTTCGGGTCAAAATTTAAAACAACTAAAAACTTAATTGCATAATAGAAAAAAAAGTGGAGGGGCTAAATGCACAAATAGCCCCTCCAATGAAAACACGCGGATCTTGAAGTTAGAGCGGGTCGGGTCGCGGGTCGGCCATGGGTTAAGGCTCAAAACGACGTCGTTTTGGTGCTTAAAAGGCCTGCCCAAAACGACGTCGTTTTGGAGGTCTATTTAAGGCCAAATTTTTTTTAAAAAAATCACTTTCTCATTTGTTTTTAAAAAAAACTCAGCTTTCTCTTTTTTTTTTCTCTGCAGGTATATGCTCCGGTGAGGACTCTGGCTGGTCGCCGCCGCTAGCCGTCGCCGGCCACCAAGAAAAAAAGAAGAAAAGGGAAGAAAAGAACAGAATCGAAAATAGGAAAAAAAATAAAATAAAACTACCTCTTTTAATACTCCGATTTGATCCTTTTGTATGGAATCTCTATGTTTTTGATTTTTTAATCTCTATTTTGAATATTTCGTGTTTGTATTTATCACAAAATTGCCCACCCCCATTTACACTGATTTTCGATTTGGCTTTTATAGCCATGTACATGGTTTTTTTTATTAATTTCTGTCCTTTTCGTTTCAATTTTTGCAGGTGCAACTTGCTGGAGTTCGGTGGCTGGCATGGGCGGTGTTGAGGTGACCTTGGCGGTGGAGCAGGTGGCTAGGGTTTCAGCTTTTCTGAAACCCTAGTTTGACTTAATAGGCAATTGGGTTTTTTGATTTAGGTTGGGTTTTAGTTTAGGGGGTAGTTGGGCTAATGATTTGGGCTGAGTCTGTTTGGGTTTTAGTTGGGTTTTAGGATTGGGTTGCTGTAAATGGGTTTAAAATTGGGTCAAAATTGGCCTACGACACATATTATTTGAATAGGTGAAACAATGGAGCGAGTCATGTGAGTATAACGAACGAACTTGAAGATATTCAGCTATTGATAGACTAATGATTGGAAGCTGAGGTTAGTTTTTGAATTTCTGAATTATTTGATTTTTATGTAAGAATTTGAAATTTAATATTAAGTATGTAATAAAATTTATAATTTTGTACTATAGTTTGAATGGATGTCATATTCTGATCTAAGAATTCAAGAATGCATCATGGTTGAATTTTTGGCCAATCACAATATCTGGCACGTTAAGGGGCCAAACACAATAGGCATTTTCTTCCCTTACATTTTCAACCCTAACCCTAACTTGTGAAAAAATATCACAAGCCGGAAATCCCGAGATAATTTTCAAACACCGAATGAATCCCAGACGGTCGTGGACTCCCACATTATTTGTTTTTTTCTTTATTTTTCCCTTTGGTTACCTATATAAAGGGGGTTTTGCTCCCCCTACTCCATCAATGCTTTCGCCCACTATCCCTTACAAAATAAAAAATTATTTTTTAAATTATTTTTTTTAGTGATGAAATTTTTGCAGAGAAAGATTTATTTGTGTTTGTGTTTAAGGGAGACATTCCCATAATTTTATGGTGTTTTTGAGTTCAAGGTAATGCAGTGGCGCTCGGAGAACCACACATTTCATCTGTTGTGTAGGGAGCAAATGATCACCATAGAAGTTCATTGCATTGCAACTCTGGCTCCAAGTTCATAGTGGTTATACGGTCACGAGTTGAAGTATAACTAAAGCTCTCAATTGATGGTGGTTATGTAATCATGGGTTTAAGTATATCTCGAGCCCCCAGTTGGTGGTGGTTATGTGGTCATGGGTTCAAGTTTAATGGCACCGGATGAGGATGCTTTATAAACCCCATACATAAGTTTGAGGCCATAATCATAGGGAAAAATAAAGGAGCTTCCCAGTATAATCAACTAATTCTTTTTGCCCATCTCCACCAAAGTATTATCCTTAGCCTCATTGTCCGAAACTTGTGACAGAGCTAGGGGTAAGAGGACTTTTAGGGGAATGAGTGATTGTGCTGCTGGAGAAAAGCTGAAAGACAATTCAGCGCAGCAACAATTGTTGTGATTAAAGAACTCATTAATAACTACAATCTCTGTCGTCCCGACTTGAATTTCAACTTTTTCTCCATCGTCATAGTCACTCCCTCTTTAAAGTACTCTTGACTCTAATGGTGTCACAAGTTTTGAACAACAAGGTTAATGATACTACTTTGGTAGAAATGGAGAAAAAGAACAAGTTAATTTTATTGGAAAAACTCTTTGTTTTTCCTTATGTTTATGGTCTAAAACTTATGTATGAAGTTTATAAAACATCATCTTCTAGTATCATAAAACTTGAACCCGTGATAGCATAACCACCGTCAACTAGGAATCCTAGTTATACTTTAACCCGTAACTGCATAAACATTATGATTGGAGTCTGAGTTGCAATACGAATGGCTTCTAAAGTGATGGTTTCGTCCCGACACAGTAGATGAAATGTGTCGGTCTCCGAGAGCTATCGTATCATCTTGAACTCAAATATACCTTAAAACTATCACAATGTCTACCTCAAGCACAAGTGCAAATAAATTTTCTCTTCAAATTTCAACATGCAACACAAAATAAAACAATTTTGGAGAGAAAAACATTAAACACATCCTAAAATTTGCTATCAATTCCTATATTTTAGAAAAGTTTCTATACTAAAATATTTTAAAAATTCAATAGTTTTATTTTTCAATTTAAAAATAATAACTCACTCATTAACCTTTTTAATACTTTTTATAAAAAAGTTAACAATTTTTTATCGATCATAAATCACACGACATAAAAACTCTAATCAATAAGTCATATCAATCAAATTTGAATGAAAATACTAATAATTTTAGTAATTGAACTACAATTATAAAATCAGAAAGGTAAGACGGTTTAAATTTTAAATTTTCAAGTTTATAGACTAAATCTCAAAATTTATCAAAGTTCAAGGTCTGAAATCAGAATTTAACAAAAAAGCTATTTTTGATTTATTGGTATAAAGAAAGGGAAACAACCAAAAGCACGGTGAAGGGAAGCTGAAAATCAACTAATAGCCAAAAGAAATCGGACCCAACATTGAATAAGGATGAACAGTAGTGAAGGGAAGTTGAAATCATCGAGTTCCGAATTGGATTTGGATCGACCCAACATCGAAGATTATCTCCCTTCTGGATCTTCCATTCAAGAACCACATGGCAAGCTTCGCCTGTAATTTTTCATTTCCCTTCTTATTTATTTCCTTTTTTTTTCAATTTGGCTTAAAAATTAGTTAATTTGATTGGTTTATTGATTATGATTAATTTTGAAAATGGGTTTTTTAGGCGGGATTTGCTTGATATTTCTCCCGCTTTAACTGAAGCTGCTGGTGCTATTGTTGATGTAAGCTCTCTTTCTCTGAATCACTAATTCGTTGTAAGATTCCTGCATGTTTTCTTTGGAAAATTTTTGATGAAGCAAATACCAATAACTTAATGTTAGCAAAAAAAAAAAAACCAAAAACACAATAAATTATTGTGTTTATCCTCCGCTAGATACTAACACTACCCTGAGCCATGTCATGCCCATAAGCCGCTGTTATCCACTTTGGATGCCTAACAGCTTGTCAAGGCTCCCATGTTGGAGTTCAGGACCTTTTGTTATAAGACCAAATGGTAAATGTGTTGGTGAAGATGTGCCTCCCGATGTTTGAACTCATGAGTCATGACCTTCCATTATAAGACCAAATGTACCCAGTTTTGCAAAGAGTTCATGAGGTATACAAAGAGGATAATACTGGCTTACGGATAGGACTTGGCCTAGGAAGTGGTACTACCTTGCTGCTTGGCGGGTTGTGAAATAAATTGATGTTTTTAGCTAGACCAAATGGTATGAGTGTTGCGAAAAGAACTCATATATGGGAGGTCCTGGGTTTGAACATGAGGAGGTATACCTTGGGGCTGACAAAGCCTTGAGGAGCCAATTGGCATCTAACGAGGATAATACTGGTTTATGGGCATGATGCTGGAGTGAGAGCCCTAGGAAGTGTTAGTATATTGCTGGTCTGTGGATTATGAGGGTTCATATGTTTTTATTGTTCTATTTTTTGTATATACTAATTTGAATTATCTATTGATTTTTTTATAAAAGAAACACGATTGGTGCGTTCTTTTTTACCCTAAAGTTTTGAGCTTGAGTTGAAGTATCTAGTGAAAGTTTTTCAATATTTAACTGATTGTAGCTGTGCACTTGACGAGCAGGATTCATTCACACGGTGTTTTAAGTCGAATCCCCCGGAACCGTGGAACTGGAATGTGTATCTGTTTCCTCTCTGGTGTTGTGGTGTGGTATTTCGGTACTTGATTTTGTTCCCTATGAGGTTAGCCATTCTACTTTCCAAAAGTAACATTGAATTGTTTAATGCATGACGGTGTTTGTTTGAATGAACTTTGCTTATGTCTGTTTTAGAGGTAGGTTAGATAGTGTATGGTATGTTGACATGGTTGCATTGTTTCTGAGTATCTGTTATGCTGTTCAATCTGCAGGGCTTTAGTTTTGACAATAGGATGGATAATATTTCTGTCATGCTTCATTCCTGTGCACTTTCTTCTCAAAGGGAACGATAACTTGCGGAAAAAGATGGAGGTGCGAACTTTTACTTATTTCTAGTTTGTGCAGCTCATTTTCTCTCCTTTGTCTAGGTATATGTGTATGTGTGTGTGGTATGGGTTTATATACCATACTTGCGAGGGAAGAAAAGGTTTAAAGTTCTAAACTGGCAAATTGTATCATGCTGTCTTAGGGGATTTCTTATTCTTTTCTAGCAAGCTTGTTCCTTACCTATATTCTAGTGCATTTTCCATCTAAATGATTATGCTTAAACTTAGTTCATCATATTTTCTTTTCAGAGGGCGTTGGTGGAGCTAATCTGTAGCTTCTTTGTTGCGTCCTGGACTGGAGTTGTTAAGTACCATGGACCACGGCCTAGCATGCGGCCCAAGCAGGTTTAGCTGACTCTTCTTTCTGCACTTTGTATCACAAAGATTTTCATTTTTATTTTAATTTCATTAAGATTCTTTCTGGTTCTTTAGTACTCCTTCTATGCCACCTGTCTCTACAAACTAAAATATATCTGAGAGTTCTTCCATGGATTGAACAGGTGTTTGTGGCCAATCATACTTCTATGATTGATTTCATCATATTAGAACAGATGACTGCATTTGCTGTCATTATGCAGAAGCACCCTGGATGGGTTGGTAAGTAGTAGTTAAAATGACGTACTTAAGAATGATGTTTATGTATTTTAATATTGTAGCGGGTTTTCAATTATCTGATTACTTATATTGCATGCTTTTCTTAGAATGCTTGGACTATTTTTGTTTCATTTGGTTGCATGCAAGGTTTTGAAACTCGCCAGTGTCAGCCTGTTAACCAACTTGTTTATATTAGACTATTGACATTATAGAATTCATTTTTATGTTTTCATATAGAAATCCATATTGTGAAATATATAGCTATAGCTTTGTGTTTTCGAAAATATCTCTCTTTTCTGATGTCGTGTTTGATATGAGCTTCAAGATTTCTTAGAGATATCGTAGTACACCTTTACTTTATCGTGATAATTGTGGTCTTGTTCACAGTAGGCACTTTTTCCAAATGTTAGTGGCAGAGAAATGCATATACTTGATTCTTAGTTTTCATGACACCTATTATGAACAGTAGTTTTGTTGAATAACTTAAGTGGAACAATTTATAGTTATGCTTTAAAAGTTGTCTATCATCTTTTCAAGTTGAAAGAACACAATTCCGGTCCTCCACTGTTGTTGCTTTCTTTAAAAGTATATTTTGATATTGCAGGAGTGATAATTAGGTTCCTATAGACCTTGTGTATATTGAATGAATGAAATAACTATTTGACTTCTTTCTACATTTAGGACTGCTACAGAGCACTATTTTAGAGAGTGTAGGGTGTATTTGGTTTAACCGTTCAGAGGCCAAAGATCGTGAAATTGTAACAAGGAAGTAAGTACAATCAGAGTGGGGAAAATGCTTTATCAATATGTTTTCCATCTCATGATTGTATAAATTTCCTAATTTCAGGTTAAGGGAGCATAGTCAGGGAGCTGACAATAACCCTCTTCTCATATTTCCCGAAGGGACATGTGTAAACAATCAATACAGCGTTATGTTCAAGAAGGTATAGCTGTTAAGAGTTTCGGGAGAACTGCTTAAGTTGTTTCTTTCTTATACTTCTCACTTTTTTTAACTTCCTGGTTAGGGTGCATTCGAACTTGGTTGCACTGTTTGCCCGATTGCAATAAAGTACAATAAAATTTTTGTTGATGCCTTTTGGAATAGCCGGAAGTAAGTTATCTCTCCCTGAGTCTTCCAGTGTCTTGTATATTTTATCATTATTGATGCTTTATTTTGTGGTTTTTGATACCCGTGATGTCTTACCAAAGTTCCATTTCCCACAGGCAGTCCTTTACAATGCATTTATTGCAGCTAATGACATCCTGGGCTGTTGTTTGCGATGTTTGGTACCTAGAGCCCCAAAATCTAAGGCCTGGAGAAACACCCATCGAGTTTGCAGAGAGGTAAGTACTATCCTTTATTTTTGAAACCGGTAATTAAGGTCTTCAGTTAATGCTTTTTAAGCCTTCCTTAGAGAAGCAATAGCTTTGATTCAGTTGATATTTTCTATACAGGATCAGAGACATAATCTCTGTTCGAGCAGGTCTTAAAAAGGTTCCATGGGACGGATATTTGAAGTATTCTCGCCCGAGCCCTAAGCATAGAGAGCGAAAGTAAGAACAAACCTCTTCTAATTCATCCTGTTTTTCCGGTTGTCATAGCATCCGGTATCTTTTGACTCCTTAAATGATAACTGCAACCGTGAGCTCAGTCTCAGTAGCTTATTTATCCAACACTTTAACAAATCACCACCTATATATTTTATCCGAATTCTTGCAGCTCGGTCCCTTGTCCCTGGTAACCTCCCTTGTGACAGGATCTTCTAGTCCTGACTTATTCAAGCTAGGACATCATTTTTGCTTAAATTTCGTGTATTGTAAGATCAAATTGAAATATTGTTGATCTGTGGTTGCCCTCAATTGATGAACGTAGGGAAATTAGTCATTAGTTGACTATAGGGTTAGTTTTTGGTCTGATCAATTGGGTCAATCCATGTTTTAAAATTTTGAAGTCATTTCGGTTCAGGTCAGTTTTGGGCTAGGGTCATTTTCAGTTTCTTGTCATTTCAAGTTTGGGTTGCTTTGGTTTCAAGCCATTTCGGGTTCAGGTCATTTTGCATTCAATCATTCAGTTTTATTGAGCAAAGGTATCGCGAGTTCTAGACACTTCAAGTTTGGATCATTACAAGCTACCTGTTTGGGTTATTTCAGGTTCCTATTAGTTTGAGTTCAGGTTGTTGACCTTTTTGGTCAAACCAAATTGTTTCGGGTTTGTGAACCACAAATAGTAGTCTAAATGAGTTCATTTTTGCACTTTGCAGACAACAAAGTTTTGCCGAATCTGTTCTTCGGGGACTAGAACTGGAAGAAAAATGATGGCACCAATGTACATTTTGTTCAGTTCATGTAAGGATAGCTTCTGATCTTTTGTTTTTAAATATCTGGTTGGTCCTTGGTATTGTTGTTGTGGCTATTTTTTGTTTTTTAAAATTTTCAATGGCACAGTTAAATCGATGATTGATTTATCAAAGTTACTAAAAATTTTGCTGTTTTGATGTTATTGTATGAGCACTATAACTAATAATATGACAAACTGATACTTATATTTGAATAGTGTCATTATTAGATTTTGATGATTTCCTTTTTGGGATAATTAATTCTCTTTTTTATTTTTTTATTGGAATTTTTTATGGAAAATAATTTCAATTAGATAATGTTTTGTATAACTGCATTAAACATTACTAATATTGTAATAATTTGTGTGATTTTATTATAAAATTTTGAGTAATGTTTTAGGTAATGATAGCTTTGCATAACTCAACACTAAAAAGTTGACCTTATACCTCTCTTATTACAATTTCATTAATGTTAAAATTTGTATAATATAAATTATTGATAGATTTAAAATTTGTATATATAATATTGATTATAAAACAAAAAAAATTGCTCAAATAAATAACATGATAATTTTTTTGAATAATTTTATTATAGGTTCTGGTTCCCAATCTATAAATAGAAGGGTAATACGTTTCAATGCACTCAAACTCACTTTCTGTATTAGCAATAATACTCATGCCAATCGAATTAAGAATTTAACAGATGATTTTAATTTTTAATAGAGGGAGAACTCTCATGCAATATCTAAAAAATTTTCAAAATAAAATGTAATTGTTTCTTAAAAAAAATAGAAAAGAAATTAACATATAAGAAATAGAATGAAGTTAATTGCATTGGACATTTTCAAAGCTATAGTACAAAACTCAAATTTTAAAAAGTTCTAGTCTTAGGAGTTATGAAAAATACAATATCATTAAAATTTAAGAGGGTAATAATGATACATTCATATTTTTTATAAGGGTGAGAGTAAAATTGTTCATGAATTAATTCTAGAATTGATGTCAACTGAAGATTTAAACACAAGTCATTTATCATTCCACCAACATTTGAATAAATTACAATATTGATACTTTGACTTTGAGGACTCAATTTAAAGTTTTTGGATCAATTTAGTATTTGAACCGTAGTTTGAGAACTATGGTGGAGTTATCCTTGGACATTTCTAAGTAGGGTTGTTTAATTGAGAAATTCGATCTTAATCAATATTGTTGGAATTGAATTGGTCTGGCCGATTAAATTGGTTTGATTGGGAATCAGTTGGCATATCGGTGTGAACAAAGAGATAGAATTGATCTTTGAGTGGGTTGCTTGAAGCTGTGAACTAAGAAAAAAAATCTATAGTTCAATAAGTTGGATCGATATATAAATTTTTAATTTTCAATTAATTTTTCAATTATTATTGGACCGATGATTGAATTAATTGAATAAAAAATCAATAGTTTGGTTGGTTTAAATCGTCAATCCAGTTTTTAAAACATTGGTTTTAATTAATGATATTTGAATCGGTTCGCACCGGTTCGAAAAATGATATTGAATCAATTGGATAAGGAATCGATGCAGACCGATTAAATCGGCTAAAAAATCGGTTGAACCATTTTTTATTGTTTTGAAATTTTAATCAAATCGATTAAACTAATCGAACCGATCAAACTGATAAATCAATAGTCTTGCCAGTTCGATCACCGGTCCAATTCTGAAAATATTTTTTTTAACCAAAGTTTAACCACCCTAGTTGTAGGCTAGAGGGTGCAAATATTATGGGCCAAGAAAGCCCAATAGTCCATAGATTAAAATCCACGCCCATAGTACGGGGTATCGGATTCGGCCTCACAGTTTCAAGTTCCCAAGTGTTAATTAATTACTCTTTGATTTTTGTTGAAACTTTGAAACTACCTTTCCGTAGTTTATCAATGGCGATGATACGGTAAACCGCTTTATTTTTTTTATTTTTGTTTTTGTTTTTGTTTTTTCTCCTTTGGTTTTAACAACTTAGAAACAAAAAACCTTAACTTTCTCAATTCGCTACTCAGTACTCATTCAGTTCTTCAAGAAAGGTAATTTTTTTTCTTACGTAATTACTAGTTTGCCTCCGTTTTCTCGAGAACCAAACAGAAAATATCTCTAGGCAGATGTCTGTTGTCTTAGTAAAGAAGCTTGATTTTTCGTAATTGCATGACGAAAATATATTGTAAAATTCTGTTGTTTTTCGCGGTTTCCTCTGTTTCGCTTCATTTTTTTTTAGTTTGGCCATTTGAAGTTAAAAAGAAAAAGAACGAGAAATTCCTTTAAATTTTGTTTAATTCTTGATAATTTTATATGTTTGTGTTATTTCATCAAATTTGATTGTTTTTGTAACTTACTCTTATGTTGCTTAGCTGAAATTTTGTTTTGAAATAATTATCTAATTTTTTCAATGTAATTTTCAGGTTGGATAGGCTCTAAAACTGATAATTCTGGGCAATGGCACTGACAAGTTTGAAAGTTCCTACAATTTCTAGTGGATTGACAAATAGAAAGAGGGAATGGAACAAGATAAATAGGTCAACGGGTTCTAATTCTTTATTAAACCAATCTGAAATATGTAAATTTAGGAAGGAATTAGGCTACATAGATGGTGTGCGAAGCTGCCACCTATCTGCAGCACATAGGAATTCATTGTTGTCACCATTAGTGGCACATAGGAATCCCCGTTTTCCGGTGTTTCGAAATCAGTTAAGCTCTGATTTCGGTGTGGAAGATGTCAAGGAGACACTCACGTTGAATGAAAAAGATGATGCTGCCCTGTTAAGCTCAAGTTCAACTGAAAATGTTAATGTCCGGTAAGATTTTTATGACCTATTGTTTACTTATTTCATAGTTATTTGTTATTAAAGTTGTATGATATCTATCTATATACATACAGACTTATATGTATACCTGTTCTTCCTTTAGATGGTTTGTAGTTTTGATGTGGGTTGGTTTGTGTAATAACTATGAAAATTGGAGTGATTGATTTCTGTAATACAATGTTTTCTTCCCTCTATAGCAGAATGGTAAAATAGAACTTTAAGCAATAGTTGAAAAGACGTA
Organism: Gossypium hirsutum; assembly: GCF_007990345.1. Classification (NCBI taxonomy): domain Eukaryota; kingdom Viridiplantae; phylum Streptophyta; class Magnoliopsida; order Malvales; family Malvaceae; genus Gossypium; species Gossypium hirsutum. Next base: position 86,684,654 of record NC_053427.1, read on the forward strand.
GTTGACTTTGTAAGATAATGTATCATTCATTATGTCATATTATTAAATTAAAAAATAGTTTGAATACCACGATGCTCAGTAACTGCTTCATTCTCTGCCTCGTTATTTACAATTGGGCTTCCATTTTACCAATTGTTATGTGCTAATATGAACTTTAAAATTTCCATATGCAGTGAGGTGAAAGTGAAGTCTGTGGATGTCAAGAGGGAACTTATTATGCTTTCTGTGCCTGCGATTGCTGGACAAGCTATTGATCCCTTTGCACAACTGATGGAGACGGCATACATTGGAAGATTGAGTATGAGCTAATTTTAATTTTAGTTTGTTCCATTGCTTTACTTGCTAAAATAATTATATTTTCCTTTGTTTGATTATTTGATGCTAACAATGTTCGTTCTTTGGTAATAGACTAAAAATTTAGTTGGAGTTTCTTTTGTTGTGATTTCTTTGTTAATCTTTTAATACAGTTACAGTTCTCTGAAGGATAAGGTTCTCTATAACCACGGGTGTATTACTCTTATCTGTGCTGCAAATTGCACACACTGCTCCGTCAAAAATTAATTTTGTTACCAAATTCCAATTTCCAAATAAATAAATTTGTATGCTTATGCTGATTTAATGTGGTTTCAAGTAATTGGAATTTTGAAAATTGATAGAACCTGCTTCTAAAGTACAAAATTTCAGGCTTCAAAATTTTGAAATCAACAGTTTATATATTTATTGCGATATTTGTTCTGTTGTTGGCGCAGGTTCTGTGGCATTGGCTTCTGCAGGTGTTTCCGTATCAATATTTAATGTAGTATCGAAGTTGTTCAATATTCCTCTCTTTAGCGTTGCAACTTCCTTTGTTGCTGAAGACATCTCAAGGAATGCAATTGAAAATTTGTCAGCAGGTGAATTTTTGGTGATAGGTGTCGCATGCTGGTTTTGGTTAATCTTGTCTCTAGTTTATGGTACCAGACTTATGTAGATGATTGAAAATTTTGACTTGATCTTTGACTATTTGAATTCTCATTTTCTAGGGAGTACTAATGGTAAGATTCCCGATAGGGTAGCTGAAAGAAAGCAATTATCCTCAGTGTCTACTGCTTTACTTCTAGCAATTTTGATTGGAATCTTTGAGGCATTGGCATTGTCTCTTGGCTCTGGATTATTTCTTAAGTTGATGGGAGTACCCTCAGTAAGTTTAGGTTTATTTTAAATTTATTTTGCTTTATCTTTTAGTCATCCTTCTCCTGATCCTTCTTTGTTGAAATACTGCTAGTTATTGATGTGGAAGCTTCTTTTCTGGTTTTCCTCCTCTTAACAGACATCAGATATGCATGTTCCGGCAAAACATTTTCTTTCACTTAGAGCTCTTGGGGCTCCTGCTGTGGTAGTCTCTTTGGCTCTTCAAGGAATTTTCCGTGGGTTCAAAGATACACAGACTCCTGTTTTTTGCTTAGGTAAGTATTTTGTTTGACATTGAAGGGCGGTGCATGGAATGAGCTATGTTTGTGTCCACATTTTGTTGAATGGATACCATAGAATGCATGGATTGTAATTTATGTGTACAAACTTTGTTTACCATTTAGCTGCAGAATGAAATTTTGATAGCAGGCTGCTGCATAGACCTTCAATAGTCAGTAACATTTAAGTGTGTAAAATTCATTTACATTTTAAGTGATGATCTACAAACCTGACGCGAGGATGCAAAACTATAGGTGTAATAGTTTTTGAAATTAGCCCATTTCTTCTTTTTTTGGTTCTTTTTTCATTCTCTGAGTGTTGTTGGAAGGAGTAGATCAGAACCTAACATGCATTCATTTGCAACTACACTTTTATCCCTCGGAATAAAGCCACTTCTGGTCTATATCATTTTAAACTGGTTACGGTCTATGTCTCTTGTGTATTTAACTATTCTGGTTGGCCCAATCTTGAACGTGCATCTTGGAATTGCTTGCTCCCCCCCCCCAACCCCCGCGGCAATAAAAAAGGTATCAGCTTACTGTGGAGATTGAAGCACTATTAGTGGTATAAAAGAAGGGCGGAGTTTGATATCTATAAAGCACATAGAAGTTCTTTGTTACTTCTGTTTTCCAGTAATTAATGGTTAATGTGTTAGGTTCACTTTTTCAATATCTCTCTTCTTTAATTGACTAATTAATGTGGTTGTTTCAAATGCAGGTGTTGGTAATTTATCATCCATATTGTTTTTCCCCTTATTTATGTATGGCCTTCGAATGGGTGTGACGGGGGCAGCTCTCTCCACTGTTTTATCTCAGTAAGCATGTCTGCTTCAGGAATTAATTTCCTTCCCTTAAATGATTTGTTTCCATGGAAATTACACTACAACATTTTCTTGTACCAGGTACATTGTTGCCTTTCTGATGATCAGGTATTTAAACAACAAAGTTGTATTACTGCCCCCAAAGATGGGGGCATTGCAATTTGGTAGCTACATAAAATCTGGTAATTTTTTTTACTAGCTTCGAGAAAAAAGGTTGTGTTATGTGGAGAACAATTTCGTTATTATGGATTTAGCCTTCCATTTTATAATCCTTTCTCTTGTTCTGATGTCTAGACATTTATGTTCTTGGATGGATATAGATTTTTATGACATTTTTTCTTACAAAAAATGGTTTTTACAGGTGGCTTTCTTATTGGACGAACTCTTTCAGTGCTAATAACAATGACACTGGGGACTTCTATGGCTGCTCGTCAAGGTTCAGTGCCTATGGCTGCGCATCAGATATGCATGCAAGTATGGCTGGCTGTATCTCTTCTAACAGATGCACTTGCAACATCTGCTCAGGTACATAATTCTCCTTGGAGTCTCTTTTTAAGTTATTATAATTTAACCAAAACAATCATTGAGATCAGAGAGAGAGAGCATAAATAGATGGCAAACAAGATCCCCTAAAATTCAGCTCCTTGGTAATAGTTACAAACACGAGCTCATAAAGACTGTAAATCGTTATTTTGCATGTGAAGACATTCTAAGCTGGCCTAGAATCATGAGGAATAAGGCTGCCCTTCTTTCTAACATTCTTTGTTTTTAGGCAATGATTGCAAGTTACCTATCTGAAGGCGAACTAAAGACTGTGAAGGAAATTGCAAACTTTGTGTTGAAGGCAAGCATTACTGGATGTTCCTAAAATTGTCATCACCTATCATTATATTGATATCTGGCTTTTGATATAGTGGTGACTAACTTGATGCTCATGGCTTTACAGATAGGGTTTGTCACAGGTGTTTTGTTGGCTGCAATCCTAGGTGTATCCTTTGGTTATTTAGTCCCCTTGTTTACCCAAGATGATGAGGTTCTGGGAATTGTTAAAACTGGAGTGCTGGTAAGTATTCAAACCAACATCCAGTAAGCTCCTCCCTTTCTTTTGCTTCTACGTTTATGGTGTCCTTGGATAATTATAACGGTTTCTTCTAAAACTTATCATAGTTCGTTAGTGCTAGTCAACCTATAAATGCTTTAGCATTTATATTTGATGGTCTTCATTATGGTGTCTCGGACTTCCCTTATGCAGCTTGTTCTATGGTAAGATGCCTATTGGAAATTTTTGTGTCCTTAATTTTAGATATAAAACTGAACATGTTGCCTCTTGTAACATATACTTTATGTAATCTCCAGATGTTATTGAGTGCCGTCTCTTCTGCATTTTTGCTCTTTGCTCCAAAAGTTCTCGGTCTTCAAGGGGTTTGGTTGGGCCTAACCCTCTTTATGGCTCTGCGAATGACAGCAGGATTTGTTAGGTAAAATTTTGAAACACAAATTTGTATGTCTTGAGTTATGTTCATTTCTCCAAGCTCAAATCCAAAGACTTAAGGAGCATTGCCAAATTCAAATTTTTGTACCAGTGTATTCTTTAATATTTATGCATCTTTGTTTATTTGTTTGTTTTCACAGAATACTATCAAAAACTGGGCCTTGGTGGTTCCTTCACAGTGACTTGGAGAGAGGTGAGTTTAGTGTATGTTCATAGAAACCAATGTTCTAAGGTTGTCATTGTTTGAACTGCTTTTGTTCTGCTTTTGCTGATGCATAAATGGAAAAAAGCTAGTCTTTTAAACTGGATAATTTTGGATACGATATGAAAATACAAAATATGAACATTTTGCCGACTTTATCTGTCCAACTAAGTATTTCCAAGCTAAAATGTATAAGATATTATGCAAAATAAATTGTATTGATATTTCTTTTTCTTATTATTACACACAATAAGAGACCCCATCATTCTTACATTGTGCTTCCTTCATACATGGTTTGAGTATCTTGTAGCTAAACCGAAACCCATTTATTGAAAATAAGGGACAAACCACACCATAAAGATGATGAATTTGGATTGTGTACAATGCAAGGTAAGAACCAGTTTAATTAGAGACATAATCCATGGGGCCATAAGGTTCAAAAAGTTCTGCAAAAAACCCTTTCTTTCTCCTTGGTTTCCATGCCATATCTTTGCACAGTTGATCGTTGTACCATATATGCAAAGCACCAATGCACGTTAAAGGAAATGAAGAAGAGTGAAAAATAGAGGGAAAAGTAGAAGAGAATGAAAAATAAAGAAAAAAAAGGACAGTTAAAAGAATATAAAATAAAAATAAATAAATTGCTCAAAACGAAAAAAAATATAGGGACCAATTGTAGAATTTAATCTAAAATTTCAGTTTGAAATGATGATTTAACGTGTCATGTCAGGTTATCGTTACACCATTAATGAAAATTAACGGCTAAGTGACTAAAATGTTACAACGTGATAATGTAAGTGACTAAAACGTAACATGAGATAAACAAAAGTGATTATTTTAATAGTTTACCCTTTTTTTAATCAAGCTCATAAGTTTCTTAACAAAATAAGCTATAAAAAGACAAATAATAATCTAACTGACCTCATAATTTTTTTTAATCAATCTTTAATTATATTTTTATATATATATATAATACTTAGATCTATACATGACTCGTCCCGATTGATGTGACTAAGTTTAATTTATGGTATACACAATTTTTTTTGAGAATAATATAAGCAGTTGCTTTGACTTGGTTTAAATTTATAATAAAATAAATGTATTAGCTGTCAAGGATTTGTAATAATCTAAATAGATTTAATAAATAATGGTTAATTTTTTTATATAAAATACTATAAAATTGATATGAAAATTATTTTAAAAAGATTATTGTTGACGTATTTCTCCTGTCAATATTCAATAATTGTCCATTTTTAAATTTTATAATGAAAAAATATTTCAAAAATAATTTGACTCATGGCTGGCCATAATCAAATATATTATCTTCTTAATTTTTTTAAAAAGAATAAAATCTCCTTGAAAATGGGATCTCAATTATCATGCTATAACAAAGCTGGAACTTCCGGCGTTTTCTCTTCTTTTTGTAATTATTAGGGAAAAGTTGAAAAGATCTGAAGTAAAATATTATATTGAAAAAAAAAAGTTGGTAAATGCAAAATTTGAGTCAAACTTTGAATTGAACGATCAAAATATTTATAGAATAAAATATAAAGTTAATGAGTTATAAAATAAAATATTATTTAGAAATTCATGGGTTGCAATGTTTATTTTACGATCTATATTTAAGATTTGTGATTGTCTTTTTTAATAATGTTGTCTTTAAAATTTTAACTTATGTTTCCCCTTGAAAATATGGGTCGGGTTTGAGCTTGAACATTCAAGGCTCAAGCTCAGCCTTACCCGACTCATTTTTATCATACTTTATAGGGTAAACAAAAAAATAGTCACTTTTGTTTTGTCTCATATTACATTTCATTCTATCGATAAGTTCTATTACCTCCCTAATAACGGTCTTACGTGGCAGTCCAAATAGATTTTAAATGTCAACTTAGATGTTTTACGTGGTAGTAATATTAACAAATATATTAAGTTATATAAATTTGAAAATTCAATAAATGAAAATTATATAAAATTAAATACAACTATTAGGAAAAAATAATACAAGGAAGCTTAAGTTAAATATTTACAAATATTATCGGATTTAAGTAAAACTTAAGATTCATATTTCAAGTCATGTTAAACTAAACTAAATTTGTATGATTTTAATGTCTATATAAATCTAATTCAAACTCAACCCAATCTAACTCATAAGCACTTCTTACTGATATAGGAATTGGTGGAGATTACAAATGATTCACACTGTAATGGTATTGAAAACCACTAGTGAGATTTTTACGAGTTTGGAGAGCTCTATGAAAGATTGGGTAGAGTTTTAGTATATGTCTTGAAGTCCTTTAGTCCCATAATGGAGATAGAGCTTAACATGGATCCCTTCTAATGATGCCTATTGCAAAGGGTGATGATAGGTAAAATATAAAGAAAGTCCTTGTACTAATGTCATGGGAAACAGTTCAAAGCCTGTGACCATCGCACCAAATACATCCGATGGAGGTCTATTGTATAGTTTAGGATCATTTGGCCCACAAGAACTGGCCCGATTCAGGAAGTTATTTAAGAAGCTTGTCAGATTGGAGCTTGGTTGGCACAATAATGAAGATATGGCAACTTAGGCTAATTTGGTAACTAATCTTAGAAGATTGAGGGAATAATATATTGTAAAGATTAGATTAAATTTGATATGACATATCTTGTAAATCCCTAAAATCAAGGGATATGGTTAATCTTGTCCGTCGATGTAAATGTATCTTGACCGTCTGTTTTGGAGGAGCTCAACTATAAATAGAGAGACTCCCCCTCATTTATACTCGCTCCATTCATTGTTTCATTATTCTTTGTGAATAAGAGAATATTGAGAGCATTTACTCAAACACTTTGTGTGCGCTCTTTCTATTGTTCATTTATAGCTTCTTTTGGCTGGCTAACTTAGGCGAGTTTGGACGAACGGATCGCCTAAGGCCGCATAGATTGCGAGACGAAAGATATAGCCTCGTGACATTAGGAGTTAGATTATATTTTGCCCATTTATTCAAAAATGGACAAATTAGTCGCTGTAAGTTAAATCAAAGATCAAATAGGTCTTTTTTATTAAAAATTTCATCCATTTGTACTATTAAAACCATCGTAATTGACGGAATAACCAAATACGATGCCATATGTATCTTATGCTGATATACAAGTACTAATTTCAAATAATAGAAATAGATGAAATTTTAATAGAATGATCAATTTACTCTTTGATCTAACATACGGGGATTAATTTGTCCATTTTTTAAGTAAAGGAGGCAAAATGCAATCCGACTCCTATTACAAGGACTTCAACCTTGGATAAATTAAAAAAAATCCAATTCAACTTAATATTTAAATTTAATTATAGAATATATATATTAATATAAAATTATTTTAAATGTTGTTTTTAATCTAATTATGGATTTATAAAATACTATGACTAATAACAAGACTTGTTTTTATTAAAACATAATAAAGTTATTTATTTATTTTATTCTTCCTAATTTGCTGATAATTAAGCTTGATATAGATAAAAGACATTGACTAATTTTATCCATGCATGCATGCATTTCATCCTTCAAACAAGGGCCATAGTCGAAAACTGCCGGATGGCTAAACAGCACCGCCTCGACATCCACCGTACTTATCTTCTTCCCCCCAGAAACAATCAAATCAAGTTTCCGATCCTTTAACTTCAATGTTCCCATCGGGATGTCTCACAGCAATATCGCCGGTATGAAACCAACCACCCATGAACGCCGCTTCGGTCTTCTCTGGGTCCTTATAATACCCTTTCGTCACGGTGTTGCCTCTAAACATCACTTCACCTAAAGTGAGCCATCAAAGGAAACACTTTCCATTGTCACCGGATCTTTAACATCAACAGCTTCCATTAACATATGGTTCAAACCATGAAGAGCTTTGGTTTTGGCTTGTTGTTGAAGGGACAAAGAGCCATATTCAGGCCGCCATGGATACACAGTTCCAGGTCCTAACATTTCCGACATCCCATACGAGTGAGTAAGAATTAACCCAAGCTCTTCGATCTTTAAAACCACCTGTGGCAGTGGTGGAGCACCGCCGGTCATTATATTAACCTTGAATGGAAGTGGGTTCTGGTTCGCATTAGCGATTAAGCTAAGAACGGGCGTTGCACCACCGAGGTTGGTGACGTTGTATTCAACAATGGCGTCGAATATGAACTTGGCGTCGTATGTTCTAAGGCAAATGTTAGTGCCACCGAGTGAGGCGGTTGACCAAGTGAAACACCACCCATTACAGTGGTACATCGGGACTGTCCATAAATAAATCGGCATGGCTTTCATTTCGGTTGCTAAGTAAGCTCCTCTATGACTATGAACCACCGCTTTTGGTTCCCCCGTCGTGCCTGAAGTAAACACAATGGAAATCGGATCAAATTCACCCTGTGGCCTTAAAATCTCAAACCCAGAATTGTTTTCCACGTTGAGAAGCGAATCATAAGTTTTGTAACCCAAAAACTGATTATCATCGGCGGCTGTTTTAGCATATGGATCAGTCTCTAACATTAAAACGACAAGAGGAAACTCGAAATCGGTGCATGTTTTGACGAGGATCTCGAAGGCTTCAATGACGAGATTGAGGAACTGATTATCGATGAATATGACTTTAGCTTCAATTAGTTTGTATTGTGCAGCTAATGCAGTTGAATCCTGGTGTATGTTCAATGGCGAAAAGACAGCGCCCGCCATTGGAACAGCAAAGTGAAGCTCGTATATCTCTCGGATGTTCGGGAAAAAGGATTGTATGAAATAGTGACGCTACGTCATCTGTACCCCTTTCCAATAGTTTATGCCACATCAGTATTTTATACTGAATTTCAAGATTTTATCCTGAAAAAAATTAAATCCAAATTAAAATACTAAAATTCAGAATAAAATCTTGAAATTTAGGATAAGAATACTCATAAAACTATTGAAAAAGAATACAGATGACATGGCGTCACTGTTTCATACAATCCTTTCTCGATGTTCGGACCCAATGCTGCAACCTGTTTAAAAAAAGTAAAATTTTGTGATAGGTCCTTTTACTATGTATTTTTTTGGATTTAGTCCCTCATGGAAAGACTAATACAAGAATTTTATATATAAATTAACAAAAAAATGTTGGAAAAAGTAAAAGAAAAACTTGAAACTAGAGCTTACAATATCGCCATTGGAGACATTCATTTGATTAAGGGCAGAGGCAAGTTTGTAGCATCTTTGAAAAGTTTGTTTCCATGTGTATTTCAATGAACCATAAATGATGGAGACTCTTATCACCATACACCATGGAAGCTCTTTCCAGAAAGCTTATGGGAGTGAGCGGTGTATAATTGGCTGAGCATTGAACCAAGTGTTCCATATTTCCCAATCTCTCTTCTTAATCTTTAACTGATACACTTATCGATGTTAATGAAGAATTTGTTGGATAAATATATAGATATATATATGTGTGTGTTTTGGGGGATGGATTTAATAGTATTAATTATGGTTGATATCAACTTAGAAAGGTGTGGATTTTATATTCCTAAAATAAACATTTTTGTGTGAGATTTTATGCTTTTTCTTTAATTGTTTATGATGTTAAAGTTGCCGAATATGGATTCTCATTGGAGGAACATTGTACTTGTTTTTTTCTTCCTTAAATGACAAATGAATCTTGATGGAGTTATTATGTATTAAATTTTGGATTTTTTTATAGAGTATTAGTTCGATTGAAATTAGTATTGTTGTCAATGTAGAAGTACGTGAGTTTTGAGTGCATTAAAGTGTATTATCCTCCTATTTAAGAGGTGAGGAGGGGTTATGGATCAAGGACGGAGCCAAAGGGGGGCTGGCAGGGGCCCGACCCCCCTAAAATGAAAATTTTCACCTTTAGTCCTTTTATAATTTTAAAATTTTTAAATTAGTATATAGTAAAATTACACTTTGCCCCCCAAGAATGAGAAAAAATTGATTTATTCATTTAAAAATTATAAAAATACATGTTATTAAAATAGTGAAATCTCGTTTTTGCTATCATAAAAATATACAACTTTATTCCAGCCCCCTCAAAAATTTTTCTAGCTCCGCCCCTGTTATGGATAGTTCTAGGCATTATATAAAAAAGAACAGATAATTAAATTAATGTTAAAAACTTTTTATTATAGAAAATTGTTGTATAGAAATTAATATTTTAGCAACTTAATTTTTTATGCACCTTTGACAACACACAATAAAAATTATTAGAAATAATTATTTTTCTACAGAAAAATATGTAGAAAAATATAAAAAATGATAAGTAGATAGGAATCTACTTATCACTTAAAAAGAGAATAAATTTAATTATTTTTATTTTATTCCATGTCATTTAGTATTATATTATATTTTATCAAACAATCTAATTGTATTTCATATTTAATTTTAAATAATTTTCCAAATAAATTTTATAACTTAAATTCAACAATTATTTTTTTTACTTATTTTTTCAACATTTAATTTTTCAATTTTTCAAATATAATTTTACTATGATTTTTTCAGTTTTAATATTTAAAAATGAATTTATTACCATTGGTTTTAATTTTTAAGTGCAAATTTTGCGATATCTTGAAAATCTTGAAGAATTTAATGTAGGTTATTGACCTCGTGCCAATTGATTCTGAGTAGCTTTATCGAAATCAAAATCAAATTGTGCAAAGGCTTCTAATTTGGCGAATTGGGCCAATTCCAATTTTGATTTATCAGTGACTTGTTTCATAGCTTTAATTTGAGCCGCTGATCCTACTCTGGAGACGGAAATCTCCACATTAATAGCAGGTCTGATTTCACCATTGAATAGATCGGCGGATAAGAATATTTGTCCATTTGTAATGGAAATCACATTAATAGGAATATACGTCGAAACGTCTCCCGACTGTGTAACACCCCCACTCCTGAAACCGTCACTGGAGTCAAGCTTGAGGTGTTACTAAACTTATCTTACCTTTTAAACAACTCTAAACCACTTATTTTAATTTTCGGAATAAACTGTTTTTCTGCGTCATGGTTGCTTAAAATTCATTTCTCAAGTTTCAAAACTCGAAATTAAGATCTGTAAATTTTTCCTGAAACTAGACTCATATATCTATCTATTAATTTTTATTCTAGAATTTTTGACTTGGCCAATTAGTACAGTTTATTAGTTAAAGTTTCCCCTATTTCAAAACTCGACTGCACTGACCTCTTCTTACTACGAACCATGTTTCTTCCTGTACAAAATTCATATGACTAACCAGTTTCTTTCTATTAAAACTAGACTCAATAACGATTCTATCCATATAAAGTAAACTTTCTAATTAGTTTTGTACAATTTATGGTGAATTTCCAAAGTTGAAATAGGGGATCCAGAAATTGCTCTGACCCTATTTCACTAAAACTCAGATATCTCATAAAATATACTACGTTTACCTGTTTTTCTTATTCCATAAGAAAATAGACATAATAATATTTAATTTCATATATTATTCATCTTCAAATTATGTTTCTACAATTTTTAGTGATTTTTCAAAGTTACGTCATTTCTGTTACTTGAATCTGTTTTTAGGTTACTTTCACATTTTTCATAATTTTCATGTGATAATCACCATTCAATCATACATATTAATAAACATGTATATCATCGGCCATTTTATTAGCTAATCACTAGCAAGTATTTACACATCATTCATTGTTCATATTATACCAATAGTAGCTAAGTTTCTATACATGCCATACCCAAAACAAAACGTCTAATTATACCGAGTTATTTCTTTGATAGTGTGATCGGCCTCCAATGTTTCCTTCGATCCCTGAGTGGCTAGATAAGTACTATAAGAAGAAGAAAATAAAGAGATTAAGCACTAGGCTTAGTAAGCTTACAAGCAAATAAATCACAACATTCAACATAATGGATAATTATGCATAATATCATGTAACATCATAAATTTCTTTACTTCTCAATTTTTATCTTCTTCTTTATTCCCTTACCTTCTTTCTTACCTGACCTTTCCTTTTTCATAAATATAATCTACTTTTCCTTTGCTGTTAATTCACTGTAATTTAACTCGTACCCTGACCCGTTGAACCACTCGGAATACTAAGGATACTAGGGTCATTCCTGTCTTTCAATATCCTGCCAATGCCATGTCTTTGACATTGACTTACATGAATTATTCCTGTCTCCAATACCATATATAATATGGACTTACATGGCTCAATCCTGTCTCCAAAGCCATATTTCTAATATGGACTTACATGGCTCATTTTTGTTCTGTCCTGTCAACCCTAATATCCTAACATTCCTAGGGTTCAACCGGGGCTTTCTAACACTTTTCCTCTGTCACTTCACCTTAAATTCGACTTTAAATATTTTCATAACATAAATATAGAAATGCTGGAAATTGACAATAATAATGTAAAATAAAATAATATTGCATTTATTTACTGTAACTTACCTTGATACAAAATGTGACTAAACTTTACAATTTAGTCCTTTACTTTTTCTTTTCCCCGATCTACTCCTGAATTTCATTCTTCTTGATCTATAATAGCAAATTTAACTTATTTAATATTCACATTTATTAAAACAGTCCGTGACCCAAACTTTGGCAAAATTATATTTTTACCCCTAAACTTTCACATATTTGCACTTTTTCCCCAAGGCTCGTAAATTAAACTTCATCCTATTTTCTTATGTTTTATGACATGCTGATCATTTTTCCCTTCTATGGCAATATCAAAATCACACTCTAACATATACTTATGACTATTGGTATTTTTTTCCGATTTAAGCCCTTTTACTCGTTTTCACTTAAAACCGAGTAGCATAAGTTGTTTAACATAATTTAAAACCTCATATTCTATCATAAAACACCAAAATACACAAATTTTAGCTATGGGTATTTTTCCAAATATGAACCCTAGGTTGAATTATTACTAGAATAAGCTTAATCAAGTTACCGGGACTCCAAAAACGTAAAGATCATTAAAAACGGGGCTTAGAATCACTTACTATGAGGCTTGAAAGTTGAAGAAACCCCAGCTATGGAGGAGAGCAAAAATCGGCAGAAACTAATTGAGAATATGACCATTTTTGTGTTATTTTTCCCTTTTTAATTCATTTAATATCCAAATGACCAAATTGCCCCTCGTTACTAAACTTTCAAAAATTCCTTCCATGTCCTAATTTTTGTCCATGAACTTAAAATTGGCCAAATTGTTATTTAAACCCTCCTAATTAATATTCCAAAGCAATTTCATACTAAAAAATTCTAGAATGCAGGTTTTGCAAATTATTCGATTTAGTCCCTAACCTCAACTTAAGCACTTTATGCATAGAATTTCATCACGAAATTTTCACACAATCATGCAATCATACCATGAACCTCAAAATAATAATAAAATAAATTTTTCTACCTCAGATTTGTGGTTTCACAACCACTGTTCCGTTTAGGCCCTATTTTGGGATGTTACATTTCTCCCCCCTTTAGGGATTTTTGTCCCGAAAATCTTACCTGTGAAGAGATTTGGGTACTGTTTTCGCATAGCCTCTTCGGGTTCCCATGTAGCCTCATCTACCCCGTGTCTATTCCATAGTACTTTCACAAGTGCAATACTTTTGTTCCTTAATTGCTTTACCTCTCGAGCTAGAATCTTTACCGGTTCTTCACTGTAAGTCATGTCTGGCTGAATCTCAACCTCTGTCTGAGAAATCACATGTGACGGATCTGAACGATAACGACGTAGCATAGACACATGAAATACATTATGAATCTTCTCTAACTCAATCGGCAAAGCTAACCGATATGCTAATGGTCCGACTCTCTCAATTACTTCAAACGGTCCAATAAAACGTGGACTTAGATTGCCTTTCTTACCAAATCTGAGAACTTTCTTCCACGGGGATACTTTCAAAAAAACGTTGTCACCAACTTGATACTCAATCTCTTTTCTCTTTAAATCTGCATACGACTTTGTCTGTCTGAAGCTGCTTTTTAGCAATCTCTGATGATTTTTACTTTCTCTTCACAGGTAAAAAAGTTCTCAGATTTTGTAAGAAAGGCAAACTAATTCCACGTTTTATTGGACTGTTTGAAGTAATTGAGAGAGTCGGACCATTAGCATATCGGTTAGCTTTGCCGATTGAGTTAGAGAAGATTCATAATGTATTTCATGTGTCTATGCTACGTCGTTATCGTTCAGATTCGTCACATGTGATTTCTCAGACAGAGGTTGAGATTCAGCCAGACATGACTTACAGTGAAGAACCGGTAAAGATTTTAGCTCGAGAGGTAAAGATATTAAGGAACAAAAGTATTGCACTTGTGAACGTACTATAGAATAAACACGGGGTAGATGAGGCTACATGGGAACCCGAAGAGGCTATGCGAAAATAGTACCCAAATCTCTTCACAGGTAAGATTTTCGGGACGAAAATCCCTAAAGGGGGGAGAAATGTAACATCCCAAAATAGGGCCTAAACGGAACAGTGGTTGTGAAACCACAAATCCGAGGTAGAAAAATTTATTTTATTATTATTTTGAGGTTCATGGTATGATTGCATGATTGTGTAAAAATTTCGTGATGAAATTCTATGCATAAAGTGCTTAAGTTGAGGTTAGGGACTAAATCGAATAATTTGCAAAACCTGTATTCTAGAATTTTTAGTATGAAATTGCTTTGGAATATTAATTAGGAGGGTTTAAATAACAATTTGGCCAATTTTAAGTTCATGGACAAAAATTAGGACATGGAAGGAATTTTTGAAAGTTTAGTAACGAGGGGCAATTTGGTCATTTGGATATTAAATGAATTAAAAAGGGAAAAATAACACAAAAATGGTTATATTCTCAATTAGTTTATGCCGATTTTTGCTCTCCTCCATAGCTGGGGTTTCTTCAACTTTCAAGTCTCATAGTAAGTGATTCTAAGCCCCGTTTTTAATGATCTTTACGTTTTTGGAGTCCCGGTAACTTGATTAAGCTTATTCTAGTAATAATTCAACCTAGGGTTCATATTTGGAAAAATACCCATAGCTAAAATTTGTGTATTTTGGTGTTTTATGATAGAATATGAGGTTTTAAATTATGTTAAACAACTTATGCTACTCGGTTTTAAGTGAAAACGAGTAAAAAGGCTTAAATCGGAAAAAAAATACCAATAGTCATAAGTATATGTTAGAGTGTGATTTTAATATTGCCATAGAAGGGAAAAATGATCAGCATGTCATAAAACATAAGAAAATAGGATGAAGTTTAATTTACGAGCCTTGAGGGAAAAGTGCAAATATGTGAAAGTTTAGGGGTAAAAATATAATTTTGCCAAAGCTTGGGTCACGGACTGTTTTAATAAATGTGAATATTAAATAAGTTAAATTTTCTATTATAGATCAATAAGAACGAAATTCGGGAGTAGATTAGGGAAAAGAAAAGTAAAGGACTAAATTGTAAAGTTTAGTCACATTTTGTATCAAGGTAAGTTACAGTAAATAAATGCAATATTCTTTTATTTTACATTATTATTGTCAATTTCCAGCATTTATATATTTATGTTATGAAAATATTTAAAGTCGAATTTAAGGTGAAGTGACAGAGGAAAAGTGTTAGAAAGCCCCGGTTGAACCCTAGGAATGTTAGGATATTAGGGTTGACAGGACAGAACAAAAATGAGCCATGTAAGTCCATATTAGAAATATGGCTTTGGAGACAGGATTGAGCCATGTAAGTCCATATTATATATGGCATTAGAGACAGGAATAATTCATGTAAGTCAATGTCAAAGACATGGCATTGGCAGGATATTGAAAGACAGGAACGACCCTAGTATCCTTAGTATTCCGAGTGGTTCAACGGGTCAGGGTACGAGTTAAATTACAGTGAATTAACAGCAAAGGAAAAGTAGATTATATTTATGAAAAAGGAAAGGTCAGGTAAGAAAGAAGGTAAGGGAATAAAGAAGAAGATAGAAATTGAGAAGTAAAGAAATTTATGATGTTAGATGATATTATGCATAATTATCCATTATGTTGAATGTTGTGATTTATTTGCTTGTAAGCTTACTAAGCCTAGTGCTTAATCTCTTTATTTTCTTCTTCTTATAGTACTTATCTAGCCACTCAGGGATCGAAGGAAACATCGGAGGCCGATCACACTATCAAAGAAATAACTCGGTATAATTAGACGTTTTGTTTTGGGTATGGCATGTATAGAAACTTAGCTACTATTGGTATAATATGAACAATGAATGATGTGTAAATACTTGCTAGTGATTAGCTAATAAAATGGCCGATGATATACATGTTTATTAATATGTATGATTGAATGGTGATTATCACATGAAAATTATGAAAAATGTGAAAGTAACCTAAAAACAGATTCAAGTAACAGAAATGACGTAACTTTGAAAAATCACTAAAAATTGTAGAAACATAATTTGAAGATGAATAATATATTAAATTAAATATTATTATGTCTATTTTCTTATGGAATAAGAAAAACAGGTAAACGTAGTATATTTTATGAGATATCTGAGTTTTAGTGAAACAGGGTCAGAGCAATTTCTGGATCCCCTATTTCAACTTTGGAAATTCACCATAAATTGTACAGAACTAATTAGAAAGTTTACTTTATATGGATAGAATCCTTATTGAGTCTAGTTTTAATAGAAAGAAACTAGTTAGTCATATGAATTTTGTACAGGAAGAAACATGGTTCGTAGTAAGAAGAGGTCAGTGCAGTCGAGTTTTGAAATAGGGGAAACTTTAACTAATAAACTGTACTAATTGGCCAAGTCAAAAATTCTAGAAAAAAAAATTAATAGATAGATATATGAGTCTAGTTTCAGGAAAAATTTATGGATCTTAATTTCGAGTTTTGAAACTCAAGAAATGAATTTTTAAGCAACCAAGACGCAGAAAAATAGTTTATTCCGAAAATTAAAATAAGTGGTTTAGAGTTGTTTAAAAGGTAAGATAAATTTAGTAACACCTCAAGCTTGACTCCGGTGACGGTTTCGGAACAGTTAGTATGAGGAAAAGGTCTAGCTATAATGCCATACTTGTATTTTGATAGTATGACGACTCCTGACGATTTTTAAATATTTTATTTTATAGTAATGGATCCCGGGCGAGCTGGTGATGATGATGTAGAAAGTAATGCGCCTGCTCCTGCAGAAGGGGCAGCGCCATCTGAGAATAGGCCAGTAATAGTTGATCAGGGAGGAGTGACTCGAGAAGCTCTCTTCCGAGCTTTGAATGATTTGTTTGCCGAGTTCGTTCGTAAGAATCCGGCAGTTAGACCTCCACCCCCTCATGATTCTCAGGCTACCCATGTAGCTCAAGCTTCCCCAGTCACAAGTACAGTGGTAAGAGAAAAGCCACCAGTTGATAGAATCAGGAAACAAGGGGTAGAAGAGTTCCGAGCAACAAAAGATGATGATGCAGAAAGAGCAGAATTTTGGTTAGAAAAAACTATCAGAGTCTTTGATGAATTATCTTGTACACCCGAGGAATGTATGAAATGTGTAGTATCACTTCTTAGAGACTCAGCCTACTACTGGTGGAAGACACTTGTATCAGTTGTACCGAAAGAGAGGGTCACTTGGGATTTCTTTCATGAAGAATTTCGCAAAAAGTACATCAGTCAGAGGTTTATTGACTAGAAGAGAAAGGAATTCCTGGAATTGAAACAAGGCAATATGACGGTGACCGATTATGAGCGTGAATTTGTCAGGCTTAGTAAATGTGCTCAAGAATGTGTGTCCACAGAGGCTATCATGTGTAAAAGTTTTGAGGATCGGTTAAATGATGATATCCGACTGTCAGTGGGTGTCCTAGAAATAAAAGAGTTCGTTATTTTAGTTGAGAGAGCCTGTAAGGCAGAGGAGCTATTAAAAGGAAAAGGCAAAGTTGAGACAGAGACACAAGATACAAAGAAAAGACAGATGAGTAGATCATTTCAGGCTACATCCAAGAGGCCCAAAGAGTTTTCTACCAGATCTAGCTTTTCGGCAGGGCAATCTAGTCAGAATAGAGGTAGCAGATTTAAGGATCCGAAGGCTCAGACCACCTCGACTACGAGTGTAGGTAATGTCAGACAGGGTAGATCAGGGTGTCCACGGTGTGGTAGACTTCATTATGGTCCTTGTCGAACAGGCGAAAATGTTTGCTATAAATGTGGTGCTCCAGATCATTTTGTACGAGAATGTCTAGAAGTGGCTAGCCGAGAGGTAACACAGAGTGCTAGATCCGGAAATGCTCCTACTAGAGGCAGATCACCGAGGCAACCGGGAGTAGGAGCAAGTAACAGAGGTACCTCTAGAGATTCGGCTGTGAGACCAGATGTTAGAGCCCTTGCAAGGACTTATGCTATTCGTGCACGCGAAGAGGCATCCTCCCCCGATGTGATTACGGGTACATTTTCTCTACATGATATTAATGTCATTCCTCTGATTGATCTGGGTTCGACTCATTCTTATGTTTGTATGAAATTGATGCCTAGTATAAGTATGCCTATAGAATCTACAGAATTTGTGATTAAAGTATCGAATCCATTAGGCAAGCATGTATTAGTAGATAAAGTATGTAGAAATTGTCCTTTAATGATTAGAGGCTACTGTTTTTCGGCCGATCTCATGCTATTGCCATTTGATGAGTTTGATGTGATTCTTGGTATGGATTGGTTGACTACACATGATGTGATAGTGAATTGTGGAAAGAAATTCATTGAGTTGAAGTGTGAAAATGGTGAAATTCTTCGGGTTAATTCAGAAGAGTCAGATAGTTTATTTCCCATAATTTCTGTTATGTCTGCTCAGAAATGTTTGAGAAAAGGGTATGAAGCTTATCTTGCTTTTGTGTTGAACACTAAAGATCCAGAATTGAAAATTGAATCAGTACCTGTGGTATGTGAGTTTCCCGATGTGTTTCCGGAAGAACTACCAGGTTTGCCTCCTGTTAGAGAAGTTGAGTTTGGTATTGAGTTGATTCCAGGTACCACGCCCATTTCTATTGCTCCTTATAGAATGGCTCCGTTGGAATTGAAAGGATTGAAAGCTCAGTTGCAAGAATTAACAGATAAAAGCTTTGTAAGACCCAGTAGTTCACCATGGGGTGCACCAGTGCTATTTGTGAAAAAGAAAGACGGATCGATGAGATTGTGCATAGATTACCGGCAACTTAACAAGGTAACAGTAAAGAACAAGTATCCATTGCCTAGAATTGATGATCTGTTTGATTAATTGAAGGGAGCTACTGTGTTTTTCAAGATAGATTTAAGATCTGGATACTATCAGTTGCGAGTTAAAGAGTCAGATGTCTTGAAGACTGCTTTCCGAACTAGGTATGGTCATTATGAGTTTCTTATGATGCCATTTGGCTTGACTAATGCTCCTGCCATTTTCATGGACTTAATGAACAGAATTTTCAGACCGTACCAATAAATGTAACACCCCCATGGTGAACTACTGGGTCTTACAAAGCCTTTATCTGTTAATTCTTACAACTGAGCTTTCAATTCTTTCAATTCCAACGGAGCCATTCTATAAGGAGCAATAGAAATGGGTGTGGTACCTGGAATCAACTCAATACCAAACTCAACTTCTCTAACAGGAGGCAAACCTGGTAGTTCTTCCAAAAACATATCGGGAAACTCACATACCACAGGTACTGATTCAATTTTCAATTCTGGATCTTTAGTGTTCAACACAAAAGCAAGATAAGTTTCATACCCTTTTCTCAAACATTTCTGAGCAGACATAACAGAAATTATGGGAAATAAACTATCTGACTCTTCTGAATTAACCCGAAGAATTTCACCATTTTCACACTTCAACTCAATGAATTTCTTTCCACAATTCACTATCACATCATGTGTAGTCAACCAATCCATACCAAGAATCACATCAAACTCATCAAATGGCAATAGCATGAGATCGGCCGAAAAACAGTAGCCTCTAATCATTAAAGGACAATTTCTACATACTTTATCTACTAATACATGCTTGCCTAATAGATTCGATACTTTAATCACAAATTCTGTAGATTCTATAGGCATACTTATACTAGGCATCAATTTCATACAAACATAAGAATGAGTCGAACCCAGATCAATCAGAGCAATGACATTAATATCATGTAGAGAAAATGTACTCGTAATCACATCGGGGGAGGATGCCTCTTCGCGTGCACGAATAGCATAAGTCCTTGCAAGGGCTCTAAGATCTGGTCTCACAGCCGAATCTCTAGAGGTACCTCTGTTACTTGCTCCTACTCCCGGTTGCCTCGGTGATCTGCCTCTAGTAGGAGCATTTTCGGATCTAGCACTCTGTGTTACCTCTCGGCTAGCCACTTCTAGACATTCTCGTACAAAATGATCTGGAGCACCACATTTATAGCAAACATTTTCGCCTGCCCGACAAGGACCATAATGAAGTCTACCACACCGTGGACACCCTGATCTACCCTGTCTGACATTACCTACACTCGTAGTCGAGGTGGTCTGAACCTTCGGATCCTTAAATCTGCTACCTCTATTCTGACTAGATTGTCCTGCCGAAAAGCTAGATCTGGTAGAAAACTCTTTGGGCCTCTTGGATGTGCCTGAAATGATCTACTCATCTGTCTTTTCTTTGTATCTTGTGTCTCTGTCTCAACTTTGCCTTTTCTTTTTAACAACTCATCTACCTTATAGGCTCTCTCAACTAAAATAACGAACTCTTTTATTTCTAGGACACCCACTGACAGTCGGATATCATCATTTAACCCATCCTCAAACCTTTTACACATGATAGCCTCTATGGACACACATTCTTAAGCATATTTACTAAGCCTGACAAATTCACGCTCATAATCGGTCACCGTCATATTGCCTTGTTTCAATTCCAGGAATTCCTTTCTCTTCTAGTCAATAAACCTCTGATTGATGTACTTTTTGCGAAATTCTTCATGAAAGAAATCCCAAGTGACCCTCTCTTTCGGTACAACTGATACAAGTGTCTTCCACCAGTAGTAGGCTGAGTCTCTAAGAAATGATACTACACATTTCATACATTCCTCGGGTGTACAAGATAATTCATCAAAGACTCTGATAGTATTTTCTAACCAAAATTCTGCTCTTTCTGCATCATCATCTTTTGTTGCTCGGAACTCTTCTACCCCTTGTTTCCTGATTCTATCAACTGGTGGCTTTTCTCTTACCACTGTACCTGTGACTGGGGAAGCTTGAGCTACATGGGTAGCCTGAGAATCATGAGGGGGTGGAGGTCTAACTGTCGGATTCGTACGAACGAACTCGGCAAACAAATCATTCAAAGCTCGGAAGAGAGCTTCTCGAGTCACTCCTCCCTGATCAACTATTACTGGCCTATTCTTAGATGGCGCTGCGCCTTCTGCGGGAGCAGGCGCATTACTTTCTACATCATCATCACCAGCTCGCCCGGGATCCATTACTATAAAACAAAATATTTAAAAATCGTCAAGAGTCGTCACACTATCAAAATACAAGTATGGCATGTATAGCTAGACTTTTTCTCACACTAACTGTTCTGAGAACCGACTAAACCTGCTCTGATACCAATAAATGTAACACCTCCACGCCCGAAACCGTCACCGGAGTCAAGCTTGAGGTGTTACTAAACTTATCTTACCTTTTAAACAACTCTAAACCACTTATTTCAATTTTCAGAATAAACTGTTTTTCTGCGTCATGGTTGCTTAAAAATTCATTTCTCTAGTTTCAAAACTCGAAATTAAGATTCGTAAATTTTTCCTGAAACTAGACTCATATATTTATCTACTAATTATTTTTCTAGAATTTTTGACTTGGCCAATTAGTACAGTTTATTAGTTAAAGTTTCCCCTGTTTCAAAACTCGACTGTACTGACCTCTTCTTACTTCGAACCATGTTTCTTCTTGTACAAAATTCATATGACTAACCAGTTTCTTTCTATTAAAACTAGACTCAATAAGGATTCTATCCATATAAAGTAAACTTTCTAATTAGTTTTGTACACTTTATGGTGAATTTCCAAAGTTGAAATAGGGGATCCAGAAATTGCTCTGACCCTGTTTCACTAAAACTCAGATATCTCATAAAATATACTACCTTTACCTGTTTTTCTTATTCCATAAGAAAATAGACATAATAATATTTAATTTAATATATTATTCATCTTCAAATTATGTTTCTACAATTTTTAGTGATTTTTCAAAGTTACGTCATTTCTGTTACTTGAATCTGTTTTTAGGTTACTTTCACATTTTTCATAATTTTCATGTGATAATCACCATTCAATCATACATATTAATAAACATGTATATCATCGGCCATTTTATTAGCTAATCACTAGCAAGTATTTACACATCATTCATTGTTCATATTATACCAATAGTGGCTAAGTTTCTATACATGCCATACCCAAAACAAAACGTCTAATTATACCGAGTTATTTCTTTGATAGTGTGATCGGCCTCCGATGTTTCCTTCGATCCCTGAGTGGCTAGATAAGTACTATAAGAAGAAGAAAATAAAGAGATTAAGCACTAGGCTTAGTAAGCTTACAAGCAAATAAATCACAACATTCAACATAATGGATAATTATGCATAATATCATCTAACATCATAAATTTCTTTACTTCTCAATTTCTATCTTCTTCTTTATTCCCTTACCTTCTTTCTTACCTGACCTTTCCTTTTTAATAAATATAATCTACTTTTCCTTTTATGTTAATTCACTGTAATTTAACTCGTACCCTGACCCGTTGAACCACTCGGAATACTAAGGATACTAGGGTCGTTCCTGTCTTTCAATATCCTGCTAATGCCATGTCTTTGACATGGACTTACATGAATTATTCTTGTCTCCAGTGCCATATATAATATGGACTTACATGGCTCAATCCTGTCTCCAAAGCCATATTTCTAATATGGACTTACATGGCTCATTTTTGTTCTGTCTTGTCAACCCTAATATCCTAATATTCCTAGGGTTCAACCGGGGCTTTTTAACACTTTTCCTCTGTCACTTCACCTTAAATTCGACTTTAAATATTTTCATAACATAAATATATAAATGCTGGAAATTGACAATAATAATGTAAAATAAAAGAATATTGCATTTATTTATTGTAACTTACCTTGATACAAAATGTGACTAAACTTTACAATTTAGTCCTTTACTTTTTCTTTTCCCTGATCTACTCCCGAATTTCGTTCTTCTTGATCTATAATAGCAAATTTAACTTATTTAATATTCACATTTATTAAAACAGTCCGTGACCCAAACTTTGGCAAAATTATATTTTTACCCCTAAACTTTCACATATTTGCACTTTTGCCCCAAGGCTCGTAAATTAAACTTCATCCTATTTTCTTATGTTTTATGACATGCTGATCATTTTCCCCTTCTATGGCAATATCAAAATCACACCCTAACATATACTTATGACTATTGGTATTTTTTCCCGATTTAAGCCCTTTTACTCGTTTTCACTTAAAACCGAGTAGCATAAATTGTTTAACATAATTTAAAACCTCATATTCTATCATAAAACACCAAAATACACAAATTTCAGCTATGGGTATTTTTCCAAATATGAACCCTAGGTTGAATTATTGCTAGAATAAGCTTAATCAAGTTACCGGGACTCCAAAAACGTAAAGATCATTAAAAACGGGGCTTAGAATCACTTACTATGAGGCTTGAAAGTTGAAGAAACCCCAGCTATGGAGGAGAGCAAAAATCGGCAGAAACTAATTGAGAAGATGACCATTTTTGTGTTATTTTTCCCTTTTTAATTCATTTAATATCCAAATGACCAAATTGCCCCTCGTTACTAAACTTTCAAAAATTCCTTCCATGTTCTAATTTTTGTCCATGAACTTAAAATTGGTCAAATTTTATTTAAACCCTCCTAATTAATATTCCAAAGCAATTTCATACAAAAAACTTCTAGAATGCAAGTTTTGCAAATTATTCGATTTAGTCCCTAACCTCAACTTAAGCACTTTATGCATAGAATTTCATCACGAAATTTTCACACAATCATGCAATCATACCATGAACCTCAAAATAATAATAAAATAAAATTTTCTACCTCGAATTTGTGGTTTCGCAACCACTATTCCGTTTAGGCCCTATTTTGGGATGTTACAGACTGGGTCTCAACTATTGATAAAGCAGCCATACTTCCTTCACCTTATTAAGAACTTGATTTAGCGGCTATTTCTAAAAGGCGCGAACAAGCTTCAGGACTCGGCGGTTTTCATAATAGAAAAGACATTTGGCAATAAGCCTATGCTTGCTTGGAAAGATCATCATAAATTATTAAGGTGTGTCGTTCACGATACATAAATTATTCAGCTAAAGCAGCACCTTATTTATCTATTTATTTTTTTGAACAATTTTATTATATGTTCTGATCATATTTGCTCTTTTTAATATAAAATCTAGAACTACTCATAAGATAATAATATAATGCATTTTAGCGCACTCAAATCCACGTCCTTTTGTATTGACAATAATGTCCATACCAATCGAGATAATACTCAATCCAACATTTATCTATTTATTTTTAAATTAATGCATATTAAGTTTAAAACTAATTGTGGGTAAAACTTTTATGTATGTAGTTTTTTAAATAATATAATTTTTTTTAATTTTATTTGTTTAATTAGCTATTGAAAGACTCAATTAACCAATAAAATGGTGTTAATTAGATAAGAATTATTTATCACTTAGGTAGAGTTTGGTATGATGGAAAGTGGAACGTTTAGTTTGTCGAATTTTATTTACTTTCCTTAGAACCTAACACTCCCTTAGGAGTTATTTTTCCATAAACATGACAATGTGATTCTCATGATAAAAAGTGAGAAAGTTACTTTCCCATGTAAATTAAAAAGTTAAAAAGAAATATTAAGATAAAATTAATCGTATTTTATATTGGGCTCTTCCAAGCTACAAATTTATATGAAATAGCACCTTAATTAGTTAATAAATTATTGATAACATCAATTACAAACTATTAATGCATTTATTAAAATATCATATATTCTCTGTTAAAATACATGCACTAACGCTACTAGCAAGTGGTTGAAAGAAGCGGTCATGGATTTCTTTGTCGGGCATTTGGAATGAATTCAAATCTTGAAATATTCGTTGTTAGAAGGGTTTTACTTAAATATTACTTTTCTCAAACATTGATTCCGGACAAAAAGTTATTATTGTTGGAAGATTTTTACCTAAATGCCACTTAGATACTACTGATGATACATTTAGTTATTTAAGAAAAACATTGATATTTTACCAAGCTTCTTAAAAATTGAACACGAATGATACCAAATTAGAAGTGTTTATAAGTTGAGTTGAATCGAACCGAAGTTCAGTTCAAAATAAAATTACCTCGAGCTCGAGTTAAGCATGCCCAAACTTGTTTTATCATTAAAAAATAATAAAATATTTTTTATTTGAATTTAATTATAAAAATTAGACTATGGAATAATCATGATGTAGGTGAAAGCGTTTATGCAATAGATTTATTAGAAATTGACACAAAAATTAAATGTAGCTTTGGTTAAAATAGTAAACTTGAGAGAGCGAACATTAAGGTGACTTGGGTTCAAATCTTACCATATCTATACTATTTATCAAGTGTTTTATTGAGTTTGTGTCACCCACAATCGGATCACCAATTCAATTAGGAAAATTACGAAAATATCATTACATAATTAAAATGAGTTAGGATTTGAACCCAAGTGAATTGGATTAGTAAAATTTTTAATTTACCACTTAATTAAAGCTTTATTTTAATTTTTTTATATACATTTCAGTTTTTATTAGGCACACTTATTATCTCCATCAATTATATATATTAATATATTTAATTAATTCTAAATAGTAAAATGAATTGAGTTAAACTGGGACGAGCTATCTCTCAAACCCGTAAATACTACCTTAAATCTTAAACCAGTGTTAATATATCATTTCCCTATCAATAACGCAGTAATTTCACAACAAGTAATCTCTCTTCCTTGCTCTAAAAGGAAAGTCAATCTACAACGTAATGAAAGATTGATATGTAAATCCAGGCCAAGAGGCCAAAGACAAGATTTTATTCCCACCGATCATAGAACTCTTAATGGGTTGAATTATCCTCTAACCATAAAGGTTTGACTCGAATTTTGAGAGGTTTTGAAAATAAATATTAGATTCAAAAAATTAAATAAAATATTAGATTTATTTAAAATACGAGCTAGACTTGAGTTTATAAATTCAAGGCTCTAGTTTGGCTCGGCCCATTTTCTATATTTTTTTAATTTATTGAAAGAGAATTTTTTAATATATTATAAGATGTTATTTTTATATATTATGTAATTTATAAAACAAAAAATTAAACCTATAGTAATATATAATATTATAAATATTAAAAAAATGTTTAAGATGTCTATATATAATATTTTAATAAATGAAAAATGTATGTAAATATTAAATTAAAAATAATATAAATAATTTTAAAAATTTTAAATGTGCAGGCTTAATATGGACTTGGGTTAGCCATTTACAAATATGCGTTGGTTTGGATAAAATTTTAAACCTATATTTCAGGCTTAGCCGGGTTAGGACAAGCATAAAATTTATTAAGATCGTCCTTAAACTCAAGCTGGCTCACGAACATCTCTACTGTCCTAAACTCTCTCGTATGTAGTGTGAACTTTCGATGTTGAGACAAAATAGAATGGATTCTAATAGCTTCATCTCTCAATGCTATCTCTCTGCAACTTGATTCCAATTTGTTTTTCGACTGTATCGAGTATGGTTTTGCAGGATTTGCAAGGGATCACCATGGCTGAAAACCAGGATCAAATATCTGTTTCAGGAGCGAAGTTAGAAATCTTTTTAGAGCGAACGAGATTAAATTATATATTTTTAAGAGAGTTAAAATGTAATTTCACCCTTACATTGGCTTATATCTTTACGATTTTAAAAAAAGACTAAATCAAATTTCTAACACTTTTATAAGAGGTAAACTATAATTTTACCATATATTAACTTATAATTTTATGGATTCTAAGAGATCCAAAGCAGAAATATCTCATTTTAGGAGGGTGATGGCCACTTTCCACTATCCACCCCCTCTCCCTTCGCTCCTGATTTGCTTCGAGAAAGAAATGATATTAACCTCAGATTAGGCTCGACATCGACATGATATCTATGATTATGTGAATATTGTTTACCTTTTTTATTTACCCTACACAAAACCTCATATGTGACAATTCCACCTTAGTTTGAGTAACATATCATTAGAATAACACTTTCACCACCTTGTGGCCTTTTGAATGGATCTGTTTTTCTTACATTTCCCACATTTCTTGATTCCGTCTATAAATTTCCTTCCTTTTTGGGCCCTTTTCCAGTTGCAACTGTAGGCATCCTATTCCTCTCCTTTTGCACTTTGCCTTTGATGCTAGATCCTATTATTTTGTAATATTTGGATAGTTATCGAGTCGAGTCAATTCAAATAGTAATAAATTTGATGTCTTTTGAGTAAAATTTTGAGTACAAACATTACAGACGAAAAGACAATATTAAAAAGGTATTATCTTTCGTTTAGATGTTTAATCCAACTTGATTAAACTAAATTTAGTGAATTTTATGTTTGTCCAGATTCGATTTACACTCATTTATATTATTTTTTAATATATATATTTTTTAATTTAATATTCTTAAATGATTTTTTAAAATTTTACATTTAGTCAACTTAATATATTCTTCCATGTTTACGTAGTATTATATTATTATATATTTAATTTAATTTAATATAAATTACATAATATATAAAAATAAAATAAAAATAAATTACAAGAGTATAAATCGAGCTAGGTTAAATTTGGGCCAGGCCAAGCTCGGGTTTAAATATTGAAGTCTAAGCTTAATTCATATTTTAAACAAGTCTAATTATTTACACAAACTAATTTTTCAGGCAACGTACTTTTGTCCAAATTATATCATATTTTGGACGGGCCTTTAGTTAGATAATCATATGATAAATGGGTCTAGCATGTTCTTGTTAATGATGTGTGTGGTAGTGATTTGCTCTTGCTAGTGATGATGTGTAATGATTTTTAAACCAAACAGATGGTCGAACTAGTTAGGTCATCGATTTATCGATCCGATCGGTTTAATTAAAAATCATTAAAGATCTCAATAAAATAAAATAAAATAACCCAATTTAACCATTGATTCAACCGATTTGTACCGATTCTCAATCTAATTGATTCAAAATCATTCTCTAAACCAATATCCGATGAATCTAATCCGGTTAAAACATTATGAAATTATAAATAAAAAAAACACACACATCTCATAAAAAAAATGATAGGTGATCAAATCAGTAGTATACTTTATTAGGAAAAAGAACAATTGCATATTATATGCACAATGTATTTCTAGGCAGTGGCGTATCTAGCACTGGCCTACCCCTCTAAATTTTTATTATTATTTAAATTAATAAATATAAAATTGTACTTTACTCTTCTAAATTGATAAAAAAATTAATTTATTATTTTAAAAATTATAAAAATATATGCTATTAAAATTATAAAATTATATTTTTATTATCATAAAAAATATAATTTAATTTCAACCACTAAAATAATTTTTTTTTGACTTCTTCCTGTGTTTAGGTTCAGTTGCATAATATATAAAAACGAGTTATTAAATTAATTAAAAAATTTGTAGAATATAAATGCAATGATAAACCTTTTTATTTTCGTGTTCTTAGCATAAAAGAAAAACAAATGAAGCGCCGACATTTTTTGTAGTAGATTTTATTGTTTGTAAAAAATTGGTGTAAAAACATAGAATCTTTAAAATAGAAGGGTCAGTTTGCAAAATTACCATTTCTCTTCCGTTACTTTCTCATCTTGTCGTCAATGGCATTTTCTGGCTGCCACCTTTTTTTTCTTTCTTTTCTCGAACATTAAAATCCTATTTGACTGTCAATAATAACTAAATATTTAAATAAAATCTATATCGGATTGGGTCGAGTCGGATCCAAATTTATGTATGATGTGAGAATATTTTATAATTATTCATATTTGATTTAGTCCGAAATATGAGTTTAAAGTTTTGTTCAAATTCACACATATTTGTAATAATTAACCTAAATTCATTTTATGTTCGTCCATACAAATATACATATTATTTTTAAGGAAGAGGTCTACTCACACCGGTATAAAACTTAAGTGATTTTATATTATTTCGTAATTTTTTATATGATTAATATTTTAACAATCTAATCATAATATTTCAACTCCATTCATACAGATTATGCACGTCAAGTTTGACATAAATTAAATTTTTTTAACTATTCGTTTTATATAAAAAACTTTCAATTGTTAAATATATATTAATATAGACAATATTTTATATTGATATAATAAAAATATCGAATCGACTAAAAATTTTACATAATATTTTAATAAATTCAACAATTGAATTGTTAAAATATTAATTGCATAAAATGATATCAAAAAGTGTATAACTACTTAAAGTTTATGCCGGTCAATTCGATTTGATAATAAAAAATCAACAAATGAAATCAATCCAACTCGAACTATAAACTAAACTAGAAATAAGTTGAACCTCAAACGAACCAAATTCAAAATGACTAAAATAGATATATCGAAATAACTTGAAACCAAAATTATTTAATCTAAAAACCTAAAAGAAAAAACCGAATGAGTTGACCCTAAAATGGCTCCAACTCGAAATAACTTAAAAAAATTTAATACATAATTAATTATATCCAAATTAATCAAGTCCAAAACCAACCCCAGCCATTTGAGAAGCAATTGTACATTAGTATTTTGTTTTGGTCATAATTAGACAGCCCACAAAATAAGGGATTTAAAAAAGATAAAATCTTCAAAATAGAAGGGCTACTTTGCAAAATTATAACTTTTGCTCCCTTTACCTTTTCCCCTGCTTGTCGTCAATGGCATTCTCTGCAACTTCTTTTTCTTTCCTTTTCCTCTCTAAAACCCTAATTTGATCTCCAAATACCTTCGAGATCTCCAAGCTTCGTCACCCCAAAATGGCCACGACACGCAGGTCCCTTCCTCTTCTGAGAACCCTCATAGCCGGAAAAACCCAAACCCGAAACGTGACGTACATGCCCCGACCAGGAGATGGAGCCCCAAGACCCGTAACGTTAATCCCCGGAGACGGGATCGGACCTTTGGTGACGAACGCGGTGGAACAAGTGATGGAAGCGATGCACGCTCCGGTTTACTTCGAGAAGTACGATGTTCACGGTGACATGAAACGGGTACCACAAGAAGTGTTGGATTCGATAAAGAAGAACAAGGTTTGTTTGAAAGGAGGGTTAAGAACACCCATGGGAGGTGGAGTCAGTTCATTGAATATGCAATTGAGGAAAGAACTGGATCTATACGCTTCATTGGTCAACTGTTGTAACTTACCCGGATTGCCGACCCGCCATGAAAACGTGGATATCGTCGTAATTAGAGAGAACACTGAAGGGGAATACTCGGGTCTTGAACATGAGGTGGTGCCTGGTGTTGTTGAAAGCCTTAAGGTAAGTAAAAACCCAATGTAATTCAATTGTTTTTGTTATGAAAAGTTTATGATTTTGGTATTGGGTAATTTATATTCTTTTTGGGTTGATTTTTGTTAGGTTATAACGAAGTTTTGTTCTGAGCGGATTGCGAAATATGCTTTCGAGTATGCTTATTTGAACAACCGAAAGAAGGTTACTGCTGTTCATAAGGCCAACATTATGAAACTTGCTGATGGATTGTTCTTAGAGTCTTGCCGTGAAGTTGCAACTAAGTATCCAAGTATCAAGTATAATGAAATCATTGTGGACAATTGTTGTATGCAACTCGTTTCTAAGCCCGAGCAATTCGATGTCATGGTATTGAAATTTTATATCCGAACTGGACTAGCTAGCTTTGTATATTAAGGGTGCTGCTTTGCTTGAATGATCTTTCTAGACTAGCTAGCTTACTCTCCTGCGTACTAAACTTGCTTCATAATTGAACTTGCAGCAGAGTCAGGACATCAGGGTGGGATATAATTAGATTGACTGTTGAAGCTCTCAATAACTTTTAGCTTTTAGCAGTTGATCAACTTAGGGTTTATCATGCTATTAACTTTAAAGATCGGTAATCTTCGAGTTAGCAGTTGACCAACTTAGGTTTTATAATGCTACTAACTTCTAAAAATGGGTTGGCTATGTATTCTTGTTGTGGTGATATATATATAATATCTTGAACTAGTTCAATATGAAGATATAAATAGTCATATATTTTGAACTGTTATCAATGTCAACCATAGTTTGTATGATTCAGAAAATGAGATAATATGGTTAACCATATGCTAGGAGAGATTGTTAATTCAGAAATTTCTTTTAATTTTTTTATGTTGCATTTTGATCTATGTTTTTAACCACTGAAGTCTGGTTTTTCTTTAGGTTACCCCTAATCTTTATGGAAATCTGGTTGCAAATACAGCGGCCGGTATTGCTGGAGGCACCGGTGTCATGCCTGGAGGTACCAATCAGTAATCTATGCATTCTTACTGATATTCAGTTCTTAATTATTTTTTTACAGAATTAATAAAATCTGGAAAATCCAGAAACTGTTGCGATTATGCTAGCTTTAATTAAACAATTTTTCTTTCTCTTACTCGTAGGCAATGTGGGAGCTGAATATGCCGTGTTCGAGCAAGGTGCTTCAGCGGGAAATGTTGGAAAAGAAAAGATAGTAGAGCAAAAGACGGCAAATCCCGTGGCATTGCTTCTCTCCTCTGCCATGATGTTGAGACATCTCCAGTTTCCTTCATTTGCCGATCGACTCGAAAGTGCAGTGAAACGTGTAATCTTAGAGGGCCAGTATCGAACTAAAGATCTCGGTGGGCAAAGCACTACCCAGGAAGTTGTTGATGCTGTTATTGCTAAACTAGATTGATTGCTAGTCTTCTTCTTCACTATGGGTTCTCCACGGTAAGATTTTCTTAAGTTGGTATATCTCATTCTTACATTTTCAGAATAATATTTTTTTTCGAAATACTCGAAAATCGAACTTATAACAAACAACAAACAACTGTTGAGTTGTGAACCTTTTTACATTTTTTGTTTTTGTTATGATTTTGAGGTGAATATAATATTGTTACCTGCCTCTGATATTTTTTTCTACAATTTAGTTTCTTATTTTAATTTGTTCATTTATTTTTAATTACATGTGTCCCTAAATATATTTTAATATTTTTTTTATATATTTTCATGTCTATTTTACAGTTCATGTTCGGGGTTCGTAGTTGTTCCACTCAATAGTATCGTCTCTAAGATTTGAATCTGGGTCCTCTCTTTGGGAGTACAATATATCTGACCATTAAAAAAAACTTGAATCAAAGATAATAACGAGGTAGAATGGATGTTTTTTTTTTTTATCACTTGATCTCGATTAAGTATACTCGATTTTGAAAGAAAAGACTATAACCAAAGATGGTAACGAGTTAGATTGGACTATTAATTATTTTCTAGCTATAATACAACCATGTTTGCTTGTATAGATAGCCTCATTAGAGACAACACATTTATTCACAAAATCAACTAATTTAAAATAAAATCAAAAAATTTTTTTTTGTTAGATTTACGTCTAGGACTGGGCAAAATTTATTTGTCTTATTGCTTGAAACATTTAAAAGAATAAGAATTTATTTGTTTTTCAAGGTTTATTATGAAAATCTGATGAGATTGTTAAAGTTTTTATTACTTGAACGAGATAATTTTGATCACACATAAGGGTGAGATAATTTGATGAGATTGTTTTTGTATCGATGATGTACTTCTATTCTGGGGGATCCTTTACTCAATAAATAGGTTCATTTACATATTGATCGGGCAATTAATTTGAATATAAGATTTAAATTTGCTGGGGGAGTGATGCGAAATTATCTAGGGGAATAGATTACGGGTTTTAATCACCTTTTAGGGGTGTGCTTAGTTTTTTAACGATATTTTTTTTAACTTATAAAAGTGTCAATTTTTTTAGGATACATATTTTCTTGTCGAACAAATCAATTTAATTATATTTTAAAAAGTATAAACAATTTAACAGTTAACAAAATTAAAAGCAAAAAAAAAAAATAAACTATATAGAATTAATTATTTCTTTCTAATATGCCAAAAATAAAAACTAATACTATACTAAAAATTTCATAAATTCTATTATAATTCCAAAAAAAAAAAAAAAACTTGGCATCAAACACCTTTCTTTTGCCTAAGGAGTCAAGAGGAAAATAATTTTTATTTTTTTACTCTGTTCTTTTAGTTTCGGCATCAAAATCTTTTTTTTTCTCGACAGTGTCGACACCTTAGTAGAGGAAGATAATTCCTTAGCAAACATACAAATCAAATACAAGAAACTCAATAACCTAATATGTATGGGTATGGGTCAAATCAATTAATTATGTAATTTAGTTTTAAAATTCATATTGAGCCTCTAAGTTTAGTCTTTTAAGGCCCATCATACATTAATATTTGATTATTATTATTAAAGTTATATAATTAAAAACTGAACAATACTTTGTTAATAAAAAGTATAATCTTATGACTTAAGGAGAGCGAATTATATGAAATACAATTTGATCAAGAAAGTGAATATTTTACACGTGTACACCAAAATTAAAGTACATAACAATTTATATTTCAAAAGTCTAAAAAATTCAAATGGGTGATCGCCCTTGTGCCCTTGGATCTATCCCTAGTCCAAGTCTATTCCCTTGAGCTAGAAGAGCTAAGAAGTCAGTGGCTCCCCATTCTAATAAGAGAGGAACATATCATTAAAATAAATATTAATGTCAGTTTCTGCAACACAAGACATGAATTATCGACAAGCATTGAAGTCAGAAACCAAAATAGATTGGTGATGGATGTATGAACTTATTTTAACTAGAATCAAAACCCAGCACTGTTAAGTCCCTAGCGGGTCTTCAAACTCTTCATTTTGCTAATGACATGAATCATAGTGTATTTGGTCGGGCTAA
Organism: Gossypium hirsutum; assembly: GCF_007990345.1. Classification (NCBI taxonomy): domain Eukaryota; kingdom Viridiplantae; phylum Streptophyta; class Magnoliopsida; order Malvales; family Malvaceae; genus Gossypium; species Gossypium hirsutum. The sequence goes on from NC_053427.1 coordinate 86,718,665, forward strand.
AACTCAATCCTATTTTTTTTTTTTGCCATCCCTAATTATGGTTATAATTTTGATTTAAAAATTACCCGATGCAAAAATCTTATCATATTTTAGTATATACACTTATTCGAGACAAAATTGACCAAACAGGGCCGAATCAGAACAAAGTCGGAGCCCATTTTCGAGACTTAAGTCTACATTTTTTGTGAAACGTGGCAAAATATTATTGGTTTACATGACAAACCTGTTGTTTTGAAAATGTTATAATATGATGTTAGTCCCTGTAGTTCTCCAAAAATTAAAATTTAATTTATATACTTTAATAGTTAAAATTTAATTTTCTTATTTTTTTAATTTAAAAATTTTAATTCAATCATTATTATTAGTATTTTTCATCAAAATTTATCAACTTAACATGTTCATTTTTGGAAAATTTACTCAACGTACTAAGTTGACAGGTTTTGATAGGTAATACTACAAGTCGTCTACTACTAATAATAATATTATTGAAATTTTCAGAGACAAAAATAAGAGGACTTAATTTTTAATATTTTAAATAAAGGGATTAAATTTATAATTATAAAAAGTATAGGGACTAAAAACATATTTTGACATGTTGAAAAAAAAAAGGAGAAAGGAAATAAACAATATCGCCTCTCACACAAACCCGAACAAAGCTCTGGTCTGTTAGAATCCCCAATTTTCTCCTCTGAAGAAATCCCCTTTTAATTTTTTTACAATTCTTTTTTACAAATTTCTCCGATTCTTTAATTTTTCGATTTTTTTAAAAATAATTTCGAATCCAAATAAAAATTACAAATTTTAAGGAAAAAAAGGTAAAAAAAGTGTTTTTTTTTGTTATTTGTTTAATTTTCTAGGGTTTTTTTGATCGATCTGAGAGAGGAAGGAATATGGGTGCGGGAGGCGATTCAAGTGAGTCACGACTCGGTGGAAATGGAGGAGGTGAAGAAGGAGTGACGGTTAATATACGCTGCTCGAACGGTACGAAATTTACGGCGAGGACCAATCTCGAATCCACCGTTGGATCTTTCAAAGCTCTTTTGGCTGAAAATTGCGATATCCCAGCTGATCAGCAACGGTTGATTTATAAAGGGCGAATCCTGAAAGACGACCAAACCCTTCAAAGTTATGGTAAGGTTTAATCGCAAAAAAAAACCCTCTTTTTGTTTATAAAATTTTTGGGTATTTCTTATTTTGATGGAATTATAAGAAAAATGTTGGAGAACGGTGAAATTTTCTAAAAGACAAAAATGGTTCTGATAATAAGTTTAGAAAGTAAGAGGAAAATGCCTGATTTAGATGGTTGGGTATTTATTTTGTTGAGCTGATTTAAATGGCATGTTTTAGAGAGTTGGGTATGATTGTGACACGATTTCTGAAATTTTCACTGTGTTTTAACCCTTTTTTGAAGGTTTGCAAGCTGATCATACCATTCACATGGTTCGTGGTTTCGCCCCATCTTCATCTACACCTCCTCCTTCAGCTACCACAAATGTTGCAACTGATAATACTATGCCAGGGGTTACTCGGGGTATTGGTTCGAATGATGGTGCTGGTCTTGGGGCATCTTTATTCCCTGGACTTAATCCACTTGGTGGTGGTGGCGGCAGCGGTGGTTTTGGTTTGTTTGGATCCGGACTTCCTGAATTTGAACAAGTACAGCAACAACTAACTCAAAATCCCAACATGATGAGGGAAATAATGAATACACCAGCTATTCAAAGTTTGATGAATAACCCGGAGTTGATGCGTAGTTTGATTATGAGCAATCCTCAAATGCGTGAGATTATTGATAGGAATCCGGAGCTTGGACATATACTTAATGATCCTAGCATTCTTCGACAGACATTAGAAGCTGCAAGAAACCCTGAACTCATGCGTGAAATGATGCGAAACACTGATAGGGCTATGAGTAATATTGAAGCCTCTCCTGAGGGATTTAACATGCTTAGGCGCATGTATGAAAATGTTCAAGAGCCGTTTTTGGATGCTACGACTATGGGTGGGAATAATGGAAATAGTCCGGCTACAAACCCATTTGCTGCTTTATTGGGCAATCAAGGTGGTTCTGAAGCTAGAAGTTCACCTATTAACACTTCTACGACTGGTTCTGAAACCGCTCAAGGCCAAACTTCCCCGAATACGAATCCTCTGCCTAATCCTTGGAGCAACACTGCTGGTGGTGGTAAGTATTATGTACTTCATTAAAGCATCTTTTTTTGTCTAGCCATACTCTTTGATCCAATATGTATATTTTTTAACCTAAACCATGATTTCAAACCAAAAAAATGGTACACGAGCAGTTTTTTTAAACCAAACCTTGATTTTAAACTGGATTTTAATCCAAGCTGAACAACTAAAATTTTTAGCTTTTGGCTTTTGGAAAGTGTTTTTCAATGAAATTACTTTTTTATCCCCTATTACTACTTTACAACATCATCTCTAAAATGGACAGTTTATCTTCTTAAAAGCACTTTTTGACAGCAATGGTTAACACTATCCAATTTTCAAAAGTTCTTTTTCACAGCACTTTCCAACCTTAATGATAAATTGGCTGCAAGTAATTTTGATTATGTAGACTTAATAATTGTTCAAAATAAAACATTTTCCCAAGTTTATTCAGTTGTTTTTTTTTTGGGGGGGTGGTGATTTGATTGAGATTCATGTAATTATAGTTTTGTTTAGAAAAAAACATTAAGCTAAATTGATGTGGTCTGCAATATTTTGCCACTGTATGAAACAAATATTGGCTTAACTAGGATATTGTAAATGTTTAAAATTGGATATTATACCGAGTTTATCCAGTTGTGGGATGAATGATTTGTTCGAGACTCCTCTAATCATTGCGTGTTGTCCATGTTGAATGCTGCATGATTATGAATTAATTTTAGCCTTTTGTTCTGTTTTCCTATATAAATGAGTGATTCTTTCATATTAGGAAAAGAAAGATTCAATGGTAAATTAAATCAACGTGTCCTACACTGTTTTGCGACAGTTCAGCGTAAAAGGGGATATAGGTAAAAGTACTATGGAGGCCCCTATAATAGGAGTCAAATTGTATTTTACCCCGTTTACTCAAAAAATGGGCAAATTACTCATTGTATGTTAGATTAAAGAGCAAACTAGTCATTTCTATTAAAAATTTCATCCATTTTTACTGTTGAAAACTGGCGCAGATGACAAAATAACTAGACATATAGGTTCCATTTTTTAATAGTAAAAATGGATGGAATTTTTAATAGAAGGCTCAATTTGCTCATTGATCTAACTTATAGGGATTAATTTGCCCATTTTTTAGTAGAAGGGGCAAAATATAATCCGATTTCTAGTACAAGGCCTTCCATGGTACTTATACCAGGGAATATAAAGTAAACTAGAGCATCCCAGTGTTTTGTTCACTTTAAATGGAATTTACTGCTCTTGTATCTGTGTTTTGTTGATGCTTTTCATGATGAATTACCGTGTGCCGCAAATTGTCAGGGGGTACCCAGACCAATGCTACTGCAAGTCCAAATCCTTCTGGGGATGCCAGGACACCAGGTGTTGGCGGTATGGGAGGCCTCGGACTTCCGGATCTGCCACCCATGTTGAATGGAATGCCAGATGCATCTCAGTTGACCCAGTTATTGCAAAACCCGGCAATTTCTCAGATGATGCAGAGCATAATGTCTAATCCCCAATATATGAATCAGGTATTTTGAGGAAGCACTTCAGTCAAGTGATATTCATTTTCTATTTCCGTTTCGCTAAGAATATGTTTTCACTTTTTTAGATCATGAATCTCAACCCTCAACTACGTGGTATGTTTGATATGAATCCTCAATTGAGAGAAATGATGCAAAACCCTGAAGTACTACGTCAGATGTTTTCCCCCGAGACAATGCAGGTATATTCTACGCCATATGTGTGGATGAATTCTCTCCTGATAAATGCTTACATGACTTATGGTTTTGCATCAATGTATCTTTCTTTATAGGTAAAAGGACCGATCTGGTCCCTCTCAAAAAAATTGGAGAAATTTAGTCCTTGTCTATTTTGAAAGTTAGCAACTAACAACAAGCAATCACTAAGTTAATGCTTTTCCTCAACTGTATATATTTATTAATATTATAATAACGAATTTAGTCATCAAAGTTTACACATTTTGTCAATTTGGTCTTGATTTAACAAATTTAGCTCTCAACATTTACATATTCTGTCAACTTTTACACAGAATATATAAATATCGAGAGTTAAATTTGTTATTATACCAATCAAATTATGTATAATTGATGGAAAACAATAACACTGTGATTATTTGTTCTTAGTTGCTCACTTTAGAAATTGACAAAGGTTAAACTGCAGCTGGTGTGGTCTTATAGGCATGTTAGGGCTACCTCACTGGATAATATCAAAGATTATTTGCTGCTTTTCGAGTACTATTTTGACAGTAAAGTCACCTATGTTCACTTTTCCTTTTATCCTTTTATTACTTGCAGCAAATGCTAGCTTTACAGCAGTCGCTTCTGTCTCTCAATCGGCAGCAATCAACCCTGTAAGTGATGGAACCTCCGTCTATTAAATTGGTAACAAAAAATCAGAATTGTTTCTAAAGTGACTTGATAGTTGTACCTTCTTAACTTTATTAGATAATTATTGGTACAGATTGGGACTATTTGAGGGATTTTAAAAGAAAAAAAAAAGAATCAAATTCTCTGATCATCTATGGTAATTTGACCGGAACATGATTACAAAACGAAATCAAACCTGCCTTTAGGACTCATGCTTGGATGATTATCGTTGCATTTTTTAACCACATTTGGCTTTCTTACAGGGACTCAGCACAGACTGGTGGTACTACAGGTATCGAAAAAAAATTCTGGATTTTCTTTATAAAGGGCATGAAGATTACTTCCTCAAACCGTCAAGGGCTCTCTCTACTTTGCTTTGCTACCCCTCCTTTACCAGCTATTCTTTCATATATCTTTTTATTTTTACCCTTCATTGTGTTCAATTTCATTTTCAGCGGCACCGGGAACTGCCAATCTAGACTTGTTGATGAATATGTTTGGAGGTCTGGGCGCTGGTGGCCTTGGTGTCCCCAACCAACCCGATGGTTAGCATTCTTATATCTTTCTCGATACTTTCACTAGATTTGTTACACATTTGGGTCACTAGTAATGTCATGTTCATCGATTCCCAGTTCCCCCGGAAGAACTTTACGCTACACAATTATCACAACTCCAAGAAATGGGTTTCTACGATACACAAGAGAATATCAGAGCATTACGAGCTACTGCCGGAAACGTCCATGCTGCGGTCGAGAGACTTCTGGGAAATTCCGGGCAGCAGTAACTCCTTGAAATTTCATGTTCATTTTTTTTCTTTTTTAAATTTGACCAAGAAAAACTGTCTCATGTAAGATTAGTTGATTTGGGTTGGTGCCTTAGCAAACCACAGATTTATGTTGCATATACATTGTTGATTCCTTGTTTTTGCCGTGTTTAATAAGCAAGTAAACACGATAAATATATATACCCGAGAACTTGTTGATATTAGGCTTTTTATGCATGCCTACATCGGATTTTTCCATATTTGGCACTTCCTTATGTACATACATTTTGAGTTACTGTTCTCTCTCTTTTGTTTTAAGAACTTTTAGTTACTGAATCTGTTTTTCTTTTAAGCACTTTTAGTTACCGAATCTGATTCAATTCGATTCGAGTTGATAAAAAAAAGTCCAAAAAAATTTGAGCTCAAAAACCTCTTTAAACAAAGCATACACCAGAAAGACAAAGCAAGCCATTTTCAAAAGCACAGAATTTCTATCAAAATTTCACATTATGAAGAAATGAGAAGGTATATTGGTTGTTAAAATATAGATAACAACCACAAAATAAAATGTATATTTTCACATGATTTTAAAGAAGAAATCTATCAACGAAACGTTACTAAGCTTCTAGTTTGGATGTAGTTGTTAAGAACGTAAAAACTGCCCTACTCTTTCTATATAGAAAGTAAGAAAAAACAAGAAAAAGCCTTTCAAAAGCCACTTTGAGTTGTTCCTATATACATGTACACACCATGTTAGCTTTTTTGGCGCATGCAATGGAGCAAGGTGTTGATAAGCATGTTGATCTACAGGGTTCATCTGCAAAGAGGTTGGTCCCAATGGCTACTTCAATTCATATCTTATATATGTAAACCCAAAATGTTTTTTTTTTTGGATGATTGGCAAAGTCACAGTTGTAACCGGTGGTGCAAGAGGGATTGGAGCTGCCACAGCTAAATTTTTTTGTTGAAAATGGGGTTATGTTGTTATTGCTGATATATTGGACGAACCAGGGACCCTGCTTGCCGACTCCATAGGAGCTTGCTACATTCATTGTGATGTAGCCAAGGAAAGTGAGGCTTGCCATCACATGGAAAGGCAAACTAGACATACTGTTTAGCAATGCTGGCATTGGAGGTATTGCAAGCAGCATAACCAGCCTTGACATGGAGCAAGTGAAACATCTGATCTCAATCAATCTACTCGGTAAAGTACATGCAATCAAGCACGCTGAACGAGCCATGTTGATATGCACCACAAAAGGTTCCATCATATTTACGTTGAGTTCCACAGGTATCATTGGAGGGTTAGCGTCTCGCTCTTACTCTTTCTCGAAAGCTGGTATCATCAGACTAATGTGAACAGGGGCATGCAAGTTAGGCGTGCATGGGATTCATGTGAACTGCATTTCTCCTCATGGTGTCCCTACAGATATGCTCGTTAGTGGTTATAGAATTTTCAGGGGAATGAAACAACGCCCGAACAATTGAAGACACTAGTCGGTGAAGAAGGGATTTTATTACGTGGGAAAGCTGCAACTGTTGAAGATGTGGCGCAAACCGCAGTGTTCCTCGCCTCAGATGACACAGGATTCATAACAGCGCATAATCTCGTTATTGACGGCGGATAAACTTCTGCTATTAGTTCAGAGTTTCATCTGCAAGTACTAAAGAATTAGGACAAGAAACAAAATAAACCAAAGACAAACTTACCTGATATGGATTTTGGAGCTTTTATTGCTGAAAACACCTTCAAATCAAACCAAGATAGTTGTACTAAATCGTAAATATTATCAAATATTGAGAATCAATACAGAAAGCAAAGACTATTACTTTAAAGGAAGTCTTTTCATCCAACAAGATACAAACAGCTTAGTCCAACATGGAAGGATGGCATATAATTGAAAACCATGTTGTATTTATGTACAATGTGTGAGCATCAGCTAAAAACAATAAAAGTACCGTAGAAGTTTTTGTACTAAGAGTTAAGTTACATTTTACTCCCTTTATTAGAAAAATGAACAAAAACAAATTAACTCTTGTACGTTAAATTAAAACGCAAATTGATGATTCTGTTAAAAAATTCATCAATTTCTACAATTAAGAACTAATCTCTTTATATTAACACATGACAGCCACGTGTAATTGTTGTGTTATTTTACAAGGCATACTAATTTTTAATAGTAGAAATAGATGAAATTTTTAACAAAAAAGACCTATTTGCTTTTTGATCTAACGTACAGAGATTAATTTTTCTGTTTTTCGAGAGCAAAATGCAATCTAACTCCTAGTACAATGGCCTCCATAATACTTTTACTACTAGAAACTGAATTTAATCCAATAAGATACAAGACAATCGTTTTTCAAAGTGGAAGGATGTCCTAGTATTGAAATGCATGTATTTTTTTTATCTTTAATAACATCTTAGCTTAAGAAGGAACTTCAAGAAGCCTTCTTTTGCTTGTACTTGGCAGCACATAGGGTATATATCAACATGTTTAAGAAGCTGAGACCGGCCAAGAGCCAGAAGAAATAGTCGAGATGACCCTCGTTAAGGTTGTCCGGTATCCAACCAATCTGGCCACCCTTTGTTGTGAAGTAAATTACAAGGGTCAAAATAAAAGAACTCAAGTAGTTGCCCAAAGATGTAGTTAGAAGTGAAAGCGCACTACATAAACTCCGCATGGCATCAGGGGATTGATCATAGAAGAACTCAAGCTGTCCGATAAATGTGCAAACCTCTGCAGCACCCAACAAGAAATATTGAGGTATTTGCCAAAGAATATTAATGGGTACGGCGACTTGTTTATCAACCAAATCTAGCTCTTTTGCGAGCTGCAATCTCTTGATCTCCACCAAAGCTGCGGCTGACATGCATAGGACTGAAATAAAGAGACCAATTCCCATACGTTGCAACTCTGAGAAGCCACGCTCTTTACGTGTGAACTTCCTTGCAATTGGAACAATGATCTTATCATAGATGGGAACCCAAAAAATGACACTGATAACATCAAAAGACGAGAGAGAAGCAGGAGGAATAGTGAAAGAACCGATTTTTGTGTCCATCATCATCCCTTGTTCCACAAACATAGTTGACATTTGGGCATATACAGCAGAGAACACAATTCCAGTAGCCCATATGGGAAACATGCGGATCAAGATTTTCAATTCCTCCACTTGTGTTACAGTGCAAAGCCTCCAAGGGTTTGAGAAGTCCCCACTTTTGGTTTCGGCATCAGTGACTATGGCAGCTTTATCTAGGCACCTACAACAAGATGCTCTCAATTTAACCATCTTTCTATACATAAATATGCATGGGTAAACACTAGTGTGTCTAATGAAATAACTAGATAGTTACACGTGATGTGCCACGTGTACATCATGTTGAAGTACAAGGATCAATTTTACTAAAACGGATGGAAAAGAAGGACCTGGCTCCTAGTACAAGGACCTCTATGGTACTTTTACCCAATTCCTCGTACTACATTAATTTTGTCTGAAGTGATAAAGAATTCTCAATTTCATTGGCTTTCACACAAATGAGACAGAGAGATCGATCATTCAAAACTTAGAGAATTAATTAAGAAAACTTACTTCAACTCTTCACTGTGCTCCAGTTTCCGACTTCCTTCTATGGCAGAGTGGTTGTCACCAGTTTCATATAGGAGACTACTATCTTCAGGAACCTTGAGGTTCCGGTTATGAAATGCTGCAACCAAAACCTGGCACATTCTTGTAATAGGGCTTCCTCCAGGTCTTTGAAATCTATAAAGAGATGTACCTGAGAAAAAACTTCCAATTGCAAGGCCCATAAATAATGCTGGAATGCCAAATCCGAGACCCCATCCAGCATTGTCTTGAATCCACACTATAAGACTGCTTGAGATCAAAGCGCCAATGTTGATGGAAAAATAGAACCAATTGAAAAAGGACCCTTTCTTCACCCTTTCTTTGGGATCAGTATCATCAAACTGATCGGCCCCAAAAGATGAAACACACGGTTTGATTCCACCCGTCCCTAATGCAATCAGATAAAGCCCAAAGAAAAATACAACATACTGAGCTGGAGTAGCTGAGGGACAAATAGAACCCACACATTCAGCAGGTTTCAGTGCAGGAATTGATGCCGAGAGTGTTAATGTACACATTCCCTATGTCAAATACTAAATGTGTTACTCAATGCATCAAAAAGCGAGATCAAACCGTATAATTAACTTGCTCACTTTGCCTTAATATAAGTACTAGAATTCATTAGTTAATAATATGATTAAAATGATGACAAATTGACGTCCTCACGCCTCACATAGCCAAATATGTTATTACTCTATGAAACCTTCTTTAAATCTTCGAAAAGGAGTCAAAGTGTTTACTCT